>NC_091817.1:15058124-15363124 GCF_041296235.1 Equus asinus | reverse complement strand
AATAACTAAAATGTTATTTAAATAATAAAAAGAGGATGAAGGAGAAAATGAGGAAGCCTCACAGGACCTGAATGACATGAAGGGACAGCCATGCAGAGAGGTTCTCGGCAGACGGAATGGCTAGTCCCTAGGGCAAGAATTAGCTGGGTGTGTTGAAGTAATGACAAGGAGACCTGGGTGGCAGAGATGGCAGTTGGAGGGTCAGAGAGGTGGTCAGGCGCCAGAGGGCGCTGGCCCCCTGAAGTCGGAATGAGGAGTATGGGTTTACTCTAATGCGATGGGGCTCGACTGGAAGATTTTATGAAAAGCTGTGACGTGGTCTGATTTCTCTTCTGAAAGGATCTCTGACTGCTGAGTGCAGAATAGACTTTAGGGAACTGTGGCAGAAACTGTCATTTGTCTCAGCATCCATTTTACCCTTGAGAAATTCTCTGAGTTTTAGCTAAGCATACGGTCACCAGCTTTCCTTAGGGTTAGATGTGGCCACGTGACTAAATAAATCTGGCCAGTCAGATGTGTGTACACCTTTGTGGAAGTGGTGTTTTTGTTATTTAGTTAAAATTTTTATCTTGAGATCACTGTAGATTCTGGGCAAGTGTTTTTAAAGGAAAGAAGAATGCCCTGCCATTTGTTCATTCTTGCTGACTCCCAAGGCTGGCAGCATAGTTGTAATGAAGATATAATAGCTGACACTCCAGCGTTCATGTTGGGCCATACAATGACCTTGGAAATGAAAGTCATACACAGCCCAACTAGAAGGTAGCGGAAACTTAGATCCCTAGTGATGACGGCCTTCACTCTAGCCCCTGACCGCTTACCGCCTGCTTACTTGGCAGAGAAATACACTGTATCTACTTTAAACTGTTAGTTTAGGTTTTCCTATTACTTGGGCCAAACCTGATGCTAACGTCATAGGAGTGTGCAAAATCAGTGAAAGAAACAAAACCAGAGATAGATAGCTGTGGAACAGTCACAGAAGTGAAAAGTCTGGATGCTATCCAATAACATTAATCTTGAAAGAAAAAGCAGGTTTTGGACAGTGTGAAAATAATTTCGTAGAAGCAAGGGGAGGTCCATGGCAAGTGCAGATGCTCAGAAACGAGTATTTGTAGGGACGTTATGAGAAGAAGTAGCGGAGCATTCAGCAACATTTCCAAAACTGGCTCGTCAGCTCCTGTTTGCCCACCCTCCACCCTGCCCCATCCGTCTGGCCCAGCGTGCCCCTCCCATCGCCAAAGGAGGAAGCAGGCAGGCCCTTTCTGCTTCTCTCAGTGTCCTGTCCTCCTCCTTTTGCAGTGGTCCTCAAAGTGTGGTCCCCGGGCCAGCGGCTTTAGCATCACTAGGAAACTTGTTAAAATGCAAGTTCTCAAGCCCCATCCCAGACCTACTGGATCAAAGTCTCTGGTGGTACCCCCGCCCCAATTCTCTGTTTTCATAAACCTCCAGGTGCGTATGGTGCACACTAACATTTGATAGCCACTGTCCCGGTGATGCAGGTCCCAAACCTGAGGGTAGACTTGCTGGGTGGGATTTGTAGATTTTTAGGCTGTGATACATGTTACCAGAATAACCTCCAAAGAGCTGTGCCAGCTTATAGTCGAATGGCAGTATCTGTCAGTTTCCTATGTCTTGACCAACACTAGAATCTGCTGCTTTTCTTTTTTTTCATATTAGTACGGCTGAATTTTTGTGTTGTTTTGTTTCCTGGCACATTTTTCTGATGGCGTAATCTTTTTTTCCCAGTTATTTGTGGTTTTTGTTTATGTTTCTGTCTTTAGTAAATGAACATGTTCTCCACCCAAAAGTATATGCATAATTCAGCTTTTTTTCAGTCTGGTATTTATTTTTCTATTTAGCTGGGAATGAGGATCTACTTCCCCCCCCCAAATAATTAGCAAGTTATCCCAGAACCATTTATTACAACCATCCTTTCAAAAGAGTTTCAAATACCACATATATCTTAATAAAATTTGGGATATATATGTGTTTCTGAGCTTTTTCTTTACTTCCCTTTTCTGTTCTGTGAGCTCCCTGAGAATAAGGACCATGGCTGCTTGACTCATTGCTGTGTCCTCAAGGACTGACTCACTGCCTGGACACAGTGGGGGCTGGATGTGTTTACTTGGTCAAGAGGAACAGCGGTAACATTTCAAGTCCCCCCGAAAACTAAGATTTTTCACTGAAGTATCATTAAATGTATGACTAATTGGGAAGAACTGTTAACCTTTACAATGTTTTACTGTTCAGTGCATGTTCCTTCTTCATTGTATTACATTTATTTAGTTGTTTGTTTATTTTAGTCTTACTCTCTTCCCTTAATAGGTGTAATAATTTTCCAAGTAATTCTCTTGGGACTTCTAGGTTTTAAATAACATTATCTAGAAATAATAATTTTGTCTCCTTTCCAGCATTTAGTGCATTGGCCAGAGTTGCCACTATTAAGTAGCAGTGAAGAGAATAAATCTGACCTTGATTTTTGCTGTGGGAAGTTGGGCCTCTCCGCTAGAAAGCCTGGGCACAAGACTCTGTGGAGAGCTAACGTGACGGTGATCCCGGGTAGAAGGAGTAGGCTTGGGGATTTGTATTTAACACCTTGAATAGCACCTGTCTTTATCGTTTAAGCCTTCATTTTGAAGTCAGATCTGTGCACGGGTTGTCACAAGGCCTCAGCTGGACTCCAGACCCAGAGGTGAGGGCGGAAATGGTGGGCAGGCACTGAGCCTCGGGCAGCTCTGCGTAGTCACACTGTGTGCTTGTGGATTAGAATGTTCACTGGGCGTGGGTTTCTGCCTTACAGAGTTAGTGCCTCCCTGGGGACATTGTCTTTGAATTCAAAGTCTGAGGTGTTTCTGGATTTGAGAGATTATGGGTTCTTTTGGTCACAGGGAGATGGGGTCTAGACAGGACAGAGCTCCACGGCGCCACTCCGAGGCTGGGCGGTAATGGAGTTTGTTTCAGTATCTCAGTCTGATTATAACAAGTGATTTACAGAGGTTCTGTCACATGGCTGGGAGGAACTGTGTTTACTACGATACAGAAGTTAGGATGATCAACAGTCGCAACTGTGTCGCCAACAGCTGCATCACTGCACATTTCTGTCCTTAATTATTGTGCAGATTTGCCCTATTCTTTATATGTCATTTTTATATTCAGTGGCACAGTTCATTTGGTTGATTGAGTGGTGAATAATTTTTTAAACATGTGGGAAAAAAGAAAATTGTGAGCAGCCCTCTAAAGTAGAAAAGAATAATAGGTTTATTTGGTGGTGTAATTTTATTTTTAATATGATTGTTCTACCTTAGTTGTATATTCAGTGCAGATTTCATAAATCAGATATCTACGCAGCCAGAGTTTTATTGATCATTATTTAATTTTCCTGGCACAGTTGACCTTTTTGCTCTAGTTTTACTATTCTCCTGGTTTCAGATTGTTGATTTCTTACTTCCCCTGTCTGCCTGGCTTTGCATTACTTGCTTACATACTGTGCGTAATAAATGTGAAAACTGGTAAATTGTCATGCCTGTGATTCAGAAGGAAAGGTGATACTGAGCACAAAATTTTGACCAGTTGTGTATCATCTGAATGGTATGCCTTGGAAAATAATGTCCTCTAATGAGATAAATTGATACAAATGGCTATTTGCTAATTGATAGGTATCTAATATTACCCTAGGTTTTCTTTTTTATCCTAAATCTTCTGTTTTTAAAAATATATCTTTTAAGAGTCCATTCCTCTAACTCTGATCCAGTGCAAAGATGTGAAGAGTTTGAAGGAAGGATTGTTCCTACGTAACGTGAGACCTTTAACACTACTATCGACCAAGGAAAGGAAAAGGGATGTTAAAGTTGTTGAGAGAAGACAAAGGAGACGAAAGTCAGCAAGGACACCGGAAACCAAAGATGGAGAGGTCAAAGGATTAAATTATAAGATGTAGACAATGGAATGGCAAGAATAGTCTTTGTACATTGGTAACTTTGGGTGGTAGATACTCAGTACATGCTATTGAGTGAACAATGGCATGACCATCTACCAGTCACTTAACTAGCAACCTCTTCAATGCGTCCATCTTTCTCACTCCTGACGTCTTCTGAGTCACCGGTTGCACTAGACGCTACATCTGAATCAGGCTGTACATCTCTCCTTTCCAGTTCTGCTGCCACTGCTCTGCTTCAAGACCTTATCACCTTAGCTTCCTAAACAACCTCTCTTCTTTTCAAAAGTTTCGACTCCACACAACCATCAGAATTGTTGGTCTGAAAAACAAATGTGATAATGTCACATTCTAATTTCAAACCCCACGGTGGCTTCTCATTATAGTGAAGAGTCCAGACTCTTTAGCATGGGATTCAAGACTCTTTACCCTCAGATCTCATCCTCCGAGTTCTAACCTGGTAGGGCACTTCAGACCATCCTGTATCACTGAGAGTTTGCAACCCGTCCCGTCCGTAAGTGCTCGTGCCTCCGTGTTTTTGTCTAAGTATTTCTTTTTCCCTCTCCTGGACTGAATCCTGTAAGGTCCAACTAGAGTATATGCACTTTCTTTTTCTGAAGTTCTTCTCGCTCTATTCCTCTTAACGCCCGCAGATTGGTTCCCTTCTCTGCTCCCATTATGCTTTCTGTGGAGCCCTGTTGAACTCCTTTTCACCTTGTATTGTAGGTTGTCCTTGACAAGAGAGTGACTCCTCCTTAAGGATGGTAGTTTGTCCTAATATCTGTCATTTATTTAGCAGAATGTGTAATACATAAAAATTGCTGTGTGCATCCTCTCTTTTAATCATCACAACAACCTTATGAGGTTGGTCCTATTAATACAACATCCTCATTTTACAAAAACGTAAACAGAGCTGAACAGGCCTCACAGCTGGTACGTGGCAAAATTTGGATCCCACCCTAGATCCATCTGATTTGTCAAGTCCATGCTCTTACTATTTTGCTGTATTTCTCCTCACACATCTGTGTATCCTCAGTGCCTCCTATCCAGCAGATACCTGTGACTGCTAATTGACTGAATAAGTAATAACTCCAGGTCACACAGGAGTTTGGGACAGTGTGCTGGTGTGATTTCCTTTGAAAGGGAGAGTGAAAGATGTCAGTGCACAGTTCATAAAAATAAAATGTTTAAAGGAATCTTCAACACACACAAAACAGTTCCGTCTGTTGATTGGGTCTCAGAAATGTTCACCCTGGAATGAAAAGCTTCCCTTTCTAAGTGTGCTGGCTTTTGCTCCCCAGGACCCAGCGCAGCACTGCACAGTATGCAGTGTCTCCTGTTGATCTCTAGGAGACTGCTGCCACCTGGCTGCGCGCTGTCTCGCTCATGAGTGTCCTCGCGAGTCAGATAATCGAATTGGACTTTTGGTGGCGTAGGACGTCGTGGAGCTCACTATAATGCATATAAAATTTGGAGATATGGAGTACAGTTAATCTAAGAAGAACTGGGGTCAGCAAATTTGTTGCAAACAGAATTATGCTTTTTTAAATCCATCATAAATTGAAAAATGCTTTAACTGCCATGTACTATTAGTGCTTGTAGAACTGTGTACAACATGAATTATGTTTTTTTCTTTAGTTGTCTTAAGTGTAAAATAGTAAATCAGAACAGAACATTTAACCCTTAAAAATCTTGAGAGTGAATGCTAGTAAGAAATAGTGGTTTTAGTTAATCTTTTTTTGCCGTCTGATTTTCCTTATAAACTTAGCAAAATGTATTATGGATTCAATTTTTTAACTTCTCTTTTCTGTTGTTTTTCCAGTGTTGTTAATAACAGTACTTGTAGTGGAAGGGATTGCTGTGGCCCAAAAGACCCAAGGTAAGGTGTTCACAGCAGTAACTAACCGCATGTTCAGGACAGTGGATGGTTTATTTGAAAGGACTGCAACTTTCGAATACTATTTCCATCATCCCTCTGGGGTGTTTCAATGACCTAGGCTTTCTGCCAACCCATCAGCTTCAATTTAACTGCGTTCAGCTGCAGTTGACTAGAGTAAAGTGTCAACGAAAAGTCTTGCCCTGATAAATTTTAAAAATTGCTGTCACTGGTAGCTCCTGGCGTGCCGTGGATTTTGTCCAAATGTTAAATGAGATTCATGCTCTATCACTAAGCAAAAATAAAAAGCCGTTTTTCCATTGGAGACAAATGAAACATTTCCATCAATATCTTGTTCAGGGCCCTTTGGACCTGTTCTCATTGTCCTTGTTTAGGAAGGAAATTAGCTAGTGTGATGTTTGAACCAGATTTTCATGTCAGAGTTTAGAACATTTCCTAAATACCTGATTTATTTTTTATTTTCATCAAAGTTCTACATACACATGACAAGAGGCAAAGCATTCTGAAGAAGTTAATTAGGAAACTCAGTCCCCCGTCCCACCCTCCCCTGCTTCCTGCTCCACGGACATAGCCGCTCTTTTAGCTGATTCTTTGGCTATTTCCCTGCATATTTATAAACAGCATACTAGGCTGTTCCTGCTTTATTCTTTCAGTTTTAGGTAGTAGATAATGATTTCCCAGCATGGAAGATGAGAATTGAGCTCCTTTGTGTACCTCCTCTTTACCCCCAAGTGATAGAAGTGTTTTTTACTTTCCATCTGTACCCCCCTCTTCAGCAGTTAGACCGTAATTCTGGTTACGTCTGTATTTAGGGTTTACATGAAGTCACTCAGTGGGCTTTTTCAATATGAAAATTTTGTCTTTCAGTTTAGGAAGTTTTCATTTCCTTTTTTTTCTTGTTTAATTTTTTTAATTCTCTTTTCTCTGTTTTCTCTGCTCTGTCTTTCAGGAACTCCTATTATTGGTGTTTTGTTTTCTTTTATCTTTTCTATTTTCCATCGCTCTTTTTTTTTTTTTTTTTTTGGGGGGGAATATTAACCCAGAGCTAACACCTGTGCCCATCATCCTCTATTTTATGTGGGGCGCCTGCCACAGCATGGCTTGATAAGTCGCGTGTAGGTCCACAGCCGGGGTCTGAACCAGTGAGCCCCGGGCCGCCAAAGGGGAGTGTGCAAACTTAACCACTGCGCCACTGGGCCAGCACTTTCCACCTCTCTTTTTGCTCTGTTTTCTTCTCAGTAGTCTCTATTGAGACTTCCTCAATTTTATCCTCTAAACCAGGAATTGGAAAACTTTTTCTGTAAAGGGCCAGCTAGTAAATATTTAAGGCTTTGCAGGCCTTCCAGGGTCTGGAGCAAGTGCTCAGCTCTGCTGTGGTGACAGCAGCAGACAGTGTGCATTGAGTGGACGTGGTCTGTTCCAGGAGAAGCGTGATCACAGTAGCAGGCAGCAGGCCGGGTTTGGCCCAGGGCCACAGTTTGTGGACCTCTGCTCTAAGCTGTCTACTGATTTTTGCATTTCTCCTGTTCTTAGAAGCTTTCTTTTGTTTCCTCAATATCCTCTCTTCAGAGTATCCTCGTTCGTGTTCTATGGATATACTACTCTCTCTTTGTCTGAGGAGATTAAATGATAGTTTTATGTAGTGTTGTTGTTATTGGGTTTTTTTTTTTACTGTTTTTTCTACATAATCTTCATCTCCTCAGAGTTGCTTTTTTGTTTGCTTTTTAATCTGTTTCTCATACTAGAGGCTTTCTCAAATTTCTGGTGATCCTTGAATACTCGTATTTGTGCGAGGAGCACTAAAGTCTGATCATTAGCTGTCTGCAGATATAGACAGGGCCTGTTTCCTGCAGCCACGCTGTTGAGTGGCTGCCCTCGGAGAGCCCGAGTCTGCATCCTGGGGTCGTCTTCTTTGGGCTGGTTGGATTCCCCAGGGAAGAATCTTTGCATTGTCTGTTTAGAGGCTCCACATCTGAGCAAGAGGCCTCCTGAGGAGGTGCGTGCGGGAGAGACTGGGCGCATCATTCAGTATGTTAACATTCACCCAGTCTCCCTGTCTTCACCCTCAGCTGGGCCTGGTGTCCCCTAGCCCTGTAGCCCTGTTTGACCTTCTCCAAAGAAATAGTCTCGTTTTTTGGTCTGGTGATAGAACAGAGAATACCTGGATTTGTGGAGTAGGGGTGGGTATCAGAAATCAAATTGATACTAAATAGACTTTTAACCAAGCCTCCTGTTTTTAAAAAAGCCCCACTCCACCGCTCTCCCCCACCTCCAGAGATAGCTGGTACTGCCAGTTGTTACTATTGTATCTGCCTCTTTGTACTTACAGATTTATGCCCTTAAAAAAAAAACTGTACTATTGTTTAAGTGGAGTTTGAGGAGGAAGCAGAGAGAAATATGTGCATTCAACTTAGAATCTTTAAATCCCCTTGTAACCTCTGAATCTTATTTGACTTTTGTGTTAAACTAAATATCGAGGTACTATCTGAGATCAACTCCTGGGATCCTTTTATTTTTATGTCAGACTGAATTTTATAGAGGTTTACTGATTTATCAGATTCTTCCACAGGGTTTTGCCCTAGTTAAGTCTAAGCATTTTGTTTCCCTGCTCTCTTACGTGGCACACTTGTCTCCAGCAGCCACTTTTCCAGCAAGCACGCCATACAGTCTCACCTTTCTTTCACTTCTGCTGGATTCAATCTGTTGTGCTAAATTTGACAGTGGTTCTTAGAAAATTATGTATGTGTGTAACGTAGAGTGGGCAGTTGTTTGAGGAAGTTGTGGGGGAAGAGAAGAACGGTGTTGTCTTTGCTGTAACTAATATTTTAAATGCTATTTTTCCCTAAGATGGACAAAATATTGGAATGAAGCACATTCCTGCAACCCAGTGCGGCACTTGGGTTCGGACCAGCAATGGAGGTCATTTCGCTTCGCCCAATTACCCTGACTCATACCCACCCAACAAGGAATGTATCTACGTTTTGGAAGGTATTTGACCAATTTCTATCTTTTATTGAATGAATTTTTACTTTCTTGTAAAACTAAATACATTGCTAAAATGCCCTGTTTAAACCAGTTTGAACAAAATTTAAACATGCATTTCAATCAAACTCTAGTAATTATAAATATTTCTAAAGACTGGACACGTTAACAAAATAATAGTTGAAATTTTATAGGAATTTTCAATCTCCTAAAACATAATTCAACTAGATGCATCAGTGTATATGAGAAACTTCTGGTAAGAAACTTAAACTTCCTGGCGGTTCTTATTAGGCCTTATGCAACTTATGTCCATAGTTCCGTCAGTTGCTCCTTTCATTTCTTCTGTTCCTCATGGTGCATCGTCTCTCAGGTACTGAGCATTGGCTTCTCAACTCTAATTTTAATCAGTTGCCTACATTTAACTAATTTGCTATGTAGCATATGCCAGAGGAAAGATTACTGCAGTTCTGCAGACAGCAGTGTTACCAGTAATGTGAAGTGTAGGCTTCGCGTGACTGCGCTCAGCGTCCCCGTGGCCCTCGTCTCTGAGGGCAGCAGCACGTTTGCTTTCCTTTCTCACTTGTGTCGGGATGTTTGTACCTTTCTTGTTCCCGTTGCCCTGATCTACTTCCTTTTATTTTCCAGCTGCCCCACGTCAGAGAATAGAGTTAACCTTTGATGAACGTTATTATATAGAACCATCATTCGAATGTCGGTTTGATCACTTGGAAGTTCGAGATGGGCCATTTGGTTTCTCTCCACTAATAGATCGTTACTGTGGGGTGAAGAGCCCCCCGTTAATTAGATCAACAGGGAGATTCATGTGGATTAAGTTTAGTTCTGATGAAGAACTGGAAGGACTGGGATTTCGAGCAAAATATTCATTTATTCCAGGTAATGAAGTCATCTTTTCAGCGGTTAGGGCATACTAGTTTTAGAATCGTAAGGCTAGAAAAGAGATAATTTAATAGAGTTAACCAAATCAAGGCTTTAAAGAAATTAGCAAAGTCAAAGGAAAGTCAGTCCATGAATAAATGAACACTTCACAAAAATTAGAAATAGAACTGTATCACTTGAATTTTGAAGCATATCATAGATGGTATCACGTTTTCTTAGATTTCTTTGTTTCATAGCATATATCAAGGCCAAAAGCATCCAAAGAAATACATTTTAAAAAGTAATTGAAGTAATTAGTTTGGCAGGTTTTTCCATTGGAATGATTGAATTAACTGCTCATTTGAATAGTCTCTAGAAAATATTAAGCAATAGAAAGAAAACTGCTCTACACTTGGAGGCGAGAGATCTGGGTTTGAATCCTTTCTCTGTCACCTAATAACTGTGAGGCTGTTAAGCACAGTGTGGTGACTAGGGGTTGCTGTTGGTGAGATGGGAACGCCTGCTGTGTGCGTCCCCTGGGGCTGCCAGAACTAACTACCACCCACTGACAGCCGGAAACAACGCAAATTTATTCTGAGCTCTGGAGGCCGGAAGTGCAAACTCCAGCAGGCCCCCTTCCCTCTGGAAGTCTGGCAGGATCCATTCCTTGTCTCTTCCAGCTTTTCTGGTGGCTGCCCCAGCATTCCTTGGTTCTGGGCCACATGGCTCCAGTCTCTGCCTCCATCCTCGCATCACTTCTCTTCTCAGAATCCTTGGCTTCATCACATCTTTCACCTCGTAATGCTCACTGATTTTCACTATATGAAGTAGCATCCACAGGTCTTGAGGACTAGGGTGTGCACATGCATTGGCGGAGGAGACTCCGTGCAGCAGACTCCGCCTGTCTTCCCTGCCCCGTGGGGTGTGAGAACACCTTAAGAACTGCAGGGGCCTGTCGCATGCAAATGTGGGCGTATCCCCAGGATGGAAACACTAAGATAGGCAAGTTGTTGCTGCTGTCTTCAGAGAGCTTACAAACTAATAAGATGAAAAGTGACTTAGTGGAGCAACTGTACAATCGTTTTGCTTTTATGTTTTCATGCAAGAAATTTAGTTGAAAAAAATTAAAACATATCCAAATGAAAAGAAAATATCCATAATCTTACCACCCTATATATAAAAAACCAGTGTTAACAGTTTGCTGTGTATCCTTTCAGATGTTTTTCTCTGTCTATTTTGTTCCACTTAGCTGATACCCTGCTGTACGTACAGCTGTGATACCTGATTTTTTGCGTGAACAACGTAGTCAACTTTTTTCCTGTCAGTAAACATATTATGGAAATTTTTAAGTGTTGCTTCAGTATGTACCTTCTCAATGCCAAAAGGATAACATTTTCAAAAAGGAAAATTTGTCTAATAGACCTTATTTTTGGAACAGTTTTAGATTCACAGCAAAACCTAGCAGAAAGTACAGTTGCCATATACTTCTTACCGTCCCCCCCCGACACACACACACACACAACTGCCTCCAAAATCAGCATCCTGCACCAGAGTGGTACATTTTTACAATCGATGAACCTCCACTGACACATCATTATCACCAAAGTCTGTGGTTTACATTAGGGTTCACTCTTGGTCTTGTATGTTCTCTGTGTTTAGACAAATGTGTAATGACGTGTGTCCACCATTACAATATCATACAGATTATCTCCACTGCCTGAAAAACCCACCTGTTCTTCCCTCCCTCTAAACCCCCAAGGGCCACTGGTCTTTTTACTGTCTCTGTAGTTTGGCCCTTTCCAGAATGTCCTATAGTTGGAGTCGTACAATATGTAGCCTTTTCAGATTGGCTGCTTTCACTCAGTCACATGCATTTAAAGTTCCTCCATGTTTTTCATGGCTTGGTAGCCCATTTCTTTTTGGTGCTGAGTATTACATTATGTGGTTGTGCCACGGTTTGTTTATCCATTCTATTGAAGGATATCTTAGTTGCTTCTCAAGTTTTAGCAATTGTGAATAAACCTGCATCCATGTGCAGGTTTTTGTGTGGACAAGTTTCTAACTCATTTGGGTAAATACCAAGGAGTGCAAATGCTGGATCATATTAAAATTTGTCTTTTTAATTTTTGGTTAAATGGATAGTGGTGATGCTTGCACAACATTGTGAATGTACTTAATGCCACTGAATTGTACACTTAAAAGTGATTAAAAGGGTAAATATTGGTATATGTATTTTACTACAATAAAAATAAATTTAAAAAAATTACAAACAGGTATCTAAAAAAAAAACTTAATTTGAAAGTTCAGATCGAACCTAAATATACCAAACTGGCAGAGTGGAAGCTGCCGGTGTAAAATGTCCCAGCGCCTTTCCTCAGCCAGCAAGACCTTTTTCAGTACACACTCTTCTTTTCTGTCACTGGGCACTCAGTCTTGTTCCAGTTGTTTGTAATTCCAGACGCTTTAACCATGGTTATCCAAATTTCATACTGGAAAGGTAGAGGGAAAACTTTAGCTCAATTTACGATACATCTCAGAAACTTGTTTTTTTGAGGGAGGTTAGCCCTGAGCTAACTACTGCCAGTCCTCCTCTTTTTGCTGAGGAAGGCTGGCCCTGAGCTCACATCCGTGCCCATCTTCCTCTACTTTATATGTGGGACACCTACCACAGCATGGCGTGCCACGTGGTGCCATGTCCACACCCGGATCCGAACCGGCGAACCCCGGGCCCCCGAGAAGCGGAAGGGGCGCACTTTACCACTGCGCCACCAGGCAGGCCCCAAAACTGTTCTTTTTTAACTTAATAAACTAAACCCAGCCTTGCTAAAAGGGAGTAACAACACTTCAGCTCTTTTGCAGAGAAATGTCAAAGAGAAATTTAAATCCTAAACAGCACTGGAGTAAAGCCATGCGAGCTCTCTGGCAAACGAATCCGAATTTCTTCATATGTAGGCGAGACTTTTAGGATATCGTTACTACATTAAAATTCCAGAATTATCCCAGTGACTTCCAGGAGCTAGCAATCTGTTAAGAGCCTCTCTGCCTCAACAGATATCACCAGGAGCTTAGAGGATTTCATTGAAAAGATACTAATTTCTCAGCATTGTTAGCAGGCTTCTTCTAGGTTTACCAATCCCTAGACAAACTTTATTTTATAGATATGAGTTTAAGTAACTAGGCACATCCATAATTTAGTTAATTATGCTTGTTTATTTTAACGTGATTTTTTTCTTTTAGTGGTAAAATTGTGGAATCCTCACCCACATTACAAAGGCAACATGGTAGTGTAACAGAATTCTAGAGAATTGGCATCTAGTCCTGACTTTGCCATTGTATGATCTAAGAAAATAATCTCTCTGGTTCAGTCTCCTCCTCTGTAAAATGGAGTATTACATAATCCTGCCGATGTCACTGTCATTAGCGTAATATTGAACATTGGTTGATCTTTTAACTGTAAGCCTTATAAAGTTGCTCTCGTGATACATAAAACTAATAGAGGAAAAAGAGCTACTTTTCCTCAAAGTAAGAATCTTTATGTATAAAATTGCCTGATTTTGGTTTTTAGTATCTAAAAACATTCAAATAATTAAGAACATTGTTTTTGATGTCTGTTTTTTCTTTCAGGTAGTATACACTTGTTTGCCAAGATCTGATTTATATAGAAGATTTTGTAACTTCTTTTTGACAATAAAAGTATTAATTACTCCTGTATACCACTTACTCATCTTTCTTTTCTCCTGCCATTATGAAAAAACCACTTACCAGCTACCACGTTTTGTGTGTATGCAATAAATTATACATAACATAAATTCACTACTTTAACCGTTTTTAAATGTGCAGGTCAGTGGCATTAAGTACATTTACAGTGTTATCCAACCATCACCGCGATCCATTTCCAGAACTTTTTTGTCATCCCAAGCTGAAACTGTACCCATTAAACACTAACTCCCTGTTCCCTCTCTGTCCAGCTCCTGGTACTTATTGTCTCTGTGAATCTGACTGATGTAACCTAGGTACTTCAGTAAGCGGAATCATGCAATATTTGTCCGTTAGTGTCTGGTTTATTTCACTTAGCATAATGTTTCAAAGTTCATCCATGTTGTGGCATATGTCAGAATTTCATTTCTTTTTAATGCTGAATAATATTCCATTGTACTGTATATGCCACATTTTGTTTATTCATTCATCCATCAATGGACTAGCTACTGCTATTGATGGAGCATTATGAGTTTTCAGGTAGTATAGATGAGTATTAATTTGTGATGGGATCAAAAGTGTAAACATTAGTTTAGAAACATTGATCCTGAAGTGAGCACCTGAATATGCTCATAAATAACCAGTGGTCTGCAGTCTATACCAGTGGAAGCTTTCTCTTGCTTTGTTGTTAAATGTAGTATTGGATATAACTTGAGACACTGAGCCTTAAAGTCATTCTACAATATCTCAATGCCAATGACTTTCTTCTTTCTTCTGTTGCAGATCCAGATTTTACTTACCTAGGAGGTATTTTAAACCCCATCCCAGGTTTAGTATATCACCTCTTTTTCCTCATGGCGTTTTTATCAGTCTTATTTTCCTTTGAACATCATTCATCTATTCTTTCTAGATTGCCAGTTTGAGCTCTCAGGAGCTGATGGAGTAGTGCGTTCTAGTCAGGTAGAACAAGAAGGAAAAACGAAACCTGGGCAAGCAGTTGATTGCATATGGACAATTAAAGCTACTCCAAGAGCTAAGGTATTATTATGTATTGAGTCACTTCAGAGAAGAACATAATAAGACGTGATTTGTATAATATGTTATTTTGGTTAATGCAGATACTTATTGATTATATAAACTGATATTACAACTTTTAAAAAATTAACTTTATCTCAGTAACATTATCAGGTACCTCCTAAGATCTCAGCCTTGTTATAGTTAAACTACACTATAAATTTCAGGAATATCACACATACATTAATATTCTTATTTTAAGAATTTTAAGATTCTTGAAATCTGTGTATTCCTAATTAGAGAGTGCAAGTATTGGTCACTATGATCATAGATTCATAAAAACTTTATGAGGAGAAAAAATAGGCAACAGGAGGTTAAGGTATGTTGTCAGACATCTCAGAATTGGTCCTGGCAGTGTCAAACCCAAACACAGACACGTTGAATCTCAGGGCTGTGTTGTTCCCGTGCTGTCCTCTGCTAATCAGGCAGGGCTTTCACTGGAATCCGTCACAGGAGAGAATGTTTGAAATGACTCTGCCAGATTGAGACTGGTTGCTAACTACTTAGGCTTTTTGCTTTTAATTTACACTTCTAGGGATATTAAGAGAGTTAAGATTATATTTAATATGTAAGAAGAGAAAAGAGAATGAGGGTGGAAGAACAAACCTTTGAAGAATTATGAAAATCAAATTTAGAGTTATGATAATATGATGGATAGATTACCTGAAAATATACCTTTTGCCTTGTACAAAACACCTGGAAACATTGGATAAAATATAACAGGTGTCCTTTTAAAAGCATATATAAGCTCCAAAAGAAGGAGATAATTATTTTGGACTAAAAATAAAGAGAACTATAAACCAGAGTGATAAACTGAAAACTGAAATTGATGATACAAATGCCCCTTGCTGATTCCAGTAGCGTATGACTACTCAGCGGTAGACATGCCAGGAGCTTGGTATTAATACCCACACTGAGACAGAAAAAAAGGCCTAGGGCTCATGTGACCTTTGTGAGATCCCTCACATAGAGCTGGAACCCTCAAAGGGAGAATATTGCCATGAAATGGTAGAACAGAAAACATCTTCCACTAGCACAGGTTGATAACAAGAAGCTTATTTTTCTGGGCTGTCTTGGGATAGGGGTGATGCTGGGGTTTCCCCTAAAACTTTATCCATAGAAAGTTTGGGATGTGAATTTACATTCCCTGTTCAATTCAGGAACCACTTAGCCCAAAAATTAACAAAATGGTTCTGGGCTTGTTAAGCCATTTGTGGCACCTAACAAAAATGAATACCAGGGGCCGCCCCAGGGCCAATCAGTTAAGTTCGACTGCTCATCTGTGGAACCCCAGGGTTTTGCCAGTTCGGATCCTGGATGTGGACATGGCACTGCTCATCAGGCCATGCTGAGGCGGCGTCCCACATGCCACAACTAGAAGGACCCACAACTAAAAATATACAACTGTGTACCAAGGGGCTTTGGGGAGAAAAAAGGAAAAATAAAACCTTAAAAAAAAAAAAGAATACGAAATAACCATGGAGGCTGTGGGATCATGGTAGATAAAGCTGAGGTAAACGCACAGCCCACAGTTAGGAAATGCACAAGTGAGCAGCCCACCATGAGTGAGTGAGCAGACACGACAACGGCAGGGGCTTCGTAGAATGGAAGTGTTTTAAATATCCTACAAGAAGGAATTAGAAAGATGAGAAAGAGCAATGACCAGTTACACTTTAAAAATAGTCAAATAGGACTTATCCAAGTAAAAACTATGGTTATTGAAAGATCTGAGAAAATTGCCCTGAATATGGCTTGAGAGTCCGGGGGGGTGGCAGCTATTAAGAAAATTTTCAGTTGACAAAAAGCATTGATACAAAGTGACTCCCAAAGCAAGAAAAAAAATGTTTTAATTGGCACCCGCTTACATTGGGCACCACAGACAACAAGAGAATCTTCAAAACAAGTAGAGAGAAAAAGAGAGATTGCCTACAAGGAGTGACATCAGAATCATCAATATCAAAATGGAAGCCAGAAGACAATAGAAAAATGTCTTCAAAATGCTGAGGAAAAATAAATCACAATCTAAAATTCTAAAATTCCATATCCAGCTAAACTATCATTCAAGAATGAAAGCAAAATTAAGATATTTCTGGGCAAAAAATCTTAAATGGATAAAATGCTACAGTGAAAATCCAAATATATCCTGTTTTAGGATAACCACAGGAAATTTTGGAAATACAGATACAAGAAAGAAATACCGACAAATACTGAAAGAGAACTGATACAGCAATTAAAATAGAAGTCAAGAAGTAAACTAATTCACAAGGAAGAATAATTTTAAATTTTTATGTATTAGCCTCAAAATGTACAAACTATGAACTGACAATTGCCGAGGAAAACTGACAAATCCACAATTATAGTGGGTAATTTTTTTTCACCTCTCAGTAATGTGTCAGTCATACAAAAAAATTAGTAAGGCTCAGAAGATTTAAACAACACAGGCTGCCTAATGAGACATGTTATCTTGCTCCCAAGATTCAAGGAATACACATTCTCTGTGAGCATGTATAAGTGAAACATTTATAAAAACTGATCCATATGCTAGGCTAAAAAGAAAGTCTGAAATATATACCAGTGCTTGCTATCATGCAGAGCATCCCCTGACAAAAAAAATACAGTTAAGTTAGTAACCAGCAACCAAAAGATAACTTTAAAAGTCCGTATGTTTGGAAATTTAATAATATACCACTTAGTAATTCATAGGTCACAGAAGAAATCAGGATGGAAATTTGAACATGTTTGAAACTCAAAAATAATGAGGGGCTGGCCCGTGGCCAAGTGGTTAAGTTCGCATGCTCCGCTGCAGCAGGCAGCCCAGTGTTTCATTAGTTCGAATCCTGGGCACAGACATGGCACTGCTCAGCAAACCACACTGAGGCGGCGTCCCACATGCCACAACTAGAAGGACCCACAACGAGGAATATACAACTGTGTACTGGGGGGCTTTAGGGAGGAAAAGGAAAAAAAATAAAATCTTTAAAGAAAAAAAAGAAGAATGGAAATACTACATACAAAACTTGTGGGATGCAGCGAAAAGTACTTTGGGAGAATTTATAACTGTAAATGTTTCCTTTAGAAGAAGAAAAAGAGTTAAATTTAATGAGCTAAGATTCAACTCAAGAAGTTAGAAGAGGGACCAGCCCCGTGGCCAAGTGGTTAAGTTCATGCACTCCACTTTCGCTGTCCAGGGTTTCGCTGGTTTGGATCCTGGGCGCGGACCTGGCACTGCTCATCAGGCCATGCTGAGGTGGCGTCCCACATGCCACAACTAGAAGGACCTACAACTAGAATATGCAACTATATTCTGGGGGGCTTTGTGGAGAAGAAGAAAAAAAAAAGATTGGCAATAGATCTTAGCTCAGGGCCAATCTTAAAAAAAATGAAAGGGCTGGCCTGGTGGCACAGTGGTTAAGTGCGCATGTTCCACTTCGGCAGCCCAGGGTTTGCTGGTTTGGATTCTGGGTGCGGACATGGCACCGCTTGGCAAGCCATGCCGTGGTAGGTATCCCACGTATGAAGTAGAGGAAGATGGGCACGGCTGTTAGCTCAGGGCCAGTCTTCCTCAGCAAAAAGAGGAGGATTGGCAGCAGTTAGCTCAGGGCTAATCTTCCTCAAAAAAATAAAGTTACAGAACCAAAATATCCAAAGGAAGTGTAATAATACAAGAGCAGAAATAAATGAAGTCTAAAACGAAGTTACAAAAAGAAAGAAGCAACAGACTAAAAGCTGCCCCTTTGTAAAAAAGTGATAGACATACCTCTGGCAAGATTGATCTAGAAAAAAAGAAATATTAGAAACAGAAAAGGTCATACATAAATCAGCTAGAGCTGAGATTGAAAACTCATGAGACAACTAGGAAGAAGACCTGCTGAGCAGAAGAGAAAACCCGAGCGTTTCTTCCAGAAGCAAATGACAAAAGGAAGAAGGAAGATGGCAGGGGAACCTGCAGATTCAGGGAAATGTAAAAGTCAAGGGAACTTGTGGATTCGAAGGAAGCATGAAAGGAGGGGAGCGCTAAGAGACAGTGAAAAGTCTACACGCCAACCAGTATTTGATACTAAGCAATTACTCATTTGTGCAGTTGGAGAACACTACTGAGGTTATTTTTGTAAGTGGTCTTTAGCAGTATGTTTGGAACTATTTACACATGAAATCATATCTCTGGGATTTGTCTCAGAAAGTGAGAGGCAGAAGTGGGGAGGGTTATAGATAAAGCAAGACCGGCTGAGTTATCTTCATTAAGTTTAGGGGATGGGTACATGGGTTTATATACTATTTTGTCTGTTTTTGCATGTTTGAAATTTTCCATAATGAAAGTGTTTTAAACTATAAGAGAATATTATGAGTAATTCTTTGCTAATAAATTTGTAAACAGTCTCAATGGACAATTTCCTGAAATATATATTTGTGTGTGTGTATATATATTTATATATATATATAATTTACCAAAATTAAATCAAAGAAATAGAAAACAAGAATAAACTTTTGCCAAATTGATGACATCGATTTTATACTTAAAATATGTTATGAAAAAACTGGCTAGGGGCCGGCCCAGTGGCACAGGGGTTAAGTTCGCACGTTCCGCTTTGGCGGCCAGGGGTTCGCCGGTCCAGATCCTGGGTGTGGACATGGCACCGCTTGGCATGCCATGCTGTGGCAGGCATCCCACATATAAAGTAGAGGAAGATGGGCACAGATGTTAGCTTAGGGCTAATCTTCCTCAAAAAAAAAAAAAAGAAAGAAAAGGAAAGAAAAGAAAAAACTGGCCAGATTAGATTTTACCAAATATTCAAGGAACATGTTATATAAACTGTTTCAGAAAACTGAAGAAGAAAGACCATTCCTCAGCCTGTTTCTATGAAAATTAAATAGAAGGCATGAGAGAATTATAAACCAGGATTATTTATAAAATGGAAGGTGGGGCAGGGGGGCGACCCGTAAGACTAGACTAAGCAATAAGAAACTAAACCTAACAAAGTTTTTTAGAAATCACCACCAAGAAGCGTTTATCCTAGAAATTCTTGGATAGTTTAGTATTAGAAAATTGAATGATGTAGTTTACCATATTAACAGATGAAAGGAGAAAATCCAGATATATCAATCGATGCAGAAAAAATATTCAATTAAACTTAAAACCTATCGATATAAAAAACTCTCAGTGATTCCAACATAGGAAAACTCGACTTCAGGCTCACAAAGAATATCTACTAAAACCCTAAAACAAACATTGTAATTAATGGTGAAAGCTTAAAAGCATTTCCTTGAATCTGAGGAATAAGTCAAGGATGTCTATTGTCAATATTTTATTTGGTGGTGTTCAGAAATCCTGGTCAATACAACAAGATGAGAGAAAGAAAAAGTTAATCAGTTATAAAAGTCAATGGTTTTTCTGTACTACAGCCAAAAGCAGTTTGAAAGTGAAACTTTTTAAAACACCATTTACAACAGAAACAAGCCATAAACTACCAGGAAGTAAATTTTTAAATTACAATGAAATACATAAAAGAAGATCTACAGAAATGTTGGGAGAGAGATCATTGTCATGGGTGGGAAGAGTCAATATCACAGATATGTTCATTGTTCCCTAATTAATCTATCAATTTAAAATAATTGCAATCTAGAGCCCGGCCCGGTGGTGTCGCAGTTAAGTTGGCACACTGCTTTGGCGGCCCGGGATTCACAGGTTTGGATCCTGGGCATGGACCTATATGCTGCTCATCAAGCCTTGCTGTGGTGGCATCTCAGATACAAAAGAGAGGAAGACTGGCACAGATGTTGGCTCAGAGTCAATCTTCCTCAGGCAAAAAGACAGGGCTGGCCCCATGGCCAAGTTGTTAAGTTCGCGTGCTCCGCTGCAGGCGGCCCAGTGTTTCATTGGTTCGAATCCTGGGCGCGGACATTGCACTGCTCATCAAACCACGCTGAGGCAGCATCCCACATGCCACAAATAGAAGGACCCACAACAAAGAATATACAACTGTGTACCCGGGGGCTTTGGGGAGAAAAAGGAAAAAAATAAAATAAAATCTTTAAAAAAAAAAAAAAGAGGACGATTGGCAACATATGTGAGCTCAGGGCCAATCTTCCTCACCAAAGAAAATAATCATAAATAACTCCAATCCAAATCCCAGTAGGGCTTTCGGAGGCACATAGAAGAGGAAAGGATCCAGAAGAACCACAACAATTTTGAATAAAAACAAAGTGGGGTGACTTATCCTTCAAGATAAAGTTGTGGTAATTGGACAGAATGCACTTGCTACTGGGATGTGCAAACTAATGAAAGTGAATAAAGTATCCTAAGGGAGAACTTCACATGTATGGGAGCTTGCTATGCGGTCATGCATCGCCTAAGAACGGGGATATGTTTTGGGTTATGCATCATCAGGCGATTTCGTCGTGCGAACATCAGAGAGTGTACTTACACAAACCTAGACGGTGCGGCCTACTCCACACCTGGCCTGTTGGTGTAGCCTGTTATTGCTCCTAGGCTACAGACCTGTACAGCATGTTATTGCACTGAATGCTGTAGCAGTTGTAACACAGTGGTGAGTATTTTGTATCCAAACAGAGAAAAGCTAGAGTAAAAATACTGTATAAAAGGTAAAAAATGGTGCACCTGTCTCGGGCACTGACCATGAACGGAGCCCGCAGGACTAGAGGTTGCTCTGGGGGAGGCAGTGAGTGAGTGGAGAGTGAAGGTGAAGGCCCGGGACGTTACTGAAAACTACCGTGGACTTTATAAACAATATATGCTCAGGCTACAATAAATTTATAAAATAGATCTTTCTTTCTTTAATAATAAATTAAGCTGAGCTTACTGCAACTTTTTTACTATATAAACTTTTTAATTGTTTTCTCTTTTTTTGGGGGGGGGTAGATTTGCCCGACACTAACATCTGTGCCAATCTTCCTCCTTTTTTCTTCTCCCCACCCCCTACCCCCAGTACATAGCTACGTATAGTTGTAACACTTTCTGGTTCCTCTCTGAGAGCCACCACCACAGCATGGCTACTGAGAGACAAGTGGTGTGGTTCCACCCCAGGGACTGAACCCAGGCTGCCAAAGCAGAGCTCGCAGAGCCATCGGGGCTGGCTCTTAACATTTTCACTCTTGTAGTAACAATGGCTTAAAACACAAACACACTGCACAGCTGTACAAAGTATTTTCTTTCTTTATCTCCTAATTCTATAAGATTTTTTCTGCTTTTAGATTTTGTATTGTTTTTAGCTTTTTAAACTTTTTTGTTAAAAATTAAGACAGAGACACACATTAGCCTAGGCCTACAAGGGTCAGGATCATCAATATCACTGTCTTCCTCCTCCACATCTTGTCCCCCTGGAAGGACTTCAGGGGCAATAACACATGGAGTTGTCATCTCCTATGATGATGCTGCCTTCTGGAACACCTCCTGAAGGACCTGCCTGAGCTTCTTGAGGAGGTGTCGCTCTTCATCGTGGTTTGCTTGGCTTGTTTCTTCTTTTCATTGTAGATTTGCTTGTAAGCAGATAATGCACCATGAACATTCCTTTCTATTACTGAAAACCTTTCGGTGTTGGGGTCCTTGTTTTCAAACTTTTTAAGGAGCTTCTTGAGGTCTGCAAAAGCTTCTGCTAAAGCTTCACTGTGAATTTTCTTGAGGGTTCTTTTTCTTCCCTTGCACTTTCCTTTTGTCCTGCCTCTTCTTCAGCTGTGTGTTCCTGTTCGGTTACAACAGCTCCTCGTGAGTCAATTCCTCAGGAACCACCTCTGGGAGCTCCTCAGTGTGATCCTCATCCACAACCAGGGTAAAGTTGTTTGCCATCTCAACCGCAGCCTGTTGATTTCTGCAACCTCCTCATCCTTGGAAAACCCTTTGAAGTCATGGATCAACCTCCTGACTGTCTTCTTCCAGATGCCGTTCATAACTCCCCAGTGACATCACCCCAGGCCCCAGCAAGGTTCTTGATGCAGTCAGAGATGTTGTAATCCTGCCAGAATTGCGTCAGTGTCTGCCTCAGTTGCAGCAAGAGCCTGGGCGAAGGTCCTCTTCAGATCCTGGGCCTGAAAAGCTGCTTAACTCCTCGATTCACTGGTTGGAGCAAAGAGGTGGTGTTTGGAGGAGGAAACCCCACTTTGATATTGGGACGAAGATCACCAGTCAAAGGAGGATGGCCAGGAGCATCACCAACAAGAAGCAACATCTTGAAAGATGTGTTACTCTCCACACAGCACTTCTCCATTTCTCTGGCACAGCAATTCAGGAGGGCATCTTGGAAGAGCAGCTGAGTCATCCATGACTCCTTATTGCTCCTGGGGTCCACTGGCACTGTGGGCTTCTTGATGTGCTTGAAGGCCCTGGGTTCTCACTGTGCCAGGTCACAGAGGGTTTCAATTTGTAGCCTGGGCATTGCCCCCAAGCAAAACTGTTATCCTGTCCTTAAAAGCCTTGAAACCTGGCCTTGACTTGGCGGCCTGAGGGATGGAAGTCCTTCAGGCATCCACCTCCAGAGTGGGGAGGTTCCATCCATATCGAGTATTTGCTCTGGCAAATTGTTTTCCTCCACAATCAGCTTACCTAGAGTTTCTAAAAGTTCTTCAGCCGCCTTCACAGCAGCACTCACAGACTCGCCCCTCACTGTCACGTTATGTGATGAACAAGGATTCCTGAGTCGTGGAAACCACCAAGCCTCACAGTCAATTCAACATCACAGTCGGGTCCAGCGTCTTCTTTCAACATCACAAACAAGCTTTTGCTTTGGCCGTGATGTCACGGTGCTGAGAGGGATACAGTTCTGCGCCTGGTCTTCAATCCAGGTCATGAGAAGTTTCTCCATGTCTGATGTAGGCCCTTCTCGAATTTTTGTTAGTCTCGTGGCCTGCAATGATCAGACCCTTTAACAGCTTCTTTCACTTTGTTCTTGTTCTTCAAGATCGTAGCTGTGGTGGAATGGGGCATGCCTGACTGGCAAGCAATAACCATCACAGATTTTCCACCTTCATAGTCCTTAATCACTTTCAGTTTTGTTTCCAGGTCAGTCGCTCGATGTGGCCTCTTACAGGCAGGCAAGGTTAGCAGTGGATTTTGTATGTTTAGGGACCGTGATGAACAAAACAACATGAGATTAAATCAAGCACAAGAGAAAAGGATGCAATCAAGAGATGCCGTAAACATGAGATGTATGAGGCTGCTGCTGGCATAAACAGCATGCTCTTTTGCAGTAAACTTTTTATAAGTAGAAAGTATACTCTAAAATAACAATTAAAAAGTATAGTATAGTAAATACATAAGCCAGTAACAGTCGTTTATTATTATCAAGTACTAGGTACTGTACATAATTGTATGTACTGTACTTTATACAACTGGCAGTGTAGTAGGTTTGTCTACACCGGCATCACCACAAGTGTGAGTAGGACATTGCACTATGACGTTAAGACGGGTATGGTGTTACCAGAGGATAGGAATTTTTTAGCTCTATTATAATTTTTTGTGACCACCGTTGTGTATGTGGTTTGCCATTGACTGAAACATCGTTATGTGATGCATGACTGTAATTGACCTTTTTATGGAGATACAACGACAATACACTGAGAAAGGATAATCTTGAACAAATGCTGCCAAACAATTGGACATCCATATGCAAAAAAAAAAATACCGACTTTGACCTATATCTAATACTTTGTAGAAAATTAACCCAAAATGGATCATAAACATATGTGTAAATTATAAAACTTTTAGAAGAAAATCTTTATGACCTGGGGTTAGGCAAACAATTCTTACTTAGATATGACATCAATGGAGAATCCATAAAATAACATAAATTGGACTTTATTAAAACTTAAAAGTTTTTTTCTGGGAAAGACACTATTGAGTGAAAAGAAAAGCCACAAACTGGGAGAAAATACTTGCAAATCACTGGTCAAAAAGACTTTTAATCCAGAACTGAAAACAATAAGAAAACTAGCCAATTTAAAAATGGGCAGAAGATTTGAACAGACTCTTCACCAAAGATGATTTAGTCATTACAGAGATGCAGATTAGAACCACAATGAGATGGCATGATACATCTGTTAGAATAACTAGTTTAAAAAAACAGTACCAAGTGCTGGAACCTGTGTAGAGCAACTGAACATCTGATAATACTCCTGGTGGGAATGCAAAATGCTACAGCCACTTGGGAAACAGCTTGATGGTTCCTTATAGAGTTACCATGTGACTCAGCGGTCTCCTGATGCCCAAGAGAAATAAAAACATGTTTATACAGAAACACCTATACATAAACGTTTGTAGCAGCTTTATCCATAATAACCAAAAACTGGAAACAGTCCAAGTGTTCTTCAGCTGTTTTAAAAGAATAAACTGTATTACATCCATAATGTGAAATCCATTTGGTAATAAAAAGGGACAAACTGTTGGTACCTGCAGTAACCTAGAAGAATCTCAAATGGATCATGCTACGTGGAAGAGTCCAGACTCATACGGTGTGGTTTTGTGTATATGAAGTTCTAAGAAAGGTAAAACCAAAGTGCAGCCAAAGATCATCGGTTGCCTGGGATCCAGACTGGAGATGGGTTTTGACCGCCAAGGGGCAGCACAAGAGAATTCCGGGCGGGGTGACGGAGCTGTTCTTGGTTGCTCTGGCTGTCACGTGACTGCATTTGTTGAAGAATTTTACTGTATGTTATTTGACATGACCAAGTGTCAGCAAGGACTGAGTAATGGAAACGCTCTTCACTTGCTTTAGATGGATAAATTGCCACAACCACTTTGGAAAGCCATTGGGCACAGGCTGGTAAAGCTGAAAATGGTCACCTCCTGTAACATGGCAGCTGCACTTCTAGAAACATACCCAAATGAAATCATCATACATGTGCATGATGAGAATTCAAGAATGTTTGTAGCAGTATTATTTAATATTTTAAAAAATGAGAGCAAGCTGAATATCCAAAAGGAGAGTGAATAAATAAATAGTGATCTATTTCTATAATTGGTAAAAGATGTTAAAAGTACGGAGCAGTACTGCATATTTTTATAGATACATAAATATGGAAATATAAAAATATTCATGAGAATTATGAAAATCAAACTCAGGATAAGGGTATGTAGGAAAGAAGGAGAACACAAGAGGCTTCAGCTATATTTGTAATATATAGTCTATTTTTTTATTTGACAATATTTAATAAATATTTAAGTGAAATTAAATTATATTTCCTAGATCTTGTTCTTTATTGAAATATTTCCTGAAGAAATAATTCTATATTCATAAATTTCTCAGGAGTATTACCTGGAATATTGGAGAATGTTACTTTTAGTAAAAGTAAATCAATTTTTAAAAATTAAAAAATACTATTCACAGTTGATATGGGAATTGGATCACATTTCTTTTTTTTTTTTTTTTTTTTTTTTTTTTTTTTTTTTTTTATTTTTTTTTTAAAGATTTTATTTTTTCCTTTTTCTCCCCAAAGCCCCCTGGTACATAGTTGTGTATTCTTCGTTGTGGGTTCCTCTAGTTGTGGCATGTGGGACGCTGCCTCAGCGTGGTCTGACGAGCAGTGCCAAGTCCGCGCCCAGGATTCGAACCGACGAAACACTGGGCCGCCTGCAGCGGAGCGCGAGAACTCAACCACTCGGCCACGGGGCCAGCCCCTGGATCACATTTCTTAAGTGTTAAATGAGTAACCAGATGGTTTTGTTTAAGAAATTTAAAGGAAAAAATTTTAAAGACCACCATAACCCTTGAATACTCAAAAGGGGTAAACTAGTTAATGGGTGATGTTCAAGAAAATCCACTTATAAATATATGCAAAAGAAGTTGTTGGTGTTTGTTTATGCAAGTAGTGTTTTAGTCCACTTTCGTCAGTGGCCTTTCCATAGATATAGTGGCTTTCTGGAGATTTCATTTCTGTTAAAGCCTTTGGGGATTTCAATAAATAGTGTCCCTTTTTCCCACTGGAGTTTGGAACCAGTTGAGAATGTGGAGATTCAGAATAGCCCCTTTATTACGATGAAGGCTAGGGAAGCAGCTTGTGAGAGTCAAATTAGACTTGCTAATTCCTCTCGCGCCAATTCCACCTCCACAAGAGTCTACCCTGGCCTATCCCAATCCAGGGAAAGTTGGCATCTGCAGAAGAGGTGCACTTACTCAGGTCACTGTTCCCGACTCACTTGTCCAGGGAAAGAGGAAAGGAAACAGAACAAATTCCTCACCATCCAGGTAACACACTCTGCGTCCCTGGAGAGGGGGGTTAGGGTAAGAGCACGAGTGTTTACTAGAAGATCTCTTCTCATTCATTCTGGGGGAGAGAGGAGTAGTTTGTGCCCTCCATCTGTTTCAGTTTGTCAGGTTCATATTGTTAGATGTATTTTCTGAAAATTAGTTGAACTAAACTACTACAATATTTAGCTTTTTTCACAATAGAAAAGAATGTCATTCTTGTCATATGACATCTTAAAACTTTTGACTTTTAAAAAATTGTATCTTTAAAGAGCATTTACTGTGGCCTTGTGCAATACCATGTTTCTTTGGATTAAAAAAAAGCGGAGAGTAAATACTTCAGACTTCTTGAATGTCTTCCTGATGTTTAGCTCTCCCGATTCATCGTTTTATCAGTCTCGTCGTTTATTCCTCACTCGCTATGAGGAAGGATTATACTGGATATGGTTAGCATGTGATCTTTTCCTTGGAAGACCTTACAGTCTAATGGAGAAAACAGATAATAACAGAACCATGGAAAGAGTGTTTTTGTTATGTAAATGATGGAGCAATTCATGAGAACAGATGATTTATTGGAGAAAACATTGCTTCTGTGTCAAAATACATTTATGAAGATTCTGTGAAGTTTTGAAAATGGAAATCCTATTTCTTTACCAATTTTCTACCATTCTCATGGAAGTGGTAAACCTTACTTGGTCAAAATTTAACTTTTTAAGTATAATTTTTTAGTTGTTTGCTCTTAGTTTTATGCCATCAAAGTATTTTGGGGGAAAAAATCTAACATTACATTTTTCTTTTATGAAGCCCTTTTAATTAAAGGATGAGTGGCATTATACTGCTACCTTAGAGTTAGCAACTAGAAAGTGAATATTCGTTAGACGTCTTCAGTGGCAAGCAAAGGAAGTCTTTATTCATCACTCAGTAAAATTTATTTTCATTAATGAGTTACATATGAGCAACTACAGGCTAAAAGCGAACTCTGTGTGTGTGCACATACAGACGCATAGAAGGCACCCCAGGCAGTGGGAATAACACACTCTTTAGTCAGACCAGCCTAGGTTCATATTCCCCCTCTGAGTAACCTTGGGCAAGTGCCTTCATCTCTCTGACCCTTAATTTCCTCCCTACCTATAAGTAATACCTACTTCATGCAGTTCTTTTAGAGAAGATGCTCACAATCTTTCTAAGTCCACAACCTAAAGATTAATCCTCAAGGTCTTTTGAAGCCTAGAATGTAAAAGAAATCTTCAAAAAAGAGTGGGCCAAGCATATTTTAAGAAATAACTTAGTGCCAGGTAGCAAGCTGCCTATAAAATGTGAAGAACAAGGATAATAAAAATAGGATACTAATAGTATTCTAATACTAATTTTGATACTATGGTTCAAATCTTCCTGACTGAAAATGCAGAATTGTTATTTATGGGGTACAATCTTAAAACCACTTAAGTGTACAATAAGAGGATGGTGGGTAAACAACAGGACATTATGGGAATGATTATGGTTGTGAAGAGTATAGATAGGATAAAACAGTTCACGTGTTACAGCAAAAGCAGACAGTATGTATCTTGTAAGTAAACTTGGGTTTTAAAAATGTGAAGAACTGAAACGCACCAATTAATCCCAATGATTGTTAGAGTAGTAGAATTATGAGTGTGGTTCTTTTCTTTTCCCAATTTGTCTGTACCATGAGATTGCTTTTATAAGAAGGGAAATATGCAATATAGTCATACCTCATGGAACATAAAGTTTCTTCTCTGTAGACAAAACAGAAAGTTTAGGTTCCTTGTTAATGCTTGGTTGCGTTATTCGGACAACCAAAGAAACAGACCGTTAGTCTTGGTTCTTTGAAATACGTACGCATCGGCCTTTGTTGTTTTTCTGTCAGCTGTCGTAACTCGACTAAGTCTACCATGTTGACTGGATAAGAGAACTAGAAAATTCAAATTAGTGTATCTTTTTTAAAGCAGTGTTTTTCTTCGTTTTAATGTTACAGATTTATTTGAGGTTCCTAGATTATCAAATGGAGCACTCAAATGAATGCAAGAGAAACTTCGTTGCGGTCTATGATGGAAGCAGTTCTATTGAAAATCTGAAGGCCAAGTTTTGCAGCACTGTGGCCAATGATATAATGCTGAAAACAGGAGTTGGAGTGATACGGATGTGGGCAGACGAAGGCAGTCGGCTTAGCAGATTCAGAATGCTCTTTACTTCCTTCGTGGAGCGTAAGTAAATGATTCCTATAGCACTGAGATCGTTTACATAGTTTTCGTTCATTCAGAATACTATCTTGATCGTTTCCTTTTGACAAAGACTGCGAGTCACAGATGGAGAAATAACTAAGTCTTAATCCCTATTCTCAAGGAGTTGACCTTCATGGGTGAAAAACATGTTAATACATAAATTACACCACTATGTTATTATAAAGGTGTAAACACATGACAGGCAACACAGAGAGTGGAGTCTTCTCTCAAGATTTTCAAAATTATACATAATTATCAGTAGTATTAATTCAGCTTGGTGACTAATTATGAATCCACCAAACCATGCTCACCAAAAATTTCGGTAGGCTATTTTTTTTTGTTTTTATTTTTTAATAATTGTAAGTTTATAAAAAGTTGTAAAAATAGTACAGAATTCTCATATGCCCTTCACTCAGATTCCCCTGTTACCATCTTACACACCAGGTGGAACTGAAGATTAACACTGATGCAGTATTATTAACCGATTTAGAGACCTTATTCAGTTAGCACTAGTTTCCCCATTAGTGTCCTTTTCTGATCCAGGATCCCAGGTTGCATTTGGCTGTCGTGTCTCCTTTAGTCTCCTCCGTCTCAGACTTTGATGTGTTTGAAGAGCGCTGGCCTGTTATTTAGTAGAATGTCCATCAGTTTGGGTTTGTCTGATGTTTTCTCATGGATTCAATTGAGGTTATGCATTTCTGTCAAGAATGCCAGAGAAATCATGTCATATCTTTCTCAGCGCATCACACCAAGGAGGTAGGGGTGCGTCATGTTCTGTCTTGGGTTAACTTTGACCACTTCTTTAAGGTGCTGTCTGCCAGGTTTCTCCACTGTGAAGTTACTAATGTTTTCCTTTCTAATTAGTAAGTCTCTTTGAGACCACGCAAATATACTTTTGCTCACTAGTTTTAGCATGCTTTAATGGTTTCTGCCTGTCATAGTTATTACTGTAGTGTTACCTAATGACGGTTTTCTGTTTCCGTCATTCCCTCTACATTTAGTAATTATAATTCGATTGTGAGGAAGAGCTGTTCTTTTTCCTCATTTCTTTATTCAGTTTTTTTATCAGTATGAGCTCATAGGTATTTATTTTATTCCATTGTTGTATATATATTCTATCATCCTGTATTACTGACGTCCTTTTGTTGCTGAGTCCCAGCTCTGGCCATTGGGAGCCCCTTCAGGTTGCCTCCTCTATCCGTTTCATGTGCCCATTATTTTTTTTAATCACTTCCTTCCTTTTTGTTACCACACGATGAACCAGGCTCAACTTTTGTTTTCCCTGCCCCAGTCCTGGAACCAACCGTATTTCCAAGAAGTCCTTTTCCTTCTCTTATGGTGAGAAACCTGGCTCTAATTATCCACGATAGATTTGTCCAATCGCAGTATACACATAAAGTAATTTTAGAGTTTCTGACACATATCCCTGTTAGAAATTTCCTAACAGAGACATTATTTGTGTACAGTTCTTTTTGTCTTTAGTCTTACTGTCAAAATATGGGTTTCCAGTTACTTAGGTTGGTTGTTTTCCTCTCTCCTTTCCTTGTTGTTATGTCACGCATTTGTAATACACTTAGATTCATTTGTGACTTTTTATTTCGTGTTCCCCCCACATCATGGTTACTTTCAATTGTTCCTGTTTTTAGAATCCCTGGACTATCACCATTGTTTCCAGAGAGCTATATGAAAAAGCTGTAGTCCAAGTACCCTTGGCTCGTGTCTCCGCTGTCCTGGCCCCCTTCCCCCATCCTTTGTGCTCCATTCCTGCCCATGTTTTGTAGGCAACCAATCACATTGGTTCCTGCTGTATCCTCCTTGTATTCCTTTTTGCGTAAATGAGCTGCTATGTGTGTATTTCCTTATATCCTCTTTTTTCTTACATGAAGGAAAGCAGATGATACTCTTTGCACTTTGCTTCTGTCACTTAACAGTATATCCTGGAGATCCCTCCACATCAGTTCATAAAAATCATCCTTATTTTTTTTTTTTGAAGAAAGTTAGCCCTGAGCTAACATCTACTGCCAATCCTCCCCTTTTTGCCAAGGAAGACTGGCCATGAGCTAACATCTATGCCCATCTTCCTCTACTTTATGTGTGGAACGTCTGCCACAGTTCACTTTTTTATGTGGTAAGGTATGGGCCCAGCTTCGTTCTTTTGCATGTGGATATACAGTTTTCCCTGGACCATTTGTTGAAAAGACTGTCCTTTCCTCAGTGGTCTTGGCACCCTTGTCAAAAATCAACTGACCATACACATGAGAGTTCATTTTGGGGCTCTCCTTTCTATTCCATTGGTCTTTATGTCTGTCCTAATGCCAGTACCAACTGATTTGATTGTTGTAGCTTTGTAGTAAGTTTTGAAATCAGGAAAAGTGAATCTTTCAACTTTGTTCTTCTTTTTCAAGATTGTTTTGGCTATCAGGGTTTCTTGAGATTCTATGAATTTTAGGATAGGTTTTCTTATTTCTGCAGAAGACATCACTGGGATTTTGATCACCATCACAGTGAATCTGTGGATTGCTTTGAGTAATGTTATCACCTTAACAATATTACGTCTTCCAATCTATGACCCAGGATGTCTTCTCATTTATTTGTCTTCTTTAATTTCTTTCAGCGATGTTTTATACTTTTCATTGTACAAGTCTTGCATCTCTTTCATTAAATTTACTGCTAAGAATTTTATTCTTTTTGGCATAAATGGAATTATTTTCTTTCCAGTTGTTCATTGTTAATGTGTAGACATGCAACTGATTTTTGTGTGTTGATTTTATATCCTACAACTTTGCTGAATTAGTTTATTCGCTCTGTGTGTGGTGGGTGTGTGTGTGTGATCTTTAGGATTTTCTACATATAAGATTGTGTCGTCTGCAAATAGAGATAATTTTACATTCTCACTTCCAATTTGGATGCTTTTTTGTTTCCTTTCCTTCCCTAATTGCTCTGGCTAGAACTTCTAGTACTATATTGAATAGAAGTATAGGTGAACATTCTTGTCTTGTTCCTGATTTTAGGACAGAAGCTTTCAACTTTTCAGGCTGGCCTGGTGGTGTAGTGGTTAAGTTCACGCGCTCTACTTCGGCAGCCGGGGGTTTGATGGTTCAGACCCCAGGTGTGGCCCTGCATGCTACTCATCAAGCCATGCTGTGGCAGCATCCCACATACAAAATAGAGGAAGACAAAATAAAATAGATGTTAGCTCAGGGCTGATCTTTCTCACCCAAAAAATAGCAATAATAAGCTTTCAACCTTTCACCATTGAGTATCATATTAGCTGAGGGGTTTTCTTATATGGCCTTTGTCATGTTGAGGAAATTTTCTTCTATTCCTAGTTTATTGAGTGTTGTTATCATGAAAGGGTGTTGAATTTTGTCAAATGCTTTTTCTGATTCAGTTGAGATGACCATGTGGTTTTTCCCCTTCGTTCTGTTAATGTGGTGTACTACGCTGATTGATTTCCCTATACTCATGTTCCAAGAATAAATCCCACTTGGTCATGGTGTATAATCCTTTTTCATATGGTGCTGTATCTGGTGCTGATAATTTTTTGAGGATTTTTACATCAATATGCATGTGATATGGCCTGTAGTTTTATTTTCTTGTAGTATCTTTGTCTGGCTTTGATATCAAGGTAATGCTAGCCCATAGAATGAGTAAGAAGTGATCCTTCCACTTCAACTTTTTGGAGAAGTTTGAGGATTGGTGTTAGTTCTCTGTAAATGTTTGGTAGATTCACCAGTGAAGCCGTCTGGTCCAGGGAATTCATTTTTGTCAGGAGGTTTTTTGATTACTGCTTCAGTCTCCTTGCTAGTTGGAGATCTATTCGGATTTTCTACTTTTTTATTCAGTTTTGGTAGATTGCATGTTTCTAGGAATTTGTCTGTTTCATCTAGGTTGGCAGTTTGTTGGCGTACAGTTGTTCTTAGTATTCTCGTCTAAACTTTTCTATATCTGTAAGGTCTACACTGATGTCCTCACTTGCATTTCTAATTTTAGTAATTTGAGTCTTTTTATCTCTGTTTCTTTCTTTTTGTCTTAGTCTAACTAAATAAAGTTTTGCCAGTTTTGTCAATCTTTTCAAAGAACCAATTTTGTTTTTTTTTATTTTCTCTGGTTTTACTATTCTCCGTTTTACTTATCTTTGCTCTAATCTTTATTATTTCAATACTTCTGACAAAGGCATAGAACTTCGAGTTTAGTTTGCCCTCCTTTTTCTAGTTCTTTAAGTTATCGATTTGAAATCTTTCTCCTTTTTTAACGTAGGCGTTATAGCTACAAATTTCCTTCTTAGCACTGCTTTCACTGCTCCCTGTAAGTTTTGTTATGTTGCGTTTTCATTTTCATTTGTCTCAAGGTATTATCTGATTTCCTTTGTGATTTCTTCTCTGAACCACTGGTTGGTTAAGAGTGTATGGTCTAGTCCCTGGGGCTAGTGGGAAAACACATGGTCCCACAGTGGCCACAGGGAGAGTCTCTGGTCGGCCCTCGTGGAGAGACCCCAACCACCAAGCACAAAGACTGGGCAACCTAGGAGCAGAAGTGGTGTGACTGGGTGAGCTACCTGCCAGCTGCATTAAACACCCACAGCTCTGCTGCAGCCCCGAGGGGCAAGTGGGATCCAGTGGGACCATGCAAGTGGGCGGAGACAATCTGTACCCCCAGCATGACTGCTCCTTGGTCCAGGGGGATAGTCCAGAGTCCCACAGCCGCCCCAGGGAGAGTCTCTGCTGGCCTTAGTGGAGAGGCCTCACCCACCAAGCACAAAGGCTGGGCGACTTAGGAGCAGATGCGTCATGGCTTGGTGAACTAGCTGCTGGCTGCATTAGATGCCCATAGCTCTGCTGCAGCCCAGAGAGGGCAAGTGAAATCCAGCAGGACCAGACGGTGGCAGAGCTGCAAGTCTGGGCAAACCAGCTCCCAGCTGTCGTGAAAGCCAGTAAGACCACTGCAGTCCCTAAAGAAGGAGTGTGTCTAGGTCGGTCTGTGGGAGTAGGCACCAGCAGCCTGAAGCCCTCATGTGCTTGTTCCCACAGTTGACGGGAGACCCCACAGGGCCACTGTGGTCCCAAGCAGAGGCCCAGACTCAATCAGGAACAGCTAACAGGGATCCTGGTTGGTGCAGATTCCACACCTGCTTCTCCCTCCCACCCCACCCCCGCAGTGGCAGCAAGTGGAAGCAGTAACCAGACTCTCTATCTATGTGGAGGCGCAAATCCACGCCATCAAGCAATATGAAAAAATATATTAAATCTCCAGAGCAAAAGGAAAATGACAAGTACCCAGAAAACAATCCCAAAGACACAGAAATCTACAACCTAAATGACAAAGAGTTCAAAATACCTATCAATAAAGAACTCAATGAGCTAAAAGAGAATACAGATAGACAACTCAACAAATTCAGGAGCTACATCACAAAGAGCTTAATACTATTAAGAAGAACCAATCAGAAATGTTGGAGATGAAAAATACAATGGAGGAGATTAAGAAAATTCTGGACTCCCTGAACAGTAGAGCTGATATTATGGAGGACAGAATTAGCAGTTTGGAGGATAGGAATGTAGAAATGCTTCAGATAGACGAGGAGAGAGAACTAAGACTAAAAAGAAATGAAGAAACTCTCTGAGAAATATCCAACTCAATTAGGAAATGCAATGTAAGGATTATAGGTATCCCAGAGGGAGAAGAGAAGGAGAATGAAGCAGAAAGTTTGTTCAAAGAAATAATAGCTGAGAACTTCCCAAACCTGGGGAGAAAGCTGGAAATCTATGTGACAGAAGCTAATAGATCCCCAGACTATCAATGTAAAAATCATCAATGTAAAAAGACCAACCCCAAGGCATATAGTAGTGAAGTTTGCAAAAGTCAATGACAAAGAGAAAATACTAAGGGCAGCAAAGCAGAAGAAAATAATCTACAAAGGAACCCCTATCAGGTTGTCAGCAGACTTCTCAGCAGACACCTTCCAGGCTAGGATGGAGTGAAATGATATATTCAAAACTCTGAAAGATAAAAACTTGCAGCTACGAATACTCTATCCAGTGAAACTACCTTTCAAATATGATGGAGAAATAAAAAATTTCCCAGATAAAAGTCAGGGGAGTTCATCACCACAAGACCCCCCCCCCCCCCACACACACACACACACACAAGAAATGCTCAGGAAGTCCCTCATACCTGAAAAAAATAAAATAAAAGGAAAGGGGTTACAAGAGCCTGGGCAAGGAGATAAGTAGAAAGACGAAATCAGAAAATTGCAGCTCTCTATCAGAACAGGTGAGCAAATGCTTAAGTATAACATTAGAGATAAAGGGAAGAGAAACACCAAGAATAAATATAATCATGTCATTTTAACCACAAACTTACAACACAAGAAGGAAAAAAGATGTGATGGTAAGAACCTAGAAGGGGAAGAAGAAAAGGTTGGAGCCAGGTTAGTCTACGAAAATCACAGGCTATCAGAAAATAGACTATCTCATCTATGAGATGTTTTATACCAACCACATGGTAACCACTAAACAAATAACTAAAACAGAGACACAAATTACAAACAAGAAGAAAACCAACATAGAAAACAACCTAACTGAATTGGTAGTCCAAAATTCACAGGATGAGAAACAAAGGAAATGCAGGAGAACTGGAAAATGAGCAATAAAATGGCAGCATCAGACCCCCACTTTTCAATAGTCACACTAAATGTAAATGGATTGAATTCTCCAGTCAAAAAACACAGAGTGGCAGGATGGATTAAAGCAAGGCCCAACAATATGCTGCCTCCAGGAAACACACCTCAGCCCCAAAGACAAACACAGACTCAGAGTGAAGGGATAGAAGATGATAGTCCAACATAATAGTGAACATGAGAAAGCAGGTGTCACCATACTTACATCAGACAAAATAGACTTCAAGGCAAAATAGGTAAAGAGAGACAAAGAGGGGCAGTTTATAATGATAAAAGGGACACTCTACCAAGAAGACATAACACTTGTAAATATATATGCACCCAACACAGGAGCACCAAACTACGTAAAGCAACTGTTAACAAAACTAAAAGGAGATATCAACAACCATATGATAATAATAGAGGATCTCAACACCCCACTAACACCAATGGATAAATCATCCAGACAGAAAGTCAACAAGGAAATTATAGAATTAAATGAAAAACTAGACCAGTTGGACTTAATAGATATATATAGAACACTCCGTCCAAAAACAGCAGGTTACACACTCTTCTCAAGTGTGCATGGAACATTCTCAAGGATAGACCATATGTTGGGAAACAAAGCAAGCCTCAACAAATTTGAGGATTGAAATAACATCAAGCATCTTTTCTGACCATAATGCTATGAAACTAGAAATCAGTTACAAGAATAAAGCTGGGAAAGGGGCAAAGATGTGGAGATTAAACAACATGCTATTGAACGACCAATAGATCATTGAAGAAATCAAAGGAGAAATAAAATGTTATCTTTAGACAAATGAAAATGAAAACAGACCATACCAATTTGTTTGCGATGCAGCAAAACTGGTCCTAAGAGGGAAATTCATTGCAATACAGGCTCACCTCAATCAACAAGAAAAATCTCAAATAAGCAATCTCAAACTACACCTAACAGAATTAGAAAAAGAAGAACAAACAAAGCTCAAAGTCAGTAGAAGGAGGGAAATAATAAAAATTAGAGCGTCAATAAGTGAAATCAAAACAAAAAAGACAGTAGAAAGGATGAAACAAAGAGCTGGTTCTTCTTCAACAAAATTCACTAACCCTTAGCCAGGCTCACTAAGAAATAAAGAGAGAAGCCTCAAATAAATCAAATCAGAAATGAAAGAGGAAAAATCACAACGGATACCACAGAAATACAAAAGAGTATAAGAGAATGCTATGAAAAACTATATGCCAACAAATTGGACAGCGTAGAATAAATGAATAAATTCTTAGACTCTTACAACCTCCCAAAACTGAATCAGGAAGAAACAGAGAATCTGAATACCTATCACAGGTAAAGAGATTCAAACAGCAATCAAAAACCTCCCAAAAAGTAAAAGTCCAGGACCAGGTGACTTCTGTGGAGAACTCTACCAAACATTCAAAGATGATTTAGTATCTGTCCTTCTCAAACTGTTCTAGAAAATTGAGGAAGATGGAGCACTTCCTAACGCATTTGACAAGGTCAACATCACCCTGATACCAAACCTGACAAGGACAACACAAAGAAGGAAAACTACAGGCCAATATCACTGATGAACATAGATGCAAAAATCCTCAACAAAATATTGGCAAACCGAATACAGCAATACATTAAAAACATCATGCACCAGGATCAAGTGGGATTTATACCAGGGACACAGGGATGGTTCAACATCCACAAGTCAATCAACATGATACACCACATTAACAAAATGAGGAACAAAAACCACATGATCATCTCAATAGACGCAGAGAAAGCATTCAACAAGATCTAACATCCATTTATGATAAAAAAAAAAAGTCTCAATAAAATGGGTATAGAAGGAAAGTACCCCAACATAATAAAGCCCATATATGACAAACCCACAGCCAACATCATACTCAATGGGGAAAAAACTGAAAGCCATCCCTCTGAGAACAGGAACAAGACAAGGGTGCCCACTCTCACCACTCTTATTCAACATAGTACTGGAGGTGTCGGCCAGAACAATTAGGCAAGAGAAAGAAATAAAAGGAGTCCAAATTGGCAGTGAAGAAGTGAAACTCTCTTTGCAGACGACATGATCTTATATATAGAAAACCCTAAAAAATCCATTGGAAAGCTACTAGAAGTGATCAGCAATTACAGCAAAGTTACAGGGTACAAAATCAAGTTACATAAATCAGTAGCATTTCTGTAACGAACTTAACAGAAAGAGAAGTCAAGAACACAGTCCCGTTCACAATTGCAACAAAAAGAATAAAATATCTTGGAATAAATTTAACCAAGGAAGTGAAAGACCTATACGATGAAAAGTACAAGACTTTTCTGAAAGAAATTGATGACAACGTAAAGAAATGGAAAGACATTCTATGCACATGTATTGAAGAATAAACATAGTTAAAAATGTCCATAGTACCTAAAGCAATCTACAGACTCAGTGCAATCCCAATCAGAATTCCAATGACATTCTTCACAGAAATAGAACAAAGAATGCTACAATTCAGGTGGGGCAACAAAAGACCCTGAATTGCTAAAGCAATCCTGAGAAAAAAGAACAAAACTGGAGGCATCACAATCCCTGACTTCAAAATATGCTACAAAGCCATGGTGACCAAAACGGCATGGTACTGGTACAAAAACAGGCACACAGATCGATAGAACAGAACTGAAAGCCCAGAAATAAAACCGCACATCTATGGACAGCCAATCTTCAACAAAGGAGCTGAGAACATATAATGGAGAAAAGAAAGTCTCTTCATCAAATGGTGTTGGGAAAACTGGACAGCCACATGTAAGAGAATGAAAATAGATCATTCCTTTATGCCATTACAAAAATAAACTAAAAATGGTTCAAAGACCTAAAGGTAAGACCTGAAACCATAAGGCTTCTAGAAGAAAATATAGGCAGTACGCTCTTTGACATCAGTATCAAAAAGATCTTTTTGGATACCATGTCTTCTCAGACAAGGGAAACAATAGAAAGAATAAACAAATGGGACTTCGTCAGACTAAAGAGCTTCTACAAGGCAAAGGAAAACAGGATTGAAACAAAAACGGAACCCACCAACTGGGAAAAATTTTTGCAAATCATATATCCCACAAAGGGTTAATCTCCATGACATATAAAGAACTCACACAACTCAACAACAGAAAATCAAACACCCTGATCAAAAAGTGGGCAGGGGATGTGAACAGACACTTCTCCAAAGAAGATATATGGGTGGCCAATAGGCACATGAAAAGATGCTCATCATCACTGATCATCAGGGAAATGCAAATCATAATGCACTGAGATATCACCTTACACCCATTAGAAAGGCTAAAATAACCAAAACAAGAAATAACAAATGTTGAAGAGGTTGTGGAGAAAAGGGAACCTTCATACACTGCTGGTGGGAATGCAAACTGGTGCAGCCACTATGAAAAACAGTATGGAGATTCCTCAAAAAATTAAAAATACCACGCCAGCAGCAGCAGCTCTGACTGCCCATGGGTCCTGTCCCCATGCTGTTCCACACTATTCTCTAAATAAAAGAGCACTACTGCCAGAAAAAAAAAAATTAAAAATAGAAATACCATATGACCCAGCCATCCCACTACTGGGTATCTATCCAAAGAACTTGAAATCAGCAATTCAAAGAGACCTATGCACCCCTGTGGTCATTGCAGCATTATTCACAATAGCCGACACCTGGAAGCAACCTAAGTGCCCATTTACTGGTGATTAGATAAAGAACATATGGTGTATATATATATATGTACACACACACACACACACACACACACACACACACACACACACAATGGAATACTACTCAGCCATAAAAAAGGATAAAATTATCCCATTCACAACAACATGGATGGGCCTTCAGGATATTAAGTGAAATAAGCCAGATAGAGAAAGACAATCTCCGAATGACTCCACTCATATGTGGAAGATAAACAAACATGTGGACAAAGAGAACAGATTAGTGGTTACCAGGGGAAAGGGAGGGTGGGGAGGTGGGCACAAATGGTGAAGTGGTGCACCTATAATGTGAATGACAAATAATAATGTACAACTGAGGGGGCTGGCCCCGTGGCCGAGTGGTTAAGTTCGCGTGCTCCGCTGCAGGCAGCCCAGTGTTTCGTCGGTTCGAATCCTGGGCGCGGACATGGCACTGCTCGTCAGACCACGCTGAGGCAGCGTCCCACATGCCACAACTAGAGGAACCCACAACAAAGAATACACAACTATGTACCGGGGGGCTTTGGGGAGAAAAAGGAAAAAAAACAAAAAAAATAATGTACAACTGAAATTTCACAAGGTTGTAAACTATCATAACCTCAATAAAAATAAAATAGGAAAAAAAAGTTTGTAGTTTAATGTATTTGTGAATTTTCCACTTGTCTTCTGTTATTGGTATCTAGTTTCATTCCATTGTGATTGGAAAAGATACTTTGTATGATGTGAGTCTTTTAAAATTAAGATTTGTGTGTGTGTGGCCTAACATATAGTCTATCCTGGAGAGTGTTCCATGTGCACTTGGGAAAAACGTATACTCTGTTGTTGTTGGGTCAAGTTTTCCATATATGTCTGTTAGGTTCAATTGGTTTGTGGTGTTGTTCAAGTCCTTTATTTCCTTATTGATCTTCTCTGTGGTTGTTCTGTCCATTACTGAAAGTGGGGTATTGACGCTTCCAACTATTATTGTAGAACTATCTAATTCTCCCTTAAATTCTGACAATGTTTGCTTCTTATATTTTGGGGCTCTGATTTTCCATCCATTGATATTTATAATTGTTATATCTTCTTGGTGAATTGAGCCTTTTATCAATGTCACTTGTAACAGTTTTGACTTAAGTCTATTTTTGTTTGATATTTACATCACCACCCCAGCTCTCCTTTGGTAACTATTTGCATGGAATATCTTTTTCCATCCTTTTACTTTCAGTCTGTACTGTTTTTACTTTTAGATCTATGGTGAGTCTGTAGTCGCACAGTATATAGTTGGGTCTGGTTTTATCTCTGCCTTTTGAATGGAGAGTTTAGTCCATTTGCATTGAAAGTGGTTACTAATAAGGAAGGACATTCCCTTTCTGCTATTTGTTTTCTATATGCCTGATAGCATTCTTGTCCTTTATCTCCTTCATTTTGGCCTTCTTTTGTGTTCAGTTGATTTTTTCCAGTGACGTGTTTGAATTTCCTTTTGTGTGTATTTAGATATTTTCTTTGTGGTTACAATGGACATTTTTGTCTTTTTATGAATTGCTTAAGTCTTTAAAAATCGTCTTTGCTATTTTGTGAGCACCTGGGAACTTTTTCATATTAAAAGATGTTGTAGGTCATGTGTAGACACTGACCTAGCTTAAAAGTAGAGAAACTTTCATGAGAGATTTTAGGAGTCTTCCCTTAAACTCCTGATAATTCTTACAAGGAGAAGTTGGTTCTGCTGCCTGTGTCCTATAAAAGTCCAAGTGACTTGTCAGTACCTCCTAATATTTTGTTGATTTTGCTTATCCTAAGTGCAGATCATATTACGTTAGCTTTGACAAAAAACCTGCTTTCAAAAATACCACTGTATTGGGCCCAGCCTCATGGCCTGGTGGTTCAGTTTGGTGTACTCCATGTCGGCGGCCTGGGTTTGGTCCTGGGTACAGACTTATACTACTCGGTGGCGGCCATGCTGTGGCAGCAACCCACATACAAACTAGAGGAAGATTGGCACAGATGTTAGCTCAGGGCAGATCTTCCTCAGCACTAAATAAATAAAATAAAATGCCATCATGTTTTTTACTTGGTTTGAATGACTCTTAACTGTGATCTACATTTGGGTAGAGCTGATTAGCCTCTCTGGTCTCTTTCCCATATGGTCATCTCCCATATGGAGAAGATTTCCATTTATTTATTTATTTGGAGAAAGATTACCCCTGAGCTAACATCTGCTGCCAATCTTCTTCTTTTTGCTGAGGATGATTGGCCCTGAGCTCATCTTCCTCTACTTTATATGTGGGACACCTGCCACAGCATGGCTTGAGTGGTGTGTAGGCCCGCACCTGGGATCCCAACCAGCGAACCCTGGGCTGCCGAAGCAGAGCTCGTGAGCTTAACCATTAGGCCACTGGGCCACCCCCAAAATTTCCGTTTAAAGAGTCATCCAAACGGCCCAGGTGTAATCGAGTGTGTATGTTTGCATCACATGTATTCTAAAAATAAGTAGTATATCTTACCTATGGTCCACGTGAGAGAAACAAATATTTTAGCTTTTGTATCCTGACTGATGAATATGGTATAATGATAAGCTGTGTGATTTTTGCAAAGCCAAAGTTTGTAAATACAAAGGTATGACAGTAGGATATTATCTGACATTTTTCTTGAGAAATTTGAGAATTAATGATTTTTCAGGTCCAGCCCCGTGGCTGAGTGGCTAAGTTCGCGCACTCCGCTTCGGCGGCCCAGGGTTTCACTGGTTAGGATCCTGGGTGCGGACATGACACTGCTCATCAGGCCACGCTGAGGCAGCATCCTACATGCCACAACTAGAAGGACCCACAGCTAAGAATATACAACTATGTGCTGGGGGGACTTGTGGAGAAAAGCGGGAAAGAATAATTTTTCACTTATAAATTCAAAATACTGTATTATTATGCCATGGATTCTATAAAACCCTGATTGTATGTGACCGTGTCCAGGCTTTTATGTCCAACTTGATGAGTTGCCAGAAGGTCGGTTGGGTTATGCAGCCTATCTAGCCAGCCAGCCTTTCTCCCTGCCTTCCATTCATTTGTTGAACGTTTATCATACGGGTACTGGGTCTGCTGTGAAGATAGAAAAATGGATGAAACAGTCCCTGTCCCAGAGGATCTTATGGTCACTTAGGTGAGATGACATATGCAAATAAGGCAAATACAGGATTCTCTATGACAAAGACCATTTGAGACAGAAAACAGAGTGCCTTCTTATTAAATATCCTAGTCAGTTCTACCAGGTGCATCAATTATGGAGAAGGAGTCCTTGAGGGTAGGGCCTTTGAGTTTATCCTTGAGGGTAGGTGGATTTTAGAAGGTGGAAGTGTTAAGTGAGGTTGTTATCTCCAACAGAGGCAATAGGATGAACGAAGGCATCGACCCAGAGCTGATCTGGGCCACAAGGAGTAGTGGGAGAGGGAGCAGAGAGTTGAGCCAGGAAAGGCACATCAAAGCAGAATTCGAGGGCTTTTCGATTAAAGGCTGTATCAGACTTCATGTTACAGGCGTGGGGAGTTCTGCAAGGTTTCCTGCTACAAAACGCCGTGGGCAGAGTTGGGCTTTAGCTGGAGGCTGCTCCATAGTCAAGGTGGGAAGTGAGGAATCTCTGAACCACAGCAGTGCCAGTGAGGGTAAAGAAGTGTTGCAAGATAGAGTCAGCAAGATTTAGTGATTAATCAAGAATGGAAAGTAACAGAATATGTCAAAGATACCTACAATTTTGGGTCTGACTGACTTGGGGAATGAAAATTGCACCGATCAGAGGGAAAAAGTGTTGGGTTATTTTGGATAAAGTGAGTTCCTGGGGCAGTTGGAAGTGTCAAGAGCTCAGCAGTGGTGTTTGCCGTGAGTAAACTGTGCTGCTGCTGCTTGTTACCCTGTGGGTATAACCTCAGTTTATTTCCAATTTTTTTTTTTTTTTGAGGAAGATTAGCCCTGAGCTAACATCTGCCACCAATCTTCCTCTTTTTGCTGAGGAAGACTGGCCCTGAGCTAACATCCGTGCCCATCTTCCTCTGCTTTATATGTGAGATGCCTCCCACAGCATGGCGTGCCAAGCCGTGCTAGATCCATACTCGGGATCCGAACTGCTGAACCTGGTAGCCAAAGTGGAACGTGCAAACTTAACTGCTGCACTGGGCTGGCCCCTAAATTTTTTTTCTTTCTTTTTTAAATTGGGGAACTTTTCAAATCTGAAAAATAAAAAAAAATTGTACAAAGACTGTTTCACTATTTCTAATACTATAAATCAGTGCTTGATGCAAAGATATAGTTAGCAAGAAAGCCTTTTAGCCATCTTTTTCCTCAGTTTTTTTATGCCTAACATCTGTACCTACACTGTCCAACACAGCATCCATCAGCCACATGTGGCTACTTAGCCTTTATAATGTGGCCAGTCTAAATTGAAATGTGCTATAATTATAAAAATATATCCCAGATTTCAAAGGCTTGGTATGAAATAATGTACAATATCTCATTAATAATGTTTTATATTGACTACATGTTAAAATGAGAATATTTTGCATATTGTTTCAGGGCTCCTCAACACCACCCACATGTTAGGTGGTTTGCTAGAAGGACTCAGCGCATATTTGTACTTAGATCTAAGAGTTATTACAGTGAAGAGATACAAGGTGGGATCAGCCAGGAGAAAAGCCTGAGTCTGAGCAGCCCTTCTCCGGGCTTCCTTATGCTTCCTCCCTCCCATCGGGGAGCAGTGAGCACGTTCATTTCCCCAACAAAAAATGCAGGAATGTGTACAGGGTTTCTGAAGCCCGTTAGAGATCCAGCGCCCAAGCTTCGTACGGGGGCTGATCACATGGGCATTCTCTGCCTTGCATGTAGCAAAATACTCGACTCACAGAAGGAAAGCAGGTATTTGGCAAAGTGACATTGTTAACACAAACTCTTGGCACTGTGACCCTCCTCATCAGTCAGGGAGTGAAGGAAAGCCTGGTTCCCAGATGCCCGCTGCGGGCCAGCCTTGCACACAGACCCTTCTGAAGGTAGCTGCCTCAGTCCTGCTGTAGGAACTCTTTTCTGCACAGGTATATTGGGTTAAATAAACTATTAGTAAAATTAATTCCACCTGTTTCTTTTTTAAAGCTTGGCACCTGAGCTAACAACTGTTGCCAATCTTTTTTTTTTTCTGCTTTTTCTCCCCAAATCCCCCCAGTACATAGCTGTATATTTTAGTCGTGGGTCCTTCTAGTTGTGGCATGTGGGACGCCAGCTCAGCCTGGCCTGACGAGCGGTACCATGTCCACGCCCAGGATCTGAACCGGCGAAACCCTGGGCCGCCAAAGCGGAGCGCGCGAACTTAACCACTCAGCAACAGGGCTGGCCCCCACCTGTTTCTTTTTAAAGACCTTTTTAACATAGCTTCTTGCTTGTATCTTTGGCTCGCATGTTTACTTTGGACAGCACTGATCTAATATACTTACATGAAAAATTCCTCTCTAGTATGTTTGTTATTTTCTCTGTATATACTAATGATTTCTCCATTAGCGCAAATCTGATAAGTAAATAGGTGAAAAGCCTCCTTCAGGAGACTCTCCACACTCACCACTAAATGTAGGACCAAGTTGAAGGCTGCAGTAACCTTCACTCGATATCCGAAATTCAGCTTTATTACCCAGGAACAAGAAGAAAGCCACCCTCCAAAAGAGCATGTGTGAGATCAAAATATGAGATGTCATGAATTTTTATAAAACATAAGTTCCAGTTTGAAAAGCTCTGTTTGATAAGCGCATTTGAGAGCTCCGAACAGTACCTTTTACGCGCCTATCATTAATTCAAATTGTTAAACTATTTCTTCGTCTCTGAGCTTTTCATGATTTGTAACTGTTATGAATCCATCCATGAAAACAATCTTTCAGAGGAGGTGCATATAAATGGACTATTTCTGCTTGAGAGAGTCACTTCATGTCTACCCACTGTAGATTGAGAATGTGACTAAAATAGTGTAACTCGGCTAAAATGGATGCTACAGAACAGCAGTCAGGGTATGTTTGACTTCCTCCCGAGCACCGAATGCTAATATAGACCTCACTCTTTAAGAAAGGATATGGTTTTAGGAAAATGCTTTCTAGGACTGGCACTGTGAAAGCAGCAGAAGGTATTTTGTTAGAATGAATCCAGAATGCGAAGTTCAGTGTCGTGTTGCCTCCAGGCCCCTGCAGGCTTAGTGAAGGGGACAGAACTGTCTTTCAGCATCATTGCCGCATCTCTTCCAAAGTCGAGGGGAGCCGAAATCCTAACCCCCCTCTTGCCCACACTATGACCCGATAGTGAATAAAGGGGAGAAGCAGAGAGTCCTTAGGCTGTGAATAGAGAGCAGTTCATAACTGGCACTAATTTTGGCTGTCATCTTTGTCTTTTGCTTTGGAATTCAGCCGTTTTCTGTAGTTTTGAATTGAAGTGTGTCGCTGGCATCCCAGGTCAGTTACTGATACTTTGATTCTTATTATAAACAGCTGTGCTTGTCCACTGAAAATCCATAAAATTTAATAGACTTGTAATTATAAATACAATTCGCGTTTCTACAAAACAAAATCTGACAATGTCAGTGCTGCTTTCTAATTGCTTTAAAGAGCGAGGGGAGCGGTTGTAAAGACTCTATAACTGAGGGTATTTTCCATTCACTGTTCAATCAATGAGAAGCACTGAACACTCTTTTTTCCTGCTTTTGAAGCTATAAAGAGCCATCAAAATGCAGTCACAGAATGTTCTATGGATAAACTTTAAGAGCTAATGATAGTTGGACTCAGAATATCTAGAAGCTACAGTGCTGTTTATAACCTCACTCAACCTGTCTTGAAAATAACTTCTCTTCCCTATATTCTCACTTATGAACTGGATAAAAGAGGTAAAATTAGAATTCAAAATGGAGTATGATATAGTAAGTAATAGAATTATGGTATAGTATAGAAATAAAAAACAGAAAACTCCAGTTTTTAGAAATAAGAAATTAAAAAATGCTTTGTGTTCTCTAGGCCATTTGTTACATTTTAAAATGCACACATTTGTGTAATACACAACTGAGGTGGGTACACTAGCTAATTTTATGCTTAATAAAATACCGCCATACATCTTCATTGCATTTTCTGTACTTAATCTAATGGCTTATTTATGTAACCAATACTTACTGTCCTTATGATGAGCTTTGAAGCCATCAAGCAGTTTTTGAGTCATGAAAAACTTATTTTAATAGTTTAATTGATGCCAACAGGTTAACAGTCTCTGAGCAAAATACTTCTTAGATATATACATTGTTTTGCACTTGGATTAAGAACAGAAGTATCAACATGATTGAGACCACTAATTTCATAATCTCCTCAGATTTTAGCACCCTATAGTGCATACCAGTCACTTAAAAAGAGGAAGCTGGGGCCAGCCCCGTGGCCGAGTGGTTAAGTTTTACCGCTCCACTTCGGTGACCCAGGGTTTCACTGGTTCGGATCCTGGGCACCGACCTGGCACCACTCATCAGGCCAGGCTGAGACGGTGTCCAACATGGCACAGCCGGAGGCTCTCACAACTAGAATCTACAACTGTGTACTGGGGGGCTTTGGGGAGAAGAAGAAGAAGGAAGGAAAAGAAAGGATTGGCAACAGATGTTAGCTAAGATGCCAGTCTTTAAAAAGAGGAAGCTGAGGGGGTGGCCCGGGGTTCGCTGATTCGGATCCCGGGTGCGGACGTGGCATCACTTGGTAAAAGCCATGCTGTGGCAGGTGTCCCACATATAAAGTAGAGGAAGATGGGCACGGATGTGAGCTCAGGGCCAGTCTTCCTCAGCAGATGGTAGCTCAGGGATAATCTTCCTCAAAAAAACAAAATAAAAAAAAAAAGAGGAAGCTGAGACCCAGGGAGGTTAAATATCTTCAGGTATACCAGTGAACTGATAACAGAACCGTTTCAATTAATGAGTAGTCCATTGTTTGTTGCACTCTCTGCTTCACAGCACTGGCTCCCCAGTTCTTCACACCTCTTGGCTATTTTAGACTCCAGTCATGAGAGCCGCCTGGGGATTATTCCCCTTGAGCTGTGGTGGGTGAGCGCTCAGCAAACTAGCGAACTGGAAAGTTTAGTGTGAGAATATGCACTCGTATGTAGATAGAAGTCATGCATAAACTCAGTTTGGCTTGCAGTGGGGTGGGAGGAGGGACAGACAAATCCTACTTCATAATGATTAACCTGCGGCACTGGGGCGTGGGCGAATATTACCTTTTTGGGGATTCTGCCTCAAAGAGAGGGTATGTTTGCTCTCTAGTAGCAAAGCAATTTTGGATGTTCTCTATTCACCTGCTTTTATCAGATTATGTTTTGGGGCTTTCTGGGGACCCAATAAATAGTACCTGTTTTTCCAGCCCGTGTTCAGTACCAACTGAGAAGTAGACAAAGGGGCCCAGGCAGGTGGATATACCAAGCTGTCAGTTTTATTACTGACACTGTAGCTGGAGAATGGGGTTAAGTATTTCAAAGCTTCCCATGACTGTAATCTGAAGAGAGAGCCTTCTCTTTAGAGAGAAGAAAACACTAAACTCATAGCTATCATTTTAATGAGGTTCATTGTATATTTATAAAAAGAAAGTTAGTATTTAGGGGAAAAAAAACACACTTCTTATTAGTCCTGTAAAAATTTTAGATTTGTTTTCATCCCAAAAAGAAACATTTAAAAAGATATAAAAGATACTTGAGGCCTGTTAGCATAACATAGAGCAATAGTCAGTTCTTCTTCCTTGATTAAACGTGTTTTCTGAAAATAAAAAATGTTGAATTTTAAAGTATCATAAACTCAATAAAAATTAACTTAAAAAAATGTTGAACTTATTAGGCAGGAAATGCATTTTGTTTCCTTATTTTTTTTAAGTCAAAATGGTTAGTTGACTTGGGGAGGGCCTCTGTCTTAACCTCCACAATCTTTTTTTAGTGGGGAGGGTAAATAAGCCGTCCTCCATCTTGACTTTCAGATTTTTTTGTGTCTTTACCCTGAAATACATGATATTACTATGTTGGTACTTCTGTCTCCAATCTAGCACTTTATTTCCTAACAGAAGTAAACACACTGAATCGTAATCTAGTGTAACGAGTGTCCACACGTACAGGGAGAAGTGCTAATTAGAAGAATAGATGGAGTAGGACTGGAGTCACCAGCCACCTCGGGGACTGCGGGGACTCTTTACAGGGCAACACTTGGGATGGTCTTCACAGATGAGTAGGTGGCCACCAGAAAGAGAAAGCAGCAGACATTTCAGGCTGAATGAACAGCTTTTACAAAATCGGAAATTACATGGTGTATACTCCATATATCTTTATTGTTTTTTAAAAATAAATTTAATTCCAAAGAGTGGGGTTTTTTATTGTAGTAAAATCTATGTAACCTAAAATTTATCATTTTAACCATTTTTTTAAGTGTATAGTTCAGTGGCATTAGGTGCATTCACATTGTTGTGCAACCATCACCACCATCCACCTCCAGAACTTTCTCTTCATCCTAGACTGAAGCTCTGTCCCCAGTGAACACCAACTCGACATTCTCCTCTCACTCCATACCCTGATATCCTCTATTCTACTTTCTATCTCCATGATTTTGACTTCTCTAGATACCTCATATAAAGGGAATGATACAATATTTGTCTTTTTGTGTCTTCATTTATTTCACTTAGCATGATGTTCTCCAGATTCATCCATGTCGTAACGTGAGAATTTCATTCTGAAATTTCAGTTGAATAATATTCCATTCTCTGTATATACTGCATTGTGGTTATCCCTTCATCCATCGACAGCCATCTGGGTCATTTCCACCCTTTAGCTCTTGTGAATAATGCTGCTGCGAACACTGGCATACCTGTATCTGTTCAAGTCCCTGCTTGCAGCTCTTTGGGGCGTAGGCCTGGAAGTGGAGTTGCTGGAGCATGTGGTAATGTCTATAAACATGAGGAAATGCTGTGCTGTTCACCACAGCAGCTGCACCATGTTCCCTTCCCACCCCCAGTGCACAAGGGTCCCAGTATCTCCACATCCTCACCAACATTTTGTTTTAACGTTTTGAAAAAATTTACCAAGCTATATACTAGTTCCATAAGAACCATGACAAATATATTCATATTGTCATTATTAAAAATGACATTTTGGTGCCCAAATGTAAGTAAAAGTTTACAAGTCATCATCAGAGAATATTGGCCTTTGTCTTGTTGTTTGTATAGTACGGAGTGTATTCATGGAAGGCCTTTGAGGTAAGATACTGATTTTATAAGAGCAAGTGTAACATAAATCAAGATGAGCTCATGATTTGTGTGCTTTCCATTCTTGGCAACCCAGTGTTCTCTCTTCCCGCAGCCCCCTGCACGGGGAGCACCTTCTTCTGCCACAGCAGCATGTGCATCAACAACTCCTTAGTGTGTAACGGCGTGCAGAACTGTGCGTACCCCTGGGATGAAAATCACTGTAAAGGTGAGTCTGCTGGCCAGGCCTGCCTTTTGAGAGAAGAGTGGCCCTTGCTTTTCATTTAAGAAAGACTTAAAATGTCCTTTTCTACAACTGTGCTTAGCAGAGCTTCCTTGGCAGAAGCGGAGACGTATAATAGAATGTTCCTTTTAGATGGATCATAGACCTCTGGGATGTGGCAAAAGCCAGTAAAAATACTTATTCTCAACAAAAGCATTTTTCTTTAAATTATATTTTTTAAGTTGTTCAAAAGTCCATCATGATATTTCCTGCCCTTATTTTCTTGGTCATTTGTGTTGTAAAGATACCTTATTCTCAAAGTAATGTAGAAAATAACCTAGAGTATTGTAATTTTTAAATTATATGAAAATACTATTTAATAAAAATCAGCTGATGGATTCAGTCTTACACTGTAAAAGCAGACTCATTGTAAGAACCGCTATTTTTATTTCATAAAATTTCCTCTGCTGTATTTCCAGTGCATGCTCCCTGGCAGATGAACATGGCTGTGGCCATCATTGAATGTCTGCAGGCTGGTTATCATGTCACTGTCTCAGTTCTAAGGTTTCTCTATTTTTATTCTCCAAGGTTTCCATAAATACCTTACTCTGAAAAGTCAATGTAATCTGATATGGCTGCCTCAGGTACTTGTGAAGTATTTCAGGTCATCATTCAAAAACAGTGGACCGTGATAACATCCCTGAGTGGGTTAGTCCACTCATTTCAGTTGTCTCTTACTGATGGCCCCCAGTAGAAATACTGTGGATTTACTTAAACGCAGCAGTTGGTCAAATCTACTGTACAGCAGAAAGCTACACTGGATAGAACCAAGAGTAATGGTTTTGGTATTTTCTATATTTGTGTATTTAATTTGATTTGCAAAGTATATGTATTCATGGTTCATGTACCTTCTGAGTAAAGAAATAAGACCTTTTTTTTTGTAATCTAGCTATACTATGATTGCTTAGTTTAACCAGAAATCGTAGTAGGATTGTGTTCTTTAAAAAACCTAATGTTAAATTGCATTATCTGTGGTGTGTTTGACCCGTGTGTCCTGCTATACCTACAAATACCTTACCAATTTGTGACAGGACTCATTAATGAATTTTGAAAGCCTCAACATTTCTCTTTCTCTTTCTACAGAAAAGAAAAAAGCAGGACTGTTCGAACAAATCACTAAAACTCACGGCACAATTATTGGCATTACATCAGGGGTTGTTTTGGTCCTTCTCATTATTTCTATTTTAGTACAAGTGAAACAGCCTCGAAAAAAGGTCATGACTTGCAAAACTGCTTTTAATAAAACTGGATTTCAAGAAGTGTTTGATCCTCCTCATTATGAACTGTTTTCTCTCCGGGACAAAGAGATCTCTGCAGACCTGGCTGACTTGTCGGAGGAACTGGACAGCTACCAGAAGCTGCGGCGCTCCTCCACGGCCTCCCGCTGCGTGCACGACCATCACTGTGGGTCGCAAGCCTCCAGCACCAAACAGAGCAGGACCAACCTCAGCTCCATGGAACTTCCTTTCCGAAATGACTTTGCACAACCACAGCCAATGAAAACGTTTAATAGCACCTTCAAAAAAAGTAGCTACACTTTCAAACAGGCACATGAGTGCCCTGAACAGGCCCTAGAAGACAGAGTAATGGAGGAGATTCCCTGTGAAATTTATGTCCGGGGCCGAGAAGATTCTGCACAAGCATCCATATCCATTGATTTTTAATCTTCGACTAAAGATGACGTTAATTATTAAGTGTGTACATATGCAGCCTGCAGGGCGGCCGCACTGTTTTCAGCGGCCAGCCCTTTTCTCCTGTCACAACTAGGAAGATTTCCGTCTCCCGTTAACCTATTGTAATGGTGAAGCTTTATTATCTCAGGCAGTCTATATATGTTAAACCAACCAAGGAACTTTTTCCAAAATTCACTGAAAAAAATAATCATCATCTAACGCTTGGTGTCATGTAAACGAAGCACCGGGTGAATGGCATTTGAGAAGAGGAGGGTTGTGCTGAGCAGGCTCAGGCTGCCTGTTACTGTAGCAGAAACACTGCTCTTGACTGGGATAGCTTTGTCGATATTTTGACCCCACAGTAAGCTTAAAAATAAGATTTTTCTTTACATTCCTTTTATTTTTCTTTTCTCTAAATTTAATTTGTTTTATAAGCCAGTAATTTTGCCATTTCAGTTTCTTAAATAAATATGAGTGGTTAATGTACTACACATATTTCAATATAGGCATTTGTTCTAGAATTTGTCAAAATAAAACTAGTTACTGTGGTAAGTGCCAATTAAGACCCAGAGTTATCTTTTGTCCATCTGTTTCTTCTTGAGTAATTTCTATACTGCTGCCTTTTAATTGCTGGATCCTGAGTCTTTATCTTTTGGGAGAAGTAAATGGTATGATTCACGTTTCAGTCATATTTTGTCTTAAGATGTATTATACTAGAAAGTTTCATAATCCTGGGATGTATGCACCATTGCCAGTTATGACTTAAAAACTTGAAAAAGGTGAAAACTTCTGGAAATCCTTTGAAATTTCCGAAATTTGGTTACATTCACTGATAGCCCATTCGTTCTTAGGAAAGAGTCGTTTAATTTATTTTTAGGGAGTTCTATAATTATGTTTATTTCCAATGTTTGTTATCACCAGATCTGTGTTTCCTATTATTTGTATAAAAAGATTATTTAGCTCCCTTTGTATTATTGGTTTTTCTTATAGCATATGGTTGTATGAGAGTTAAAGGAAAATTCCTAAGAAACTGTATAAGCCTTTAGATTGCTTCTTACTTGGGACAATACATTTTTCTAGTTCTTACCAAGAATAACAACTTCCACTTTTTTTTAAACTGCACTTTTGACCTTATTTTCTTTTTTATGGTATATAAACAATAATTTATAAACATGATATAAAAACCCCTTGTGTTTTTTTAGACTTTTGATATTATTTGATACTGTACAAACTTTATTAAATTAAGATTAAAGACCTACATGGCGGATTTCTTTCAGTGTTCACATTAGCAGCTCTGTATACAAATATGCTGTGATGGAACTGTACTCTATAATTTATTGTAAAGACCTTGGTAATGTGTACATAAGCTTTTTGTTTCCTTTTGTTATTGCATTTAGTTTATGATACATTTTCCACTGTGTGATATTTATTGTTCTAAATCACTACACAAATCTTATATTAAAATATGCATTGTTACATGATTCTTCAGTCATATTATTTATGGCACTAAGATTTTGGATCTTAAGATATTACATGGAAAGGAATATGTTTATTGAATTATAACTAATACAGACATGCCATTTAAGAGATAAATTCTAATTTTCTCTATTTTTTGTTGTAAATTCTCAATGAAACGAGAAGTTGAAGTTTCACTGGATTTCGTTAATTCTTTTAAATATCACATCTATGTGTTTTCTCAGATTAGTGAAAACTGTGACTTTAAATATGATATATATCATACTCCTTCAAAATGTTTTTTTCTTTTTTTAAAAAAATATTTTGTCTTCTATTTTTATTTTTTTCCTTTTTCTCCCCAAAGCACCCTGGTACATAGTTGTATATTCTTAGTTGTAGGTCTTTCTAGTTGTGGCATGTGGGACGCTGCCTCAACGTGGCCTGATGAGCAGTGCCATGTCCACGCCCAGGATCCAAACCAGTGAAACCCTGGGCCGCCACAGCAGAGCCCACGAACTCAACCACTCGGCCGTGGGGCCGGCCCCCAAAATGTTTCTTATATCACATTTTTTACTTTTTGAAAAGTATACAAATCTCCAGAGACAGGAAATCTACACGTAGTACATTCATGATTTAAGGGGTTTTTTTAAGTCGGCATAATTTCCTGTTTTAAAAATACAACTTGGGAAGGTAAAAATGAGTGTATTATTCAATGAACTAATGAACCAGAGCCAGATTAGACACCTAAATCCTTTCAACAGCTGTGTTGAGTATGCATTTTAGCAGGTACCTGCCAGCCAGCATTTGAACAGCATAGTAAATACTTAATATAATAACAACTGTGATCTTGTTCTTCATCATAATGAAAGGAAAATTAGCATATTTTCTATGTAAAATTATATCCATTATAAAAACAGCTGTTAAATCCATCTTTAATATCTAGATTATGGTAGGAAATAATTTGGCATGCTTAACCACATTATCTATTGTCTCTTAACTATATTTTTATTTTTTAAATTTTTATCCTGTTTTCTTTTAAAAAGGTGTGAAGAGGCCTACAAAATATAGAGCCTTTAAAGAAGACATTTAATATTCAAATGGCACGGAAGTACATCGTTTCCTGCAACTCAGCAAGTTTGGACAACAAATTTGGTTTTAAGTTTTCTGGCTGCTAAAACATGTGAAATAGTTTTTGTTTTTCACAGTGGGAAACCCAGACTTATCTGCAGAAGCCAGTTTTCTCTTAAACTAAAGAAAGAGAGGTTCTTTATAGACGACAGCATTTCCTTAGAATTTAAAAAAGATGGAAAATGCAGAGAGCAGCCATTACGGTAAATCTTAGCCCAGTGAAGGTACATCTTCATGTAATCAAGGAACATTGTTCCTGCTCAGGCTGTCTGCAGGGGCGGGACGAAGGACCCAGATGAGCCAGCCTCAGGCTGCATAATGTTATATGTCTTGATTGAACTATAAATGGGTATTAGATCTCATTTATTTCTGAAACATTTAGCAGTATACTATAGGAAGAAAAGAGAATGAATCTAATAAATTTTAGGCATTACTACCAGCATAATGCTAATGGCTGTATATATAGTCTTTCATCTTTGAGGTCAGTGAGAAAACTTTACAAGTTGTTTACTAAAGTGAAAGCCATAAATTTTAGTAATGGAAGATGAAATTTAGCCATCTGTGGAAGTGATTACACCCTTCACAGAGAATAAAGTACCCAGTGTAAACAGATCTTATAATGGAAAATGCACGTCTGGAGGGGAATAGCTTCCATTCAGGACAGCTCTACAAGACTGTCCCGTTGTCTTATCTGTGACACAGTTGATCCCGAATTTAACACAAGATAGCAGTCCCCAAGTGCTCCCAATTGCAGGAACCCTGCTAATCCCAACATCTAGAGTGTGTTGTCATAAGGCATGATGCATCCTTTGTGGGGGGAGATGTTCAGCCTAAAGGACGGAAAAGAAGCAAAGGATTTGCCACATTTCACATCACAAAAGGGATTAAAGAGGCTCCTTTCCCTTTGACTGGTTAACAGCTCTTGTGTCAGCGTCTTCGTCACGTTTCATATAATTATTAGGCATTAAAAGGTCCTTGTAAATGTCTGCGTCTGAACATTTTTATAGTTCTGCCATTGTCTGATGAGGATGCTTCCTTGTTTCAGGAGTGTGTCAACTGATGAGACAGGATAGGGAAAGCCTAACTGATTCCAGAAATAATTCTCAATCCAAAAAAGATTATGCTTTCTTGCAAAATGGTATCTGCTATATTGTTCATGTTACTTTATTTCAAGTAGTAAAAATAAAATGCCTTGGATCAGACTGATTAGAAGGAACCTTGAGTTTTTGATCTTTTGAAGATCCAAGAAAGATTATCTGGTCCAGCTGTTAATGAGAAGACTGAAGCCCAGAGAGAAGTGAGTACCCACATCTCAGAACCAGCCCAGTGCGCTCACCTTGCTGTTTGCCGTCTCCTTGCTGTAGCTGGCTATACGTTTAAAGTCAAGTGGTTCTAAACAGCAATCCAGATGTTCCATGTAAGCTTGTCAATCATTCTGAGTTAAAATGTAATTCATTCTATAGCAATTTTTTTAAAGCATTATATTTTACTTTTTCTTCTTTATGTAACTCTTTGTTATTCTACAATTTTGTTGCCATGATTTCTTGGCACCTGCAAACTCTGCAAGACAACTACTGTGAATTCTTTTTTGTTTTTTTCTTTTACGCTTTTTCTCCCCCAATCCCCCCAGCACATAGTTGTATATTTTAGTTGTGGATCCTTCTAGTTGTGGCATGTGGGACGCTGCCTCAGCATGGCCTGACGAGCAGTGCCATGTCCCTGCCCAGGATCCGAACCAGTGGCCGTTGAACCCTGGGCGGTTGAAGCAGAGAGCGTGAACTTAACTACTCGGCCATGGGGTGGCCCCTACTGGGAATTCTTAATAAACAATGTTCGTTAACAGTTTATGGGCTTGACACTGGAGAGAAAGAGCTTCAGTGGTTTGCTTTTGTGATGTTTTTTAAGTCTAAAGGAAACAATGTATACTCTAGAAATTAAACATTTGTGTGCTGGATCTCTCAAGTTGAGAATGATTTGAGTTCTGAGCCATTATAAGTAACAAGTTGACCTCGGATATCTTCTTTAGCTCCCTGCAAAATCATTTGTCCATGTTTCATTTACCTCTACTAATAACAAATTCTAAATTCTGAATTTGCTTTTTCTTAGTATCTTTCATGTATTTCTGTGATTGGTTTAATGACTACAAAAGCCCAAAGAAGCTAGTGAGTTGGGTGTGGGTTTAGTACGTGCTGTTTTGAGTAAATTTTTTTTTTAAAGCAATGAATTTTTCTGTCAGACATGAACTTCCAAACCACATAGGAATTGTCATATGCTTATTCCTGGATTTGGCACCTCACACTAAAGAATTTGACCCTTGAGCTAGAAATAAAAACTTGTGTTTTGATTTCCTTGCTTACCTCAATTTCCAAAGTCTCTAGTGATGTGGGGTCGGTGAGCCAAGGAGTCAAAAGAAAGATGTCTTGGACTCTCAAGATCTGGCAGTAGTGCTCTTTTATTTAGAGAATAGTGTGGAATAGCATGGGGACAGGGCCCATGGGCAGTCAGAGCTGCTGCTGCAAAAATGAGCTGAGGGTAGGGCTAATTTTAAGGCATAGGTATGTGAGCCATCTCTTTACAAGACAAAGGAAAGAACATGTAAAAAAGTTAAAATGGTATCAGTGCAGGTGGGGTCTGGCCATTGGGTGGTCCCACAACTTTTAGATAAGAATCAAATTGGATTAAGTAAAGGCCAGAAGCTACCACCCTAAATCAGTTACAGGAGGTTGCCAGACAGTAACCAACTTAAGTTCTTGCCTTCCCCATTAAGAGTTTCCAGAGACAAGGCCATCCCCCTTCCCCCTGGCACAGAGAGGGAGGCATCTCCACAGATGGAGGTTCCCCCCACAAATGCAAATGCCTCCCAACAAAGGGCAAGCAAATTCCACTCCTCGGAGCCTGCTTCTCATCTGCAGTTTTAAAATTAACCAGCCTAAAATCCTCATCATCTAGCAGCAGCAAAGAATCCTTATTTCCTTCCAAGGAAAAGTTGACATTTCTTATCCAGTAGCTTCCAAAGTAAAATCATAGTTATGATTAAAAAAAGAAAAAGCATCCTCAGGCTATTACACTTAAAACCATTTTAACTTTCCAGATTAATTAATCTTCAAGTGAAGATGAACTGAAAAAAAAAAAAAAGATGACTTTAGTCCTAGATGCCTGCAGGATCTAGAGTTGCATCCGGTCACTGAAGTGTCAGTGAGGACTTCCACAGAGTGGGCTGTTGGAACCTGCTCTCCTTCTGAGATGCAGAATGCATCAGTCACAGCCACACATCAGTAGGGAGGGAGGAAGAGATCTCACAAAAGGGGTACACTGAAGAGAACGCAAAGGAAGGCAAAAACTCCTCTGAGTTTTACAGTCACAGACACAGATCGAGGAGCAAAGGAAGAAGAAAGAAAAAGGTAGCTCCCAGTGGTCTGTCTCTGCAATTAGTTACAGAGCAATTTTACTTTGTGTTATTTAGGATCAAGAAACAGCTTTCATCTAAAAGTGCTCTCACCTTCCAAGCTTTGTCATTCCCTGTAACATCTGGTCCCAGCAGGCCACTGAGCTGCTACATCCTTTATTGAAACATTTTGAGTAGCTGTTGATTGGCAGAAGGAATTTTCATCGGGTACTGAACCATGCTTTCAAATCTTGTTCTCTTCTTCCATTGATGATTTTGTTATATTATGTTAAGTGGTGTTTCAGAGAAGGATTCACAAATTTTAAACCAAAAAATAATCATGTGACTCATAGGAGAGTTCTTTCTATACCCTTGAGTTATTGTATCACTGTGTTATGTGTAACTTCTTGGAAAACAAGTTAGTTCTGAAAATGTGCACAAGTAAAGAGTGAACTTGCTGCAACTGGCTCAAATGTATAGCCCCTGCCTTTCACATTCATAGTCTTACTTCCTCAGTCGTTAGTTTTTAATATTAAAAAACAAAGCTTGAGTAGGAGGCTTCTAGCGTGGCATGCAGCACTCCCTGCCTCCTGGTATTCACAGTCTTCCATCCTCCCCACCCTAAGGTGTGAGCTGCTTCTAATGATTAGAATACAGCAAAAGTGACAAGTGTCACTTCCAAGATTAGGTGACAGACTCTGGCTTCTGTCTTGATCACTGCTCTGTGCTTTCTGGCTCTGATAGAAGCCAATGGCCATGTTCTGAGATCCTCTATGCAGAGGTCTGTGTGACAAGCAATGGGACCTTCCAGCCAACATCTAACATGGCTCTGAGGCCCTCAAGCCAACCACCTGCAAAGAACTGAATCATGCCAGCAGCCCGTGAGCGGGTCTGGAAGGGGATCCTCCCCTACTGGAGCCGTGAGGCCACTGCAGACAATGATTGCAGCTTGTGAGCGACCTTGAGCCACACCCAGATTACTGACTCAGAAACCCAAGATAAAATGTGAAGTTTGGGGCTGGCCCAGTGGCTTAGTGGTTAGGTTCTTGTGTTCCGCTTTGGCGGCGCAGGGTCTGCAGGTTTGGGTCCTAAGCGTGGACCTATACACTGCTCATCAAGCCTTGCTGTGGCAGGCATCCCACATAAAAAATGGAGGAAGATTGGCACAGATGTTAGCTCAAGGACAATCTTCCTCACCAAAAACAAACAAAACGTGAAGTTTTAAGCTGCTAACTTTTGGGGTTATTTGTTATGCAGCCTTAGATAACAAAGCTAGAAAAGGACAATGGCTTATCCCAACTCCATTCCTGGGGTAAAAGTACTTGATAGAGCTCTAACATGATGTTTTCTGTTTGCAGAAAAACTGTCAAAGCAGTGAGCATATCATGCTGAATCTGGCAGCACAGAGTTAGGAGAGCCGGTCTTCCTCCTGTGTGAGTACCTGTCTGCTATCTTAGCCTTCCTAGCCACGAACAAAAACACTTAATCCATTCTCTCTCTCAGGTACCGCAAAAGAGACTGAAATCTGATTCTGCATTTGAAATGTAAATTAGATTACAATGAAATCTCAGCCCTGGAATACTGTCCCTTTTCAGTCATTCGTCAAGTCTCCTTTGAGTAAGATGAAATTATCTAAAAATGAATAAAGGATAAAATTCTATTCAGATTCCATATGGCATTCCCATAATTCAGTCAACATCTCTCCCATTTCCAGTCACGTTAGCACTCAGTTTCCTGGACTGCAGGGTTGGGTACAACTCTATCACTACCTGGAAAGGGTCAACTGGGTCAACTGATTTAGAAAACAATGGAGTCCCCCTCCCCCAAAAAAAGATGGAGGGGCCTGTCACCAAGAAAAGAAATACAAGCCTTTCATGCCTAGAACCCACCCTGCCCCCAAAATGAGAAGTGTAACCAAGGCATTTCCACACAGAAGTTTTTCTGTTGTGATGAAAAGTAGATTTCCTGGAAGAGAATGGTTTTTTGGCTTTGCTTTGCTTTGCTTTCGTCAAAATGATCGAAAGACAAACTCTGGAAAGTTTTTCTTTCTGAAACTGTTTTCAATAGCTGGCTCACAGCCTTAGCTACCTGCTGTAAAGATAAAATTGTATCTTTAATTGTATCTGTATATAAATTTTCCCTTGGAATTTGAAGCTGTTATTGCTGACAGTGTTTTGCCCTCTGGGTAGAATTGTCTCCCAAATGCTTTTCTCTGACTCTGTCTGACCTGAGCCTCTCACAGTACCCGTTGCTTTGGAAGCTCCCCTGTGTAACCTAATCTTTTCAAGAGACGCATCAAGTGAATCCAGTCTTTCCATCCTGCCATTGTTAATTGCTAAGTGGTGGTCAGTGACAGTGTTGCTGGAAGCTTTTGCTTTTCTCCTGAAGGATTGGAAGAAGTGCCTACCTGTCCACTAGAAGTCTTGTGGATATCCTCTGTTATTTTTAAATAAGCATACCAACACCCTCACTTTCCAAAAATCTTCTGGCCTGCTACTCCTTTCATGAGGATTCGGTGTTTTGTTTTGTTTTCCCATTACCCACAAATGCTCACAGGCTTTTTAAGGAAATACTACAACACCAAACCAGGTTCTCTGAAGGAACTCCCAAGTTTGTCAATGAAAATGAGGGTATTTCCTTGAGTGGTGCAGGTCAGCAGTAGGCTGAGAGATATGTAGAGAAATTTGCTTTATCAAAAGCCATGTCTCAAAGGATGTGCCAGGGAGTGCTTCTATTTTAAGCCAGCATTCTCACCTCCCACCTGCGAAAAGAGCTCGCCTCTCTTCCCCTCATCAGGTCGGCAAAGAAAGTGATTGCACGCTGCTTTTAATTGCAGGTTCACATAAACCCGCACAACGAGAGCATTGATTTGTTGGACTGCACTCAGCGAGTTCACACACGTGGCCGCATTTAGGCAGCATGCCAGATGTGTAAAATCAGAATTTAATGATGGCATTTCAGCAGCAGCCCCGGAATTTAGCACAGTATCACCGTTGAATACTAATGTGCCCCTAGCAAGAAAACAAGAGGACAGAAACAGCTTTTTTTTTTTTTTTGCACCTTTCTTGGAGATGGAGAAACGGAAAGCAATTAACTGTTTCATGGAAACTTCATCTCATAAAGAAACTCCAGTCAAAAGCAAACCCATGGTAGTTGTTCTTATGTTCATACCACTTAATCAAGCAAAGGTAAATTAATTTTTAACACTTTAAAATATTAATTACACCGCCTATTTAGGAAGTTCATGTTTTTCCTGAAGACTTTATTAAGCATTTTTACTTTCTGAAAATAAATATGTACATGAGAAGTACTGTGAATGAAGTCACCATGTGATAAAATCATTTCTGCTTCTCATGACTTCAAAATGAAGTTCCATTTCCCTTTAAATAGAAGGGAGAAGGAGAAAATCTAATTTTTGAAAAAAACAAATCTTCTTATCCTAAAGAATGGAATGTCTCAAACTTGGCACTGTTAACACTTTGGGCCACATAATTCTTCTTATGGAGGCTGTTGTGTGTGTTGTGGGGCGTACAGCAGCAGCCCTGGCCTCTACTCGCCAGATACCAGCAGCGCTGCCCTGATTTGTGACAACCTAATATGTCTCCAGATGTAGCCAAACGTCCCCTGGGGGGAGAGAGTCAAAATCAACCCCTTTTGGAAGCCACTGCTATAGAGAGATGAAAGAGATTTAAAAAAAAAATAACCAAAAGCCGTTGAATTCTATTTTAAAGAAATATTTCAGACTTGTGAAGAGGTATAAAGAATAATGAGCACCCGCATACCCAGAACCCTGCTTAATATCTCCCCGTTTCATCCCTCAGAGGTCCTGAATTTGGCTCAGCACCCCCGTGTGTGTGTAGGTCAGAGGTCCTGAATTTGGCTCAGCACCCCCGTGTGTGTGTTGGTCAGAGGTCGTGTACTCTATTTCTCACTTTTGTGACTGACTTTCATATTTCTCATGTATGCGTCAAGTTGAAAATTAATAGTTCTACTCTCCTTCTGAACAAAACAAGAATCATATAATGCCTTATCTCCAGTCACCCCTCTTCCATCTTGTATATTATTTTAGTTCTAACTTGTTTTTTATGTCTCCCCCAAACGGTCAATATTTTTGTTTTTATAGTGAATATTTAGACTTCTCTCTATGCTTATCGGTTCTTTTGTTCTTTTGCTCTCACACCCCAGACCTTACATCTGGGATCCACTTTCCTTCTGCTTTCCTTTGGAAGTTATTTATTGACACCCTGCATAGTGATCTGTCCAATTTTTGGTTTTCTGAAAAATCTCTGTATTTCCTCCTCATTATTATATGATAGTTTATGTGGGTATAAAAATCTACATTGACAGTTATTCTCTTTCAGTGTTTATTTCATGAAGATCTGGCTTCTTTTATAAATCTAAATTCCTTTACCTATAATCAGTCTTTTCCTCTTAACTGATTTTACAATATTCTCTACTATTTTGCCATTTCATTACAATATGTCCACATATGGATTTATTTTTATATTATTTTTGTGACTCCATATGCTTTTTGAATCTAAAGATATCTTTTATCAGTTTTGAAAAATTCTTTCACGTTTCTTGGTCTCTCAGTATCTCCATCTCTTCATATTTTTCCATGTGCCATATCTCTTTACATGTTCTTTTTAGCCATATCTAACTTCTATTTAACTCATGACAGTTAGTTTTCTTCAGTTCCAATGAGTTCTTAACTTGAATGATTGTGTTGATTATTTCTAGAAATTCTGCTTAGTTCTTTCCCAAATCTACCTGCTCTATTTTGTGATATGTTTTTCTTTTCCTATTTTTTTATTCTCTTTTCTCTCTTTAATGATTTTATACATGTTTTATATTCTGTATTCCATAATTCTCTTACCTAAATTTCTTTAGGGTTTTAGTTATTTTTCATCTCTGAAGACTCATGCACATGGTAGTTGGTTTTCTTGGGTGACTGTTAATTTTCTTTTTATTGTGAATGCATCTATGAAAAGCTTTTATGTCTGTGGGACTCTGATAAAGAATTGTGTGATTATATTCCCTCTGAAAAAAATTTCCATTGGCTTATATGAGATACTCCCAGAGTAGTTTCAACTCAGGATAACTTTAGATTAATTTTCATATTGGAATTTTCAAAAACCACAGCTTTTTTTAAATTCCATGTTAGTTTTATTGAAGTATAATTTACTTTCAATAACACCCATACAATTTAAATGTCTAGTTGGATGAGTTTTTATAAATATATACATCCATTGAATTAACATGCCAATCAAGATATAAAACCTTTCCATCAACCCAAAAGATTCCCTTGAGCCCTTCCCTTTGCCCCTAGCAACCACTGATTTGCTTTCTGGCACCATAGTGTAGATTTATATTTCCTAGAGTTTCATATAAATGGAATTATATGTTATGCACTCTTTTGTGTCTGGCTTTTTTCACTCAAGATAATGTTCCCATTAATCTATGTTGTCATGGGTATCAATGGTCCATACCTTGTTACTGCTGAGTAGTATTCCATGGTTGAGTATACCCCAATTTATTTATCTATTCCTTTGTTGAACATATTGATTGTTTTCAATTTGAATGCCTCTGTGTACATTCATGTACAAGTCTTTGTGAGGATATATATGTTCTCATGTCAATATCAAAGAGTGGAATTGCTAGATCATCTATAAGTACAGATTGAACATTCTAAGAAATTGCCAAATTGTTTTCCCAGAGTTTTTGTACCATTTTACAACCTCACCAACAACGTATGAAAGTTCCGTTTCCTCTGCATGCACACGAACACTTGGTCTGACTCATCTGTTTTAATTTTGACTGTATTACTGTGATATCACATTGTTTCAATTTGTATCTCCCTGAGGACTAATGATGTTGTATACGTTTACAGGTGCTTATGTATCTTCTTTGGTCAGGCTTTTATACAAATTTTTTGCCGAGTTTTTTTTAACTGGGTTGTTTTCTTATTATGGAGCAATAATAGTTCTTTGTATATATATAAAACCACAGGTATTATAAAATTCTTATTAATTTTATTGGAGTATAAATTATATTCTGTAAAATTCATACAATTTAAGAATATATATAATACACATATATGTATTGTGATGTTCTCCTAGTTCTTATTCTTTCTTTCTTTAAACATTTTAAACATATTTTATATTCTGTATTCAATAATTTAATTATCTAAATTTCCAATTGTTTGTTGCTGATAAATAGAAACACAGTTGGTTTTTGAATACTGACTTTATACACAAGCATGCTAAACTCATTTATTCTCTTAGCATTTTATAGCTTCCTTTAGATTTTCTATATATGCCAACATAACATCTGTGAATAAAAGCAGTTTTATATTATATATGTATTTTATTTCTTTTCCTTGCCTTATTACACTGGCTAGGGCCATCAGTAAGGTGGGGAATAGAAATGGTGAGAGTGGATATCCTATTATTGTTCTTGATCTTAGGGGGAAAGCATTCAGTCTTTCACTGCCTAGTATTATTTAGATACACATTTTTCATAGATGCCTGTCATGGGGTTGAGGAAGTTCCCTTCTATTCCTAGTCTGCTAAGAGATTTTATTACATATAGGTGTTGAATTTTATCAAGTGCTTTCTCGGCATCTATTGAGATGATCCTATGGTTTTCCTCTTTTTTATGTGGTAAATTACATTGATTTTTGAAATGTTAAACCAATCTTGCATTCTTTGGATAAATTCACTTGCTCATAGTGTATTATACTTTGTATACTGCTAGATTTAAGTCCTAATACTTTGTTAAGGATTTTTTACGTCTGTGTTCGTGAGGGATATTGGTTTACAAGCTTTCCTGTGAAGTCTTTGATGTTGGTGCAAGGGCAATGTTAGCCTCATGAGATGAGCTTGGAGGTATTGTACTTCCTCCTGCATTTCCTGATTTTGCATAATATCGGTATTATTTCATCCTTAATGTCTGATAGAATTCACCAGTGAAGTCATCTAAACCTGATTATTTTATTTATCTAAAGATTTTTAATAGGAAATTCATTTCTAAAAATTGATACAGGGCTACTTAGTTTTTCTGTTTTTTTTCTTGAGTCCATTCTGGAATTCAAGGAATTTGGGCCCTTCGTTTAGGTTGTTAATTTTATTGGCCTAAAATTAGTCATAATATGTTGTTATTCTTTAAATAGCTGTAGAATCTGTTGTGATATCTATTTCATTCCTGATATTAGTAATTTGCTTCTTCTCTCCTTTTCCTCTTGTCAGTCCAGCTAGATGTTTACAACTTTTTTGATCCTTACCCAGGCCCAGCCTTTGGTCTGATTGATTTTCTCTATCATTTGTCCATTTCCTATTTTATTGATTTCTACTCCTATAGTTTCGTTTTCTTCTTTCTACTTTATTAGGGCTTGTTATTTTTCTAGCTTCTTAAGATGGAAGCTTCAATCATTGGCTTTAGACTTTTTTACTATTAGCAATGTTTCTATTATTGATTTCTAATTTAATTCTTTTGTGGTTAAAAAACACACCTTATATGATCTCTGTCATTTAAATTTATTAAAACTCATTTTATGGCCCAACGTATGGTCTCTCTTGGTAAACATTTCACATTAAATTCAAAAGAATATATGTTCTGTCATTGTTTGGTGTAGCGTTCTATAAATATCATTAGGTTCAGTTGGTTGATAGTCTTCATTTCTTTAAATCTTCTATGTATCTATTGCTTTTCCATCAGTTATTAAGAGAGGTGTTTTGAAATCTCAAGCTATAACTGTAGGCTTGCCTATTTCTCCATTCACCTCTGTCAGTTTTTGCTTCATATATTTTGAAGTTCTTCTATATGCATACTCATTTAAGATTTTCCTCTTACTGAATTAATCCCTTTGCCATTTTATAATTACCCACTTTATCCCTGACAATAGACTTGTATGTTGTAACCCAACAAGGTAGACCATTAACATTTAACATAATTATTAATCTGGTTCGGTTTTAATTTCCCATCTTGCTGTTTGTTTCCTGTGTGTCTCATCTGCTCTTTGTTCCTTTTTTCTTTTCCTGCCTTCCTGTGTTGGGCTTTTTCCCCATTATTTCATTTTATCTTCACTTAGTGGTTTACTAGGCATTTCAGCTTTGCCTGTTTTTAAGTGGTTGCTCTGGGGTTTTAATACGCGTCCTAAACTCACACAGGCCACCTTCAGATACTTTTATTTCCCCTCACATGTAATGTAAGAACCTTACATTAGTAGCTTTTCTCTCTCCTTCCATCCTTTCCACTATTATTGTTACACTTTTTTTTTTTTATTATTTTTTAAAGGTTTTATTTTTTCCTTTTTCTCCCCAAAGCCCCCCGGTATATAGTTGTGTATTCTTCGTTGTGGGTTCCTCTAGTTGTGGCATGCGGGACGCTGCCTCAGCGTGGTCTGACGAGCAGTGCCATGTCCGCGCCCAGGATTCGAACCAACGAAACACTGGGCCGCCTGCAGCGGAGCGCGCGAACTTAACCGCTGGGCCACGGGGCCAGCCCCTATTGTTACACGTTTTACTTCTACTTATGCTGTAAAGTCCACAATACATTGTTATTACTTTTGCTTTTAGCAATCAATTATCTTTTAAAAAAATGTTAATTAAGGGAAGTCACTTACATTCACCCACATTTTTACTATTTCCTACAGTCTTTCTTCCTTTGTGAAGATCCAAGTGTCTATCTATATTGTTTTCTTTCAGCCTGTACCATTTGTAGTACAGATCTCATGGGGTTTGTTCGTCTGAAAGAGTATGTTTGGAAAATGTGTTTGCCGATTATGTAATTCTAAGTTGACAGATTTTTTCTTGTCTCTCAGCATTTTAAAGATACATTATTATTGTCTTCTGGCTTACATCGTTTTTGACAGGAAGTCTGTGACCGTTCAGTTTCTGCATATAACCAGCCTCTCTTTCTGACTGCGTTTAGAGTTTCTCCTTATCGCCACATTATGGCAGGGTCCACAGTTTCTGCTTCTACACCCCCTGGAGCTCTAGAAAGGCCAAGTGGAGCATTGGTTGGAAGTCTTGGTTACTTTTTTGTTCAGAAATTACTGGTTGATTGTAGTGAAATTATCACAGTAGCATTTATATTTACAAATGCTGACAAATTAAGCCAAAAAAATCTGTGTGGGCACTTGCACATTTATGTGTATCTATGTGAATATTCAAAAAACATCCTCTTCCCAAGGTTAAAGAAAAACAGAGCCTGACAATAGTTAAAGCAGTAAAACCAGATTTTCTTCAGGAACTATTGCAATATAGGAAAAGAGACTTCAGCATAAAACTGGGCTCAACTCCAATCAGCACAGACAAGTGGAGATTTATAGTCAAGGAGCAGGATGGGGGTAAATGGATGGAAAATTACTAAAAGGAAACATCAGGGGTACGGGGAAATTCTAGTTAAGGACACTTAACAGGATTCTTGCTGAGGGCAGGCCACGGTGATCAGACATCAGCTGGGTGATTGTTGGAGGTAAGGAATTTGATCAGAGATGGAGAGGGATCAGATATCCAGGGTGGAGGGATTCTCTCTAAACGGGCTTAGCAAGATTCCTGCTACAACTGGGCAACACAGGCCCAACAAGGATAGGCCCCAAGGCTGAGGCCTAGAGTACCTGAGAGGAACCTGACTAAAATTTAGGCAAAGAGGGAGCCCTTGTCACCAACAACAGAAGAATACACATTCTTCTCAAGTGCACATGGAACATTCTCCAGGATGGACCACGTATTAAGCCACAGAACGATTCTCAGCAAATTTAAGCAGATTGAAGTGATATAAACAATCCTTTCTAACCACAATAGGATGAAACTAAAATCAATGGCAGAAGGAAAACTGGAAAATCCACAGAGATGTGGAAATTAAAAACACACTCTTTTTTTACTCAAGTATAGTTGACATAGAATACTATATTAGTTTCAGGTGTACCACATAGTGATCCAACATTTCTATACATTACAAAATGATCACTAGTAACCATCTGTCACTGTCCAAAGTTACTACAATATTATTAACTATGTTCTCTGTGCTGTACATGACATCCCCATGGCTTATTTATTTTACGACTGGAAGTCTGTACTTCTTAATCCCCTTCACCTATTTTGCCCAGCCCCGCAGCCCTCCCTTTGGCAAACAAGACACTCTTAAACAACCAAGGGGTGAAAGAAGAAATCACAAGGGAAATTATAAAGTATCCTGAGACAAATGCAAATGAAAACACAACCTACCAAAACTTACGGGATGCGGCAAAAGCAATGCTAAAAGCAAAGCTTATAGACAAAAGCACTTACATTAAAGAGGAAGAGCTCAAGTTAACTACCTAACTTTACACCTCCAGGAACTAGAAAAAGAACATACTAGACCCAAAGTTAGCAGAAGGAAATAAATAATAAAGATTAGAGCAGAGATAAGTGAAATAGAGAGTAAAAAAAAAAATCCTTTTACTTCTTATGAATTTTGTAAAACTGGAAACCCTAAATGGGTCACAGCTCTTTCAACCTTTCTTTTTTTTTTAAAGATTTTTTTATTTTTCCTTTTTCTCCCCAAAGCCCCCTGGTACATAATTGTGTATTTTTAGTTGTGGGTCCTTCTAGTTGTGGCATGTGGGATGCCCCCTCAGTCTGTCTTGATGAGCAGTGCCATGTCCGCGCCCAGGATTTGAACAGGAGAAACCCTGGGCCACCGAAGCAGACTGCACGGACTTAAACTTGGCCACGGGGCTGGCCCCTCTTTCAACATTTTTATCCTATAAAGTACACAGCACACAGCATACTCCTTCCAGTTCTGTTTCCTCACTTTGAAGATGAAATGCTAGACGTGCCCCAGTATCCATTAAACTGCCCTCGAGCCCCTTATTCCTTGTTTTTTCTGTGATTTTCTTAAAGGAAATCTAAGGATACATTATTCTTGCCCCCAAGTAAGGTATTGAGTGCTCAAAAAAAAATAAAAGGACTCATAGAAGAAAACAAATGCTGGGTTTACTGGCACTAAAAGGAATCAAGTTAGAAGCCTTTCTGAAGTGTTCAGAGCACTTCTCTGAAGAAGAGGAAGAGCCTGATAAGAAAGTGGGCGGACTTCCCAAACAATGGGAAGACTCAGATCGCAGGGGATTCCTGAAGCCAGCAGTAAAGTGGGAGCCTGTCTTGTCTCTGACCAAATGTGACCTTCCTTCTTCCTTCACCACCAGACAGGGAGGCCTGCGTACACGTCCCCCAGGGATGAGCCGTTCACCCAGGCTGTCACGATAAAGGGAGCAGAATGTGGACACCACATTATTGGTTCTGAGTGCTCAGATTATATCTGTATCCTTTCATGCACATCCAGACCCCAGGATTTCATGCCATTACACCTTTCTGTAGGGCTGAGCTGGAGATGAAAGAGGAGAGAACAAGCATGAAGGAAACGAGAAGAGATGAAAGGACCACAGCTTCTTCAGACAACTCCAAAGACTTGAGAGACTCAAGCTCTGCTTGATAGATTGAATGTTGCAGATCATATCAGCAACCAGCAAGACGGAGGACAAGTTGAAGGCTTGAATAGGAAATCGACAAGCTATAGCACCGAGAGATTGGGGGTCCCTTGATCTTGGTCAGTCTGCTGGGAGTACCACCAACTTGGGGAGAGAATGTTCCTTCTTATCAGAGTCAGAGTGGACAAAATTACAAATGATTACACGACTGCCTTCCCACCTTTATAAGCAAAGCATTTGTATTAGTCAGGACTCTGACTTGAAATAACAACAGGCTGATACAGTTTGGTGGAGCAAAAACTGGAAGTTTCTGTGGCTCACACAGCTGGAAGAATACTGGGAACACTCACGTAATTCCGAAGTTCTGCAGGAACCAGGGCTTCAGGGCCTGGACCCTGGGACTTGATAATCCAGGCTCACCCCGGCCCGTGTCTCCTTCTCTTGGCGTTGATCTCATTCTCTCTCCCTGCGAGGAGGCTTCCTCCACGTGGTTGAGAGACGTACATGTTCACATCCCTCCAGCACTTTCATTCCAAAGACAAAAAGTCCCAGGAAGAAGTCTCCTGGGCCCGGCCGAGTCACTTGATGATTACTGAACCTCTTTCTGAGGCCAACGGCTTGGGGTACTTGATGGACTAGGTCTGGATCCCTTATCTACACCTATGGCTCGGACAGGCGGCGCCAGATAATGTGACTGACAGCCCCATTCAAATCACCTGGGGTAGGAGAAGACTTCCCCAAAGGACAAGGTGCTACTCCCGGAAGGGGAGAGGAGACAAGCTGAGCTGCTGTGGCGAGCATGGCGCTCAGTCTGCTCTTGCACGCGCGTCTTTTATACCCCGCACTCCCCACGCAAATGGCTCAATATAATCCCCTGGATGCTGGCTTTGCTTTTAGGGCATGGAACGGGTGAAAAATTATTCCCAAAACCAATGGGTGGTATCCTAAAAGCCCAGAAGTTAGATGAGAAGTTGCCTGAGGAATTTAGCAGGGAAAGAGTTGGGACAGGCAGCATGACAACATCGAAAGGGCGTAAGATGTTAATAAAATTTAATATTTATTGAGCACTTACCAACATTTACTAAGCGCTTAATATATAACAAACATTCCTCTGCCCTTTCTTCCCCACACCACTGTTTTACAGGTGATCACTGGAGGCTAGAGAAGTTAAGCCACAATGGGAGGCCAAACAGCTCGGAGCTGGCAGTGCCAGTGCTCCAGAGCCCATTCTCTCAACCAATTGGCTATATTGCCTCCTAAGCGAAACTAGATGTCAAATGATTGGGCTTAAAATGTAAATGGGTGGGTGTATTGGGGTGGGTACTTTTTACTTTCATATATTTTCTGGATTTCCTTTTCTGAACATATATTACTTCTATAATTAAAAACAAAAATATAGGGGCTGGCCCCGTGGCCGAGTGGTTAAGTTTGCGCGCTCCGCTGCAGGCAACCCAGTGTTTCGTTGGTTTGAATCCTGGGCGCAGACATGGCACTGCTCATCAAACCACGCTGATGTAGCGTCCCACATGCCACAACTAGAAGGACCCACAACGAAGAATATGCAACTGTGTACCGGGGGGCTTTGGGGAGAAAGAGGAAAAAAATCTTAAAAAAAAAAAATATATATATATATAGTACAGAAAACAGAGAAGCCTGGGCTGTGGCTGGGAATCTCCCCTTAACTCACTCACTGACCCTGAACACCTTTCTTTTCCACTTCTAGGCCTCCGAGATCCAGAACACATGGTTATCCTTGTCTGGGATAACCTGGGATCCTTGTCTGACCTCCCCTTCTAGGCAAGTAAGGGGACCAGCTTTTAGAACTAAGGATGGGAAGCCTGGACCCATGGATGCAAAATGCAAAACAAAGGCAAACCAGGTCAGGTGGCCCAGGAAGCCAAAAAGTTCCAGGCGTCTAGTCCAAGGCTTGGGGAAAGGACAACAGCCTGATGTGAAGGAAGAGTTAACAGCAGAGACCAGGTGGGACAGCCCAGCCAGTGCCAGGAGACTCCCACTCAGTCGGCACAGGGGCTGACAGAGTGAACCTGTATGGACTTTGCCCTCCCTCCATCTACACCTCTTTCCTTTAGGGACTCCCCCTTACCCACTGCATGCAGACTTGATGGGACCGTCAGTCAAGGGGTCTGCCCCTCCTGAGCAGAGTGTTAGAAGGACTAAGGACAGATGAAGCAGATTCTTCCTGATGGCGACACCTCACTGATTCCAACGTCACATTCCCAGAGCTATGCTGGTTCCTGTCTGTCCCAAAGACTTCTTCCATTTTTCCTTCAGTTAAATGTTTGCCTAAGTTAGCCAAAGTCAGTTTCTCTTGTTTATAATCAGAGAAACCTAAGAGATACAACTCTTTTTCTTTGGTTGGATAATATAATTTTGCTCTTTCAATTTTAGAGTTGATAATCATTTCCTGAGTCCTGCTGAGTTCCAAGATCTGTGCTGAGCACTTCCATCCTCTCCAGAGAGAAGATCCGCGGGTATAGACTCAGTCACCCAGGATCCAGTGAGTAACATCTGGATGACTGACCGAAGTGCTTGACAACAGGGAGGCGAGTGTCCGGCTGGAGTCTGTGTCTCTAAGGTGGCCAGCTTACCAAGTCCTCACTCTGATCAGATCCTAGCACCCTGCCTTGCCCGCAGTTTATGGCTCAAACCATGGTTGCCCGGTACCGCCTCCCAACCCATGCCCGCCTGTGGCCCCCATCCCTCACGTCCGCTCTGGCGTTTGGTCTCAGGCCTCTGCTGGAGGCTGCTGCTCTTCCCGGACTGCCTTCTGGCTTACCTCTCCAACTGTGGCTTAATTTTCATTCCAACTGCCAAGATCCCATCCTGAATAAAATGGACATGGTCCCTGTCTTCACGAACTTAGAAGCTCTTAGAGAAGGCTAACGTTAAACAAGAAGTTAAAATAAAATAAGATGAGTCATGCAGCGCAGTTAGGAGGACCTGCGGGAGCACGTGGCAAGGCCCTACACCTGGTGCAGTGCTCAGGGAAGTCCTCCAAACAGAAGTGAGCTTAAAGAACAAATGAGGAGTTCAAAATGGAACCTGTTGAGTCTGCAGGACCTAGGGGACATCCAGGTGACTCTCTTGCACTTTGGCTTGTGTGGGCTTCTGCTGCTCTGGGCAAACACGCTCCCACCCAGACCAAGCCCAGTGGCCAGGATCCCAGCAACACATGACTGAGGGCCCCATCCACATTAAGTTTGAAGCCGGGTACCTGAGGGTGACTGTAAATATTCGATAAGAACATGATCAACCTTGTTGCCAACACAGGGCACAAGATGAGCAGACACAGATGAAGAGAAGTTAATCTTGTTAATTTGCTGTTTTCTTGTTTAACCTGAGGGCTGATTCAAGCTCACAAGGATTTATGTGCTTGTTTTGCAGAAGAAAGAAAATGCCTTTAAGGACATTATGATCACCAGATCACCAGCCCCCAGCTGCTGCTGAAGCCCAGAAGTCTGGTTGCCCAAGAGGTTATCTGAAGTAAAAGAAACAGATTTCCCCTCTGTTTTCTCTGAAACTCCTCCTCCCAAGCCAGTTAGCTCTTTAAAGACCCCCTGCTTTCTTCTTTCACGAAGGCGCATTTGAGAGCGCCTATCCTGGGGCCTTCTCTTCTCATTTTGACCAATTTGAATAACCCTTTCTCCATCTCCAAGCACTGCTATCTCAGTGACCGGCTTACTGTGCATCGGGCACAGGAACTTGAGATTAAGAGGTCTGGTATCAAGTTCGCTTTGAATGTGGAACAGACACATGCAGATTTGTTATTCAGGAGGTCCCAGGCCAGCTAAAGAGATGAGAGTGCCCTGCCCCACAAACAAGAGACGCTTACTGGAGGCCAATAACCATGCGCTCTGCTGGTTGGCGCTTCAGGATATTAGAAAAGGTCAGCTGAGTTGTCGGAGCTTCATTCTAGCACCCAGCAAATAATAAAGGACCAGTAAATATTTGTTGATTGATTGATGATTATTCCCAGGGCTGGGCCACACAAACAGAACCTATCTTAACTGAGGCAGGCTTAACACAACACGGCCCACCCTCAGACAGCACTGGACCACAGAAAGGGGTGAGAGGCCCAGACTGCGCGGACAGAACCGGAGGAGCCCTGGCACGTGAAACCTGCTTGGAGACCCCTCCTTCTCCCCCTGGCCTGGTTTTAACTCAGTTTGTCTCCTGTTTCTCTCCACTCCTCTTCCCTCAGGACAGCGTTTTCTCCTCCTAACGTCAATGCTGATTCCCCATCCTCTTAGCTCCCTGGAAGACAGGCCGAGGCCCTCCCTGAGTCCTTCCCTTAAGGGTGACACCACCTCCTTGCTCACCTGAGCCTCCAGGTGGGCTCAGTCCACAAGGAGGGAGTCTCTGAGAAGTGCTTAAGTCTCCCACTGAGGGCATTTAAATGTAACCTCCCGCTTATTTATTGCTGAGAAACTGTATTCAGACTGAAAGCGATGCGATAAGAGGGAAAAAGGTTCTTAAAAAAAGGTTACAAAAATATCTGAACTGATAGTTGCACACTCGAAAGGGGTAAAGAAATTTAATTTTAGATGTAACTCAAAGCAATACTCAGGGGCCAGCCCCGTGGCCAAGTGGTTAAGTAGTGCGCTCCGCTTCGGCAACCCAGGGTTTCACCGGTTCGGATCCTGAGCGCGGACATGGCACTGCTCATCAGACCATGCTGAGGTGGCGTCGCACACAGCACAGCCAGAAGGACCTGCAACTAGAATATACAACTATGTACTGGGCGGCTTTGGGGAGAAGAAGAAAGAAAAAGAAGATTGACAACAGATGTTAGTGCAGGTCCCAATCTTTAAAAAAAAAAAAAAAAAAAAAAGCAATACTCATGTTTCCCCACACCAACAACAGAGCTGGAAAATGAAAACGGCATGCCGCTGTGGTCATAGACAAAGTTCCAGGGGCCCTAAACCAGTGACCAGCCCTGCCCATCCCACCAGCAGGCTGGCCTCATCTGTTATCCACTGGGAATTTCCCATCAAATGACCCATTTTCTCAAGTGCCACAGCCTAAGACTGGAACAGCCAGTGGAGGAGGTGACACTTTTGGGATTTTCATCTCACTCACAGGGGCGGGAGGAGTTGGCCCCTTTTCCAGGCCACTACCCTTCTGGATCAGAAGGAGGCCCACCTTTTCCTCTGCCATAGGCCTTTATGAATTGTTTTAATAATCTTTCATTACAGAAGCAAAATGTGAATTTTAAAAATGAGAAAATACTGACAAGCAAAAATGAAAATAATACTTTTTTTTTTTTGAGGAAGATTAGCCCTGAGCTAACATCTACTACCAATCCTCCTCTTTTTGCTGAGGAAGACTGGCCCTGAGCTCACATCAGTGCCCATCTTCCTCTACTTTATATGTGGGATGCCTACCACAGCATGGCTTGCCAAGCGGTGCCATGTCTGCACCCAGGATCCAAACCCGGGAACCCCTGGCTACCGAAGCAGAACGTGCACACTTAACCGCTGCGCCATGGGGCCGGCCCGTAATAATACATTTTTAAGCACTCAGAGATTACCACTTAGTTCCTTAGTATATATCCTTCCAGATTTTTTCTGTGTATATATGTATATGTATTGTTTTTACCAAAATGAGGTCACACTACACCTATTGATTTTTTTCTCTCTTTTACTTATTTATTTTTTTAAAGATTGGCACCTGAGCTAACATCTGTTGCCAACCTTCTTTTTTTTTTTTCCTTCTTCTTCTCCCCAAAGTCCCCCAGTACACAGTTGTATATTTTTAGTTGTGGATCCTTATAGTTGTGCTATGTGGGATGCCGCCTCAGCATGGCCTGACGAGTGGTGCCATGTCCACACCCAGGATCCGAACCGGCAAAAGCCTGGGCTGCCAAAGCAGAATGTGCAAACTTAACCATTCGGCCACGATGCCAACCCCCCAACTTTTATTTTGAAAAATTTCAAACCTACAGTGAGTTGAAGAACTAGTATAATGAGCATCTGTACACATTTCATCTAGCTTCCTGAATTGGCACCATTTTGCCACATTCATTTAGTCTCTATCTCTGTCCCTGATATATGTAGATTTCTATGTAGACATGTATGTATCTACATTCAGATGTAGTGTCCATGTATCTATATCCAGATATTCAAATGTCTGTGTAGAGAGATCTGTATAGATAGATATAGCAACACAGGTACGTGGGTGTATAGTAACCATTTGAGAGTAGGTTGACCCTTATCCTCTAATATCTTAGCATGTTTCCTAAGAACGGGACAGCCATCTGCAACCCACCCCACAACGACCACACTAAAGAAAGTTAACAGTGATACAATGTTATCATCTAATATACAGCCCAGAGTCAAAGTGCCCTCATTGCCCAAGACTGTCCTTTACACTTGGTGTCACAGGTTAGGCTCTCCAGAAGGACACGGAGAGATAGAGTTTGGGGTGCCAGAGGTTTATCAGGCATCTGTGAAGCGGGAGGAAGCAGGACTGGGCGAGGAAGAAGCTGAACTGCCACACAGGCCTGACGAAGTCTGTCTACCCGATGGGGAAGCTCTGGAGGGCACTTTGCCCATCCAGGTATCCTGTGTGGAGCCAAAACGGGCTCTATAGCCCCTGATCAGTCCTGCTGTGGCTCTGCTCTGGGAAGAGCCTCCCTGGGCCAGCGGGGCTCTCCAGCTGAGGCAGCTCCGAACGTCTCTGCAGTTGGGCAGCAAGTCTTGAGGGGAGATCTGGGTGGTACACATCCACATCTTCCAGAGCCAGGCTTTTTTTTTTTCCCTTTAAAATCTGGATCTAATCAAAGGTCACTTGTTGCACTGAGTTGTCATGTCTCTTCAGTCTCCTTTTTTCTTCTTCTTCTCCGCAAACCCCCCCAGTGCATAGTTGTATAGTCTAGTTGTGAGTGCCTCTGGTTGTGCTATGTGGTTGTGCTGTGTGCTATGTGCAACGTGGCCTGATGAGCGGTGCCATGTCCGCATCCAGGATCTGAACCGGTGAAGCCCTGGGCCACCGAAGCAGAGCGCGCAAACTTAACCACTTGGCCCCTTCAGTGTCCTTTAAGTTATAACATTTCCCCTGCCTTTTTTGTCCTTTATGATATTAACATTTGGAGTGACCCAGTCAGTTGTTTTGTGGAACACCCTTCAAGAGGATTTGTCTAATACAGAGATCCCACCTACTTTGTTCAGTCAGCAATCTCCCTCCCACCTGAATGCATGCTCATACCATGGAATACACACACAGCCATCAGCCAGGGCGTCCAACCAACGTCCAACCCAGGACCACACAGCGCACGTGGTAGTTCTGTCCCAGGTCTCTTTGAACCTAGTACAGTATTCCTTTATGTGAGCATACAGCGGGGAGAGGCTGGACCACTGGTCCTGCAGAGCGCCCCGTCCTCTAAGTTGTCTGGTTGCTTTCTTGTGGTGTCGTTTAGTTGGGTCCTCATCTGACAAATTCAAGTGAAACGCTTCGGGCTATCACACGTCACAAATGGTGTCGTAAACTTTGTGAAACACACATGATCTGATTAATGTACACCAAGGGCCTTGAAACAGGGTCTTTTACTGGGTTTCAAATGCTCGCTGCTCCCCTCTGGTATGTTCACTATCGCTGTCCTCCTCCAGTTGCTCGTGGAAGGGAATGTGCCCGCCCATGCCGCGTGCTCCCCAGCAGGGGGCATCAGAGCTAGGACCAAGGAGAAGAGGTTGCGGGAAGCCGCTGGAGGCAGAACTGTGGTCTCGCCCTGGCTCCATCCTGCCTTCCTTTGACTTTAGGAGACCCCCTGGACCTCTCCTCTCATACCGAAAACGCGGGTATAACATTCCTCGCCCTGCCTCGATTGGGGCGGTGACCAGGATCCCGTGGTGTGTGGACGTGGAAGTGCTTTTCAGACTGGAACACATACAGGTGAGGGACTCTGCCAGGAGGGCAGGACAGGGCAAACTGCCCCTGGCAGAGAGGCCTGGCACTGCAATCAGGCCGGGCCATCTTCTGCTGGATAGTGCAGGGTCAGAGGGAGCCCCCCACACATGCTGAGGATCCCACCCAGAGCCAGCTGCTCTCCCCCAGGCAAGGAGGCCTGGACAGAAGCCCAGTCAGAGCCCACCAGGACAGTGCCTGTTCACAGACTGGGCATAAAATGGCCGGCGGGAAGCAGCAGCAGACCTTGGGGCCCAGAGGAACGTTCCTTCCTCTCTCTACTCAGAGTTTTACGGAGTGGGGAGGCTTGAAATGGGGAGCTGCCAGGGTCTCACTAGCAAGCCTTCTGGTGGTTAAATATGGTGACTATTATTCCTGCCTGGAACAGCTCTTTGAGGGGTTGCAAACTAGTGATCCCCTGGCCTGGTCAAACCTGTTTCATTTAGCCAATATAGTGTTGTTGCTTTCAGTCGAACTCGAACGCCATTAGGCATTCTCCAGTTTGCCATAGGCACCACCACTCCCTATTGTCTCAATTCAGTCCTGCACTCAGTTTTATTACCTGTCAGGTTGTCCCACCTACTCAGCCCCAGGAAGAACTGAGATTGCAGTCCCCAAGGGTGGTGCTCCTCATTTCAACTCTTGCCCCCCAGGCCAGCAGGTGTGATGGCCCCAGTCTGAGATCTGAGACCCTGGTCCCCAGTAGAGGGCTGCTACTCATCCTAAGTGCCTCTCAGCTGTACTGCTGCCGCCTGTGGGCCCACTGCTGGGGATTCATCCTTGAAGTTAAATGCAAACTCCCTTGGGAAAGGAGGAGGCGTATTACTTCACTACCAGCTTGGTACAAATTGGTAATCAACTATCAAAAGAGAGAAAGGAAAGAAATTGGCATCTCCTAAGAGTTTGCTCTGTCCCAGGTACTGGACGTACCATCCCCGGCAGCCTTGCCGACACCTCCCAAAGATAACCTTCTCTCCATTGTAAGATTAGAAAGCCAAGACACAGTAGCTGCCCCTGAGTTGCACACACGGTAAAGCACAAGCCAATTTTGCTTGTTTTTGTTTTTGTTTTCTTTTTTTGAGGAAGATTAGCCCTGAGCTAACATCAGCCACCAAGCCTCCTCTTTTTGCTGAGGAAGACTGGCCCTGAGCTCACATCCGTTCCCATCTTCCTCTGTTTCATATGTGGGATGCTGCCACAGCATGGCTTGACAAGCAGTGTGTAGCTCTGCGCCTGCGATCTGAACCAGTGAAACCCCTGGCGGCCAAAGCAGAGCGCATGAACTTAACAGTTACGCCCCCAGGGCCGGCCCCAACAAGCCAGTTTTTTAACCCATTTCTGAATGTGAAGTTGTGTTCTTCCCTGCACCCACACCGTGTCACCCTGAGCACCCACTGTGTGCGGGGCACAGGACTAGACACAGCTCTGTCCTCACCTGGCTCCCAGCCTGGCATGTGCACATGGTGTGTACTCTCACGCCATATCCTTCACCCAAAACTCAAACTAAGATTTTCGAAGAGTGGCAGCTACCACTGGCAGGACACAGGATGCTTTTAGGGGAAACGCAACATGACCTGTTTTGTTTTAATAGCTACATATTTAATATAAACATATAGCTAGTTCATCAAATGCTTGGTTTCACAGACATTGCTTCAGATGAGGCCGCAGGAGTTGGCCATGTGAAGGACTGAGTGGAGGCCAGGACACAGGAGAGGAAATTGCTCTGTGTAACCCAGCGGGGTCCCCATGGTCCTTCTGAGCATGAGCCCGGGGGCAGAGTGTCCCTACTCCGTCTCTTCTGGGCGCCTGCCCCCTCCAGGTGTTGCTGAAAACAAGAGCTCTTCTTCAAGTCCAAGGCACCTCTGGCTCACTCCTGGCCACATCTGGTGACCTCGCCTCCAGGCCTGTCTCCCAGCCTGTGTCTCTGGCCAGCTGATGTGGCTCAGGAGGGCCACCAGTGTCTCAGACACCACTTCAGACACAGCACAGAGGCCGAGGGGGAGTGAGGGTGCAGGCAGCACCCGCTTCTACCCTGTCCCCTGTCCAGAGGGGCCACCAGGAGCTCCCCACCCAGTCCTGGAATGCTGTCAGCAAGTACACACACAGCCCTGCCCATACCATCATCGCGTCCTCAGCAGCCACAATACAATTAGGGCAGCATTCTAGGAATTAGACAGTCATTGGAAAGGAAAATAGCTATAAACGATTAAGACCAATTTTCTTGGCAAGAACTCATCAGGAGGCAGAGATTTCAGTTAATTAAAAGAAGAAAGCGGGGCCTTCTCTGGGCTGGGGCATCACTACCAAGCCAACCCCGGGCCTCCACAACTGAGATTCCCAGAGCCCTTTGCAGGCACTTCCTTTCCCGAGTGGTACGTCCCCCAGGAGTGGGGCCAGGCTTCAGGAGGGGAGGAACAAGGGCCAGAGAGATGGAGGCAGAGAGAGAGGCCCCTTACAAAGTCAACTCAGAGGAGAGGCCACGTAGTCAGAATAGGAAGAGCTAATGTTTCTTAAGCACTTGCCTCACAAGCACAGGCCGTGTTCTAAGCTCTGTACAATTTCAATCATTTAACCCTCCCCAGGACCCCGTGGGGTAGGCTCTGGTCTTCTCCATGCCCGTTTTACAAAGGAACTAAGGCTCCACTGAGAAAAATTATCTGCTCCAGGTCCTACTGGCGAGAGGCAGAGAGAGGGTCTACTTCCGGTTGAGATCTTGGAAGCTCTGAAAAGGGACTAAATAAACATGCCCACTTTTGCCCGGAATTGCACCATTAAGAACCCCATTCCTTTACTTTAAGACCAAACTCATCAAAAATATCCAACTAAAATAAAAACAGTAACATCATTTTCAGTCCTGAAGACCTCCAGGCTGAGAGTAGGACGGAGTTAGGGCACAAAAGCAATTGGGACTCACACTACACAGGCCGCCGCATAATCCTGGGACGTCACCTCACCTAGGGAGGGCAGCCTGAGAATAAGAGATTCTCAGAGTTGTGGAGGGCACTCAAAGGGAAGGTGAGCCAAAGACTCCCCACAGCCCAAGATACCATAGCTGTGGCCTCCAGGGACCACCCAGCATTTGCAGGAGTCTCCCCCCTTGGCAGCCTGCATCCTTGCAAGCAAATAATACTCCTGCAGCGCACAGGGAGGGCACCAAGAAGAAACCCCAGAAGGTGTGCATCAGTCACGAGCATGCCCTTTGCTCCCTCCCACTTAAGGAAGACAGAGGCCCTGTGCTATGCTTCTCTATGTTCCTTGTGCCAAGTGTAGGGTGTGCTGTGGTGTGAAGTGGGGTGCCCCAAAGATGGAAAAACAAGGAAGAAGGTCACTTTCTAAGAATTAAACTATGGGGGCCGGCCCCATGGCCGAGTGATTTAAGTTCACGCCCTCTGCTTCAGTGGCCCAGGGTTTCAGCAGTTTGAATCCTGGGTGTGGACATGGCACTGCTCATCAGGCCATATGAGGCGGCATCCCACATGCCACAACCAGAGGCACTCACAACTAGAATATACAACTTTGTACTGGGGGGCTTTGGCAAGAAGAAGAAAAAAAAGAAGAAGATTGCAACAGTTGTTAGCTCAGGGCCAATCTTCAAATAAAAAAAAATTAAGCTATGAAATTAGCTCAGAGCAAAGGCGAACCATGTGTTGTCACCCCAGAGAGACAGATGGACCGTCAGTCAGCCAGACCAACCATAACCTGATTACAGGCACTGAAGACAAAGTGTCTGTCACAGGGGGCTGGCTGGCTTTGAAAGCATAGGAAAGGGGGAGTCAGCAGCAGAGACAGTGTCCAAGGGAAACGGCGGCCCCATTTCAGAGAATTAAAAGAAAGAAATGCTTGACCTGAGGGGTTTGAGAGGAAGCCAGGACCAGATTGGGGCCTGCCTTGGCCACCATTTCCCAATGCACAAGTCACTGGAATCCCTAACTGACCCCCTGTCACTGTGTGCCCACCATGACCCCTTCTGACAACCGGGCCCACCACATCGCTGGCCAGCAGGGAGCGAAGGTGCTGGTGAGGCCACACAAACCTCAGTCCAGCAGTTGTAATTCTCGCGGGTGATTAATCAGTGGATATACAATTCTGCCTCAGTCTCCAGGGTGTTGGAGGTGTGAGCCAGCTTCCCGGAGTCCCATGCGCTGGGAGATGCTGACCAGGTGGGGACTGTGAGCTTCGGGGCCTGGGGGCCAGCCCAGCGACTGTGGTGAATCCACCAAGGAAAGAACCACCTTATGGATTCAGCCTCTCCCCTTGGTGTTTTAATACACTTTCCACTAGAAACTTTCACCCGACTTGGGTGCTCCGTGTCGGATGGATGAGCGCACAGGTGGACAGACAGGTGAACAGAAGAGTTACTGCAGGACTGAGCCTAATTCCTGGCCTCCAGAGCCGACCATCTCTTTGGCTGTATCCCTGGCCCAAAGCTGGCACCGGGGGCTGCTCCCCAAGTTCTCACTGACCATTTGAGCTGGAGTCCAGCAGCAAGGAGGGGTCCAGGGAATTCATGTCGGGGGGAGGGCCCTGTCCTCTTCTCTGGGGGGCCTTACCTGCCCTTTCCAGCTCGGGTAAGTGGGCGGGGATGGTATCAGGGACGCATCGCTGAGGACTGTGCCTGACTGAGAGCCCCACTCCAGGGGCAGCCCTCGTCTGGGCTGTCTGTGGCTTCACCACACCAGGAGATAGGAGCTTTTCAGAATTTGTTTATTTGTTTAGTAAACAGCACAAAGAAGTCTCCAAGCTCTGGGCGTTGGCTCGTCAGTACGGACAGGCACGCAGCACGTGAGCTCATCCTCCCCGCAGCCGTTCTCAGTGCGTGCCTGACGGCGCCTCCCAGGAGCATCCACCTTCTCAAGCCACGCCCGCCGTCCTCCCCGCCGTGGTGCTCCCGCCCTTCCGACGGCCCTTCACTGTTCCCAGGGCTGCTCTGGGGCGGGAGGAACTGGGCCTTTGGAGTTCAGAGACCATGGTGTGAGCCCAGCCAGGGCTGCTGGGTACATTTGTGTGCCTTGTACCCCCAAACCCCTGGCAGATGAGGTTCTGCTGTCGGCTGTGCGCCCGCAGGACTAAGTTCACCCAAAGGTGCCGTCTGGGCTAGGGGGTCACGGCCCTGCCGTTACTCAGCGCTGCGAGCCGGGGAAAGTCGTGGCCTCCTCTTCCAGCGTTGGCTTCCTCGCCTGTGAAATGGGGGTAATGGCGATGTTTCTCTCCCAGCCAGCAGTGCTGTGTGATCCAGGAGACCTTGGCGGGTTTGGAGAGGCATCTCCAAGGCTCGGCCGCGCCACGCCCTGCCCTGCCCGGGATGCCAGAGCCCCTGCCGGCTCCTCTCCCGGCCCTGGCGGTGCTATGGGCCCCTGCCCCTGCCATGTCTGTCCGCCTTCATCCTTTTATTTCTCCTTCAAGACCTCTTCTCAGGTTAGTGCTAAATTTTCTTTATTGATTTTTTAAAAAATTACTGTCAATCAATAGTCCTGGTTAAAAAAAATTTTAACAGCTTTCTGCGGTAGCAGACAGCAAGGAGGGGTTCCCGTCCCCGCGACCCTCGGTCCCGCGCCTCGGACGGCAGCCCGGGCGGCCGGGGAAGGAAGGGGCGCGCGCCACACCCCGGCACGGAGCTCCCAACCCCTTGGCGGTCCGGCGGCAGCAAGGTCGGGCCCGGCCCCGCCCGCTGCGCGCCTGAGACTGCGGCCCGCGTCCACGGCTGGTGACGGGCGGGCGCACCGGACGGGACGCGACACGACCCAGGTCCTGGCTGCGCCCGCCAGGGAGGGGGCCGACTGGGGCGGGCCGACGGCTTTCTCCGACGCGTCAATAAATCACCCATCTCCGCCTGACTCACCAGGAGAGACTCGGTCGCTTTACAAACAAAGCCTCTCCCCCGCCCAGCGCCATCCCTTCCCTCGGCAGTTGCCAAATGTAGAGGCCCCTCGCCGGCCTGGCCGCGGCACTGCTCTCTGGTCTTTCCAGGAGGTAAACCTCTGGTCAGGGGCGGCCGGCTGCTGGTGCAGCCCCATGCCGACTGCAGTGTAATCCTGGGCAAATCACTCTCCTGCTCCTGACCTCGGTGTCCCCGTCTTTGCTGATCAACATTGATTGCATTCACTGAGCTCTGCCACGCACTTGTAATCTGTCTTTGAGGCCTAGCAATCATCCTAAGTAGGTACTTACTGTCCTCTTTTTGTTACGGATTAGAAACCTGAGGGAGGGAGAGGTCAAAGAATGTCCCTAAAGGTCACAAGACTAGTGATGGCAGAACCAGGCTGGAGCGCCCTACAGTCTAACCTCAGCCTCTGTGCAAACCGCCTGCTGTGCATGCCTCGGCCGCTCAGGAGGCTGGAGGGGGTTTCCGGCCCAGTCGGAGCCTGAGCCTTCTTTTCCCAAGAGACTCGGGGAATGGGGAGGAGAGAGACCCTAAAGACACTTGCTGGACTCCTGATATGCATTCGGGGAGGCCCAGGTGCAGGCAGCTGTCTGCGTGCTGATTCACGAGTGAGTGCCCTGGGGCATGAGAGTCGGGCACAGGCTGAGGCCCAGGGGAAGGCCAGGGGCGGCCTCAGGGACACTTTGCCTCCCCGAACCCTCCAACACAAGAAGGATGCTGTCTCCTCTCTCTCAAAAATTCAAAGCTGCCGGGGCTGGCCCCGTGGCCGAGTGGTTAAGTTCGCGCGCTCCGCTGCAGGCGGCCCAGTGTTTCGTGGGTTCGAATCCTGGGCACGCACATGGCACTGCTCGTCAGACCACGCTGAGGCAGCGTCCCACATGCCACAACTAGAGGAACCCACAACGAAGAATACACAACTATGTACCGGGGGGCTTTGGGGAGAAAAAGGAAAAAAAAAAATCTTTAAAAAAAAAAAAAAAAAAATTCAAAGCTGCCGAGAGCCAGCCCTGCCAAGCCTGCCCAGAGCAGGGAGTGGCGTGGTGAGCTGCAGCACACTCACGCCGGGATTTGGGGCTTTAGCTGAGGACTCAGCTTCAGCAGGAGTTGCCCTTCAGTGGGGTTCCTCCCCCAAGCCGGGGGACATCAAGAGCTAGAGGCCTGCCTGGGCTGCCCTCTGTCCCGCTAGACATGTCCCAAGACAAGAGGCTCAGGAGGCCCTGGTGGAGAGGGAAGGAGATTCCAGTCCTTGCGACACTACACACTTCCTGGGGGACCCCGGCAAGGTCCTGGCTTAGGACTCATGGTTTCAAAAGACAGAAACCTGAATCCAACCAGCTCCAGAAAAAGGGGGTTTACTGGGAGGATACCAGGGCTTCTCACTTCCCACGTGCCTCAGGGACAACTAGAATGAAAGATTCAAATACCAGAGCGTCCTGCCCAGCCCTTCCTGCCTCGCTGCATCTCCCTTCCTGACTTTCTCCATGTGAGAACAGGGCTGCCATGGCTCCAGCCATCACCAGAAGAGGACTGCTCCCTTGCCTTAGTTCCGGGCCATCAAATCCCAGAGAGGGGTTTTGTTTGTTTGTTTGTATCAGAAAAAAATTCTGACAGAAGTCTTTTTATTAAAAACAAACTTTCTTGCAACCACAAGAGACAAATGGAACTTTTCATTCTACACAGTTAGTTTCCACTGAACTTCACCTTAAGAAAGAAGCTTAGTAACCTGTACTGTCAGTGCATTTACATCAACCAGTACAATTTTTTTTTTAATTTTTATTGAGTTCATGATAGGTTACAATCTTGTGAAATTTCAGTTGTACATTATGGTCTGTCAGTTGTGTTGTAAGAGCACCCCTTTACCCTTTGTGCCCACCCGCCACCCCACCTTTCCCCTGGTAGCCACTAATCTGTTCTCTCTGTCTACATTTTTAAATTCCTCATATGAGTGGAGTTATACAGAGATTGTCCTTCATTATCTGGCTTATTTCACTTAACATAATTCCCTCAAGGTCCACCCATGTTGTTGCAAATGGGATGATTTTATCCTTTTTTATGGCTGGGTAGTATTCCATTGTATATATATACCACATCTTCTTTATCCAATCATCTGTTGATGGGCACTTAGGTTGCTTCCACATCTTGGCTATTGTAAATAATGCTGCAATGAACATTGGGGTGCATGGGATTTTGGAATTGCTGACTTCAAGCTCTTTGGATAGATACCCAGTAGTGGGATAGCTGGATCATATGGTAGTTTTATTTTTAATTTTTTGAGGAATCTCCATACTGTTTTCCATAGTGGCTGCACCAGTTTGCATTCCCACCAGCAGTGTATGAGGGTTTCTTTTTCTCCACAACCTCTCCAACATTTGTTACTATTTATTTTAGATATTTTTGTCATTCTAATGGGTGTAAGGCGATATCTTAGTGTAGCTTTGATTTGCATTTCCCTGATGATCAGTGATGATGAACATCTTTTCATGTGCCTATTGGCCATCCGTATATCTTCTCTGGAGAAATGTCTGTTCATGTCTCCTGCCCATTTTTTGATCAGGTTGTTTGATTTTTTGTTGTTGAGCTGTGTGAGTTCTTTATATATTATGGATATTAAGCCTTTGTCGGATGTATGACTTGCAAATATTTTTTCCCAGTTAGTGGGGTTTTTTTGTTTGTTTGTTTCAATCCTGTTTTACTTTGCCTTGAAGAAGCTCTTTAGTCTGATGAAGTCCCATTTGTTTATTCTTTCTGTTGTTTCCCTTGCCTGAGAAGACATGGTGTCCGAAAAGGTCCTTTTAATACTGATGTCAAGAGTGTACTGCCTACATTTTCTTCTAGAAGCCTTATGGTTTCAGGTCTTACCTTTAGCTCTTCGATCCATTTTGAGTTTATTGTGGTGAATGGTGAAAAAGAATGGTCAATTTTCATTCTTTTGCATGTGGCTTTCTGGTTTTCCCAGAACCACTTGTTGAAAATACTTTCTTTTCTCCGTTGTATGCCCTCAGCTCCTTTGTCGAACATTAGCTGTCCGTAGATGTGTGGTTTTATTTCTGGGCTTTCAATTCTGTTCCATTATTTGTGCACCTGTTTTTGTACCAGTACCATGCTGTTTTGATTACTGTAGCTTTGTAGTATGTTTTGAAGTCAGGGATTGTGATGCCTCTAGCTTTGTTCTTTTTTCTCAGGATTGCTTTAGCAATTCGGGATCTTTTGTTGTCCCATATGAATTTTAGGATTCTTTGTTCTATTTCTGTAAAGAATGTCATTGGGATTCTGATAGGGATTGCATTGAATCTGAAGATTGCTTTAGGTAGAATGGACATTTTTAACTATGTTTATTCTTCCAATCCAAGTACATGGAATTTCTTTCCATCTCCTTATGTCGTCATCCATTTCTTTCAGAAAAGCCTTGTAGTTTTCATGGTATAGGTCTTTCACTTCCTTAGTTAAATTCACCCCAAGGTATTTTATTCTTTTTGTTGCGATTGTGAATGGTATTGTGTTCTTGAGTTCTTTTTCTGTTAGTTCGTTATTAGAGTATAGAAGTGCTACTGATTTATGTAAATTGATCTTATATCCTGCAACTTTGCGGTAGCTGTTGATTATTTCTTAAGTTTTCCAATGGATTCTTTGGGGTTTTCTATATATAGGATCATGTCATCTGCAAACAGCAAGAGTTTCACTTCTTCCCTCCCTATTTGGATTTCTTTTATTCCTTTTTCTTGCCTAATTGCTCTGGCCAGGACCTCCAGTACTATGTTAAATAAGAGTGGTGATAGAGGGCATCCTTGTCTCGTTCCTGTTTTCAGGGGGATGGCGCTCAGTTTTTGCCCATTGAGTACGATGTTGGCTATGGGTTTGTCATTTATGGCCTTTATTATGTTGAGGTAATTCCCTTCTATCCCCATTTTTTCCACAGTTTTTATCATAAATGGCTGTTGGATCTTGCCAAATGCTTTCTCTGCATCTATTGAGATGATCATGTGGTTTTTATTCCTCAGTTTGTTGATGTGGTGTATCACATTGATTGATTTGCGGATGTTGAACCATCCCTGTGTCCCTGGTATGAATCCCACTTGATCATGATGTATGATCCTTTTGATGAATTGCTGAATTTGGGTTGCCAAAATTTTGTTGAGAATTTTTGCATCTATGTTCATCAGTGATATTGGCCTGTAGTTCTCTTTTTTCGTGGTGTCCTTGTCAGGGTTTGGTATCAGCGTGATGTTGGCCTCATAGAATGTGTTAGGAAGTGTTCCATCCTCCCTAATTTTTTGGAATAGCTTGAAAAGGATAGGTATTAAATCCTCTCTGAAAGTTTGGTAGAATTCCCCAGGGAAGCCGTCTGGTCCTGGGGTTTTATTTTTTGGGATGCTTTTGATTACTGTTTCAAGCTCTTTCCTTGTGATTGGTTTGTTCAAGTTGTCTGCTTTTTCTTGACTAAGCTTTGGGAGATTGTAGGAATCCAAGAATTTATCCATTTCCTCTAGGTTATCCATTTTGTTGGCATATAGTTTTTCGTAGTGTTCTCTTATAATCTGTTGTGTTTCTGCGGAGTCTGTTGTTATTTCTCCTCTTTCATTTCTGATTTTGTTTATTTGAGCTTTCTCCCTTTTTTTCTTTGTAAGTCTGGCTAGGGGTTTATCAATTTTATTTATCTTCTCAAAGAACCAGCTCTTTGTTTCACTGATCCTTTCTACTGCCTTTTTCATTTCAATAGTATTTATTTCTGCTCTGATTTTTATTATTTCTCTCCTTGTGTTGACTTTGGGCTTTGTTTGTTCTTCTTTCTCTAATTCAGTTAGGTGTAGTTTAAGATTGCTGATTTGGGATTTTTCTTGTTTGTTAAGATGTGCCTGTGTTGCGATGAATTTTCCTCTTAATACAGCTTTTGCTGTATCCCATATGAGTTGGTATGGCATGTTATCTTTTTCATTTGTCTCCAGGCATTTTTTGATTTCTTCTTTAATTTCTTCAATGATCCATTGCTTGTTCAATAGCATATTGTTTAGTCTCCACATCTTTGTGGCTTTCTCAGCTTTTTTCTTGTAATTAATTTCTAGCTTTATAGCATTATAATCAGAGAAGATGCTTGTTATTATTTCAATTTTTTTAAGTTTGTAGAGGCTTGCCTTGTTTCCCAACATATGGTCTATCCTTGAGAATGTCCCATGCGTGCTTGAGAGGAATGTGTATTCTGCTGTTTTTGGATGAGGTGTTCTATATATGTCTGTTAAGTTCAACTGTTTTAGCTTTTCATTTAGTCCACTGTTTCCTTGTTGCTTTTCTGTCTGGATGATCTGTCCATTGATGTGAGTGGGGTGTCAAGGTCCCCTACTAGTATTGTGTTATTTTTGATATCTTCTTTTAGGTTTGTTAATAGTTGCTTTATGAACTTTGGTGCTCCTGTGTTGGGTGCATAGATATTTATAAGTGTTATTTCTTCTTGATGAAGTGTCCCTTTGATCATTATGTATTGGCCCTCTATGTGTCTCTTACCTGCCTTATCTTGAAGTCTGTTTTGTCTGATGTAAGTATTGTGACACCTGCATTCTTTTGTTTGCTATTAGCTTGGAGTATTGTCTTCCACCCCTTCACTCTGAGCCTGAGTGGAGCTGAGGTGTGTTTCCTGGAGGCAACAAATTGTTGGATCTTGTTCTTTAATCCATTTTGCCACTCTGTGTCTTTTTATTGGAGAGTTCAATCTGTTTACATTGAGGGTGATTATTGATGCATGGGGGCTTAATGTTATCATTCTGTTGTTCATTTTCCAGTTTTCCTGTGTTTCCTTTGTTTCTCATCCTGTGTGTTTTAGCCTATGCATTGACTTCTGCAATTTCTTATGGTGGGTTTTTCAGCTTTTTCCTTATTTATGTTTTGTGTCTCTTTTTTTTTTTAGTTTAGTGGCTACCCTGCAGTTTGTATTCAGAATCTTGTGTATAACATAGTCCATTTTCTGGTGGCCTCTCACTTCCTTAGCCTCGACTGTTTCAATCCCTTTCCTCCTCCCCTCCTAAATTATTATTTTCATCTTTTATTCCAACTTGTGTTGTGAGTTTGTGGTTAGAGTGATAAGATTGTCTTTGCTTTGGTGATTTCCTCCCCTTTATCCTAATGCTATAGTTGAATGTTTGCTATCCTATTCTGGTTCTATCTATTAGTCTCCCTACTCTGTATTTTGTCACCCCTTTCTCCCTTTTTTTCTTTTTTCAGGTATGAGAGCCTTCTTGAGGATTTCTTGTAGTGGAGATCTTGTGGCTATGAAGTCCCTTAGCTTTTGTTTGTCTGGAAAGGATTTAATTTCTCCCTCATATCTGAAGGATATTTTTGCTGGCTAGAGTACTCTTGGCTGAAGATTTTTATCCTTTAAAGTTTTGAATATGTCGTTCCAGTCTCTACTAGCTTATAAGGGTTCTGTAGAGAAATCCGCTGAAAGTCTGATAGGGGTTCCTTTGTAGGTTATTTTCTTCTGCCTTGCTGCCCTAAGTATTCTTTCTTTGTCCTTCATTTTTGCCATTTTTACTACTATGTGCCTTGGAGTAGGTCTTTTTACATTGACAAATCTAGGAGATCTGAAAGCTTCCTCCACACACACTTCTCACTCAATCCCTAGATTTGGGACGTTGTCTGCTATTGCATCGTTGAGCACACTTTCTGCTCCATTTTCCTTTTCCACACCCTCAGGAATTCCGATGATTCTTAAGTTGCATTTTCTCATTGAGTCAGCTATTTCTCAGGGATTTTCTTCAGTTTTTTACATTCTTAGTTCTCTTTCTTCCTCTGTCTGGAGCCATTCAGCCTGTCTATCTTCGATTATGCTAATTTTCTCCTCTATGGTGTCTACACATGCATTCAGGGAGTCCGTATTCTGTTTTATCTGATCCATTGTATTTTTCATCTCTAGTATTTCTGATTGATTCTTCTTTATAGTTTCAATCTCTTTTGTGAAGTAACTCCAGAACTCGTTGACTTGTTTCTCTATATTTCCCTTTACCTCATTGAGTATTTTGATGATAGCTATTCTGAACTCATTTTCACTTAGTTTACCTATTTTCAACTCCTCAGGACATAATTCTGTGTTTTTATTGTTTTCCTTTTGGACTGGAGCTTTTATAAATTGCTGGATGGTAGAGGAGTGGTTTTTGCGCGTAATGCTATTATTCGGTTGCAGTTACAGCCTGCTGCCACTAGATGCGGGTCAAGAGCCGTGCATTCTGAGCCCTCCTCCTTCAGCCACGATGGTGATGTGCAGCGTCAGTTGGGGGAGTAGGGGCACTTTCTCTCGCGCGCCGACCTGGATTCCCATCAGCTCTCGCTCACTGGTTTCCTGGGGGCCTGGCTTGATGGGGTCTCTGCTGCACGGGTAGTGGGAGTCCTAGACAATCCCACAGATGTGCGTCCCCTCCCCCGCTCCTTCCCTCACCCGCGGCAGCGATCCCAGTCTCTAGTGGAGGGAGCAAAGTTCTCTCTTACCCTGTTCCAGCTCTTCTGAGGGCCACTCCAGCCTCTCCGCCCTCCATCGTTTGGCTGCTGTGGGTCTCTGATGATTTCTGTGTTATTAGGATTCTTTTGGTTGGAATTCAGTTGCTCCTTTTGGTTGTAATTTGGAGGGGAGAGAGTCCCGGGCAAGCTCAGTCTGCCATGTTGCTGACACCACTTCCCAGAGAGGGGTTTTGATTGACCAAGCTCAGGCCCAATCAGGTTTGCCAAGGGGCCAGGGCCACATGACAAAGGCAGACCCACTGGAGTTCACCTGTGTTTCCAGATCATTCCCAGAGAGAGACTCACTGGGGACCAGGCAGTCACTCTGATTGGTGTCTGTTACACCTCTCTGAGACTTGATTTCCTCCCCAGTGAGTTGCGGCGATGTTGCTGCCTACTTCGTGAGTGGCTGTGAACTATTGATGAGATAGTATATATGTAAGGTGTTTGGTGCCTACAAGTACTCAGCAAATATTAGCTTTATTATTGTTGCTGCCATTGTTAATAGAAGAGTTTTCTCTAGCCAAGTGAGCACTGAGGTTCCCACAGAGAAGGCTGTGGGTGCAGGCCTTGCTGTTGGGTCCTGCCTGAGCCCTGACTTCCCCAAGGTCACTCACCACCCGAGTTCAGCAGGCACACAGACACACCCGAGGTAGGCAGAGGACAGCTGAAGAAGGCAGCTTCCAGGACAGCTCCCTCCCTTGCTGTACACACCTCCCCAGGTCTCAGTTTCACTGTCCATCAAATGGGACAATAATCCAGCCTTGCTTTCCTCTGCTGCAGTTGTGAGGAACAAGCAAGAAAATGTAAGTGGAAGGAAAAACTGTGAAGTCTTATTAGCACTTCATTGTTGTTTTTAATTATCATCTCCGGAAAACTGCTGGGCTGCTGAGCCTGTGGTTTCCTCACATTTTCTCTGATGGCCATTGCAATGAGGGAGGCCAAGCAGACTTAATTTGCTAACGCCAGCTACTAAATTATGCAAAACCGGACCTGCTAGTGAATTTTGCCCCTCCGGCTGCTGGTGCTGACTTTTTCGGGTGCCTTGTTGGAGGGAGAAGGAGGGAAGGGCCGGGTGGTCACTGTCTCTCCTCCACGCCCGGCAGCCATCACCTGCACATGCCCCCTGGACAAGGCCCTCACATGTGACTCCCATCCTGAAAGGCATCAAGGGGTCTGAATAGGTTCTTTGGTAATTCAAGATGGTTTTGTTGTTTTCAGTTTGAATAGAATCAAATTGTCTCAGAAGGAAGGAAAAGGCCACCACTGAACTAAATGTAAGCCCACAAATGACTTCTCTGTGTTCTATTTCTGACAACTATTTATAGATTCAAGTCCAGTCATTGCAAATTAGGGGCACTTTCCTCTTCCCCCGTCCTCCCCTGCTCCCACCTCAGCTCCTTGAGAATAATGGTCATTGGGGAAGCTCAGATGAGGCCTTGGGAGCCCACGCCCCTTCTTAGCATTCCCACACCTTTGCATCAGCTTCCTTCTGAGGACAGCTGATTCTTCCCCTCCTGACTATGAGCCCTCTGAGACATGGGCAGGGTCCATGTGCCCCGGCTGGCTGAGGGTTGGCACAGGGCAGGCCTCATTGTAGTCTGTTAGTTGGCAACTTAACTTCTTGGCAAGTTAAGAAACACCTTTGGATTGCTTAGGCCAAAGAAGGTAATTTTCCAGAAGGATCCAGGCAGCTCACAGAGGAAGAGAAAGGGCTGAACACACTTTCCCAGCCTTGGAAAGGGCAGGAGCTCCAGCAGCCTGGGAACCCAGGTGCTAGGAACTGTATTTTTAGGGCACAAATTCTCCCTGGGTGTTTTAGGACAGGTGGATTCAAATCCCACAGCACCACACTCACTGTGTGACCTTGGACAAGTTTCTTAATCTCTCTGGGGTTAATTTATTCTATGAAATTGAGATTGCAAAGCCTTCCTCCCCATCTCTCACAGTTGTTGTCATATAACCCAGATGCCAGCTGTACTCACGCTGTTCTTCGAAATTCAAATTAAATTAGCTGGGACCTCAGATCCTTGTCAGCGGGAAATCCAATATTTTCCCTCAAGATTTCTGTGACTCCTTGGGGATGGCTGCACTCAGGGCCACCTCCCACCCCTGCTGGTGTTCTAGCTCACTCATGTCTCACTTCCATGACTGTTCCTGTGTCTCTGCTGAGTGCTGATGCCACAAGCAACTCAGCCCCTTCCCAAATACTCCCACAGGCATCTAGATGTGAGGGGTCTTTACTGAAATGGGCTTGGGGAAGAGACGGTTTACCCTGCCTATCACAAGCACCCAGGGATGGCATATTGGACTCTGTTTCAGAGACACAGGGAGGCGGTGTACCTAGCAGTTAGGACTCCGAGAGCCAGCGTGCACCACCACTCACCAGGCGTGTGACCTGGAACAAGCTGCTTCAGGTCACTTTCCTGCTGAATGGAGGATCAAATACTTTTGTAAGGGGGGGGGGTGTGTGTGTGTGCACTTGTGAAGGAATTTAGGACAGTGCCCAGTACAAAGTGAGTCCGTGTGAGGGTCACTGATCCTTAAGATCTCAGCCTCCGCCATCTTGCATGTGCCGCCGCCCACTCCGCCTCCTCCCGGCTCTCCTCTGCCCCCCTGCCACACGTCTCCTTACACTTCTTATGTGAAGCAATCAGATGACCTCTTTGCTTCACTGTCACCTTCCAAACCAGGACATTACCTTCCGCCCCCAAGTTGTTTTATCAAAGAATTTCCTAAAGTTGATGTCCTTCTTTAGAAGTGCCAGCCAAAAAATAATAATTTTTTCATACTCACTACATGATGATCAGACACATGTGAAAGTGCTTTGAAAACTACACAGTGCAGCCCACATCGAGGGTTAGTAAACCTGTTTCTCTTAGTAACCCACTGTGGACAAGGCTTCCTTGAACATACCTAGGCTTCTCTTTTTGTTATTGGCATCCATCTCTTTGAGCATTGTCTTGTGAAAAGTATAAGATCTTATGGATTTTTCTGAAACAACCCTTTTCAGGCTCAAAAAGAACTCAGTCCTATTATCTGGAGTTAAACAAATCCCTCCCCGACCATCCCGTCCCATGTTTTAGACTTCATATTGGAAAATAATTTACATACAGAGAGACATATCATTATTTTTCACACCTGCATCATTGGTCCCCAGTGCAAGACACAGAGGTGACCTGCTCCCAGGAGCACCCCTTGTGTTTCCTTCAGTCACTGCCCCCAAAAGGTAACCTGACCTCTGACAGCATCCCTCAGTTGTGCCCGCACTGTAATTCATGTGAACAGAGTCCTACATCATGGACACTCTGGTGTGCCTGGCATCTTTCCCCCAACGTGACGTCTGTGAGATTCATCCATGTTATTGCCTGTGGCTATAGACCATCTCCCTGCTCGCTGCAGACTGTTCTGTCACGTGGAAATGTCACAACTAACCCATCCACTGTTGACGGACATTTGGGTAGTCTCCAGTTTGGGGCTATCTTGACTAGCACTGCTTTGGACACGCTAGTAGATGTTTTTCAGCACACATGAGGATGTAGTTCTGGTGTCTACCCAGGAGTGAAACTGCTGGGTCATAGGGTATTCATATGTTCGTTTGTGTGTGTGTGTGTGTGTGAGGAAGATTGTGGCTGAGCTAACATCTGTCCAATCTTCCTCTACATTATGTGGGACACCTGCTACAGCATGGCTTGACGAGCAGTGCTAGGTCCATGCCTGGGATCCAGACCTGCAAACCCCTGGCTGTGGAAACAAAGCACGCAAAATTAACCACCTTGCCACTGGGCCGGCCCCTGTCATATGTTCCTTTTTTTTTTTTTTTAAAGATTTTATTTTTTCCTTTTTCTTCCCAAAGCCCCTCTGGCACATAGTTGTATGTTCTTCGTTGTGGGTCCTTCTAGTTGTGGTATGTGGGATGCTGCCTCAGCATGGTTTGATGAGCAGTGCCATGTCCGCGCCCAGGATTCAAACCAACGAAACACTGGGCTGCCTGCAGCGGAGCACACGAACTTAACCACTCGGCCACGGGGCCAGCCCCCATATGTTCCTTTTTAATAGAAATTACCAATTGGTTTTCTTGCCCACCTCTCTTTTGAGAGTCTGCTCTCAAATCACATTCTATACAGAAGTGATCTCAAGCAGCTTGTTCCAGGTCGCATGCCTATGGCACGTGCTACAAGGTATCACTGGGACTTGAGCCCACACTAGGAGTCTGAGCTCTTAATGACTAGGCTACACTAGCTCCCTGTATTTCTGAGAACAAAGAGTCTAACATACCATGTGAGGTTGTGTGTAGTTTGCAATGCAAACCTCCAGAAGAGGAATCAGAGACTTAAAAGAACAGAACAGTTTATAATGGGCCGTGGGCATGTCTGCTCTTTGCTCCAGAAGGAAACACTGTTGCTTGACTCTAAGGTTGTTTGTCATACAGACATCCTAGAAAAGGTCATCCGGAACAAAGGCGGTCAGCGCCTCCGTCTCTGCTCACGAGATGTGCAGAAATCCAAGAGATCCACAGAGGGCTGTCTCCTCACACTCAGCTGCTCTGGCCTGGAGGCTGAGCTCTGGCACGTACAGCACCTGCTGCCTCCATCACCAGCAGAGATGCTGGGGCTGCCCACAGAGCCAGAGGACCTGGGAAGCGTGGCTGGAAAAGGGATTATGGTGCCATCTGGAGGTGGCCCATGAGCAGCTGCGAAGCCAATCGGTGCCAGGCCTGCTGGCCTTGGCCAGACTGTGGGCTCTCCGGACACCAGCTGCTGCCACTCTGGGGGTCACATTAAGGCCTCAGCCCAGGCCTCCCACGGCACCCCATCCTCTCCTCTGCTCTTGCCTCTCCCTCTTTCACTCTCTGCACTCCTGTGCCCCCCTCCTTCTCATTTTATTTTGTTCTCTCTTCCCTGCCTCTTGCCCTTTCCCGCTTGCTTTCTGCGGGTCTCTCCTACTTTCTCCCTTCCTCTCATGATGATTTTATCTCTGGGGCTGTAGGCAGACTTTAAAAAACAAATTAAACAAATACAAACTACAAATGTGAGGAAAGAAGCAACTGAGGCTCACCCACAATTCCCCGCCCAGCGATAACCACAGTGAACATTCTGGACGACATCCCCCAAAGCTTTCTTGACACCTATGTCCACATATACCCACAAGCTTCCCACCAAATCAGAGCCTCCCCAGATGGAGCGCACACGGCCCAGCTACCCTGGGGAAGGAAGACCTGCCGAGGGGCTGGAGGAGGAGCTTTTCTTCCCTTTCAGAAAAGGAACAAGAGAGAACCTGGGGCTGCCCAGGGCCTTGGTTGTCCAGAGACCCGATAACCCTGAATCCCCTCTCCTGACCCATTCCGGTCAGCAGGGTCAGGCAGAGGGGCAAGTTAGAGAGAGATCTGACCTGTGAATGTCCTTGATGATGGGGCCTGGGCCAGGGACCACATCTGCTCCCCTAGCCCTGAGCAGGCTTCCAAGAGGAGGCAAGGCCTGCAGGCACATGGAGGACCCTCTGGATTGTGGAGCAGAGGGCAGGTTAGAGAGTGCCTGTCATGGGGGACGGGGTGATATGTCTGTGTATACGTGTGTGCACACTCTCATAGACTTTCAGCTCTCATCCCGGCAGCCCCTGGGGGCCCTGCCATGGCCGCCCAACTGTCTTTTCTTTGACTCAAATCTGGACTGATTCCCATTCTTGGATGTGCTCCAACCCTCAGCCCCATCCCAGGCTGAGCTAGGAGGGCAGCCTGGCCTGACGGACTGGGAGGAGTGACGGGGTTGGTGGCAGGCATTTAGGTTGTTTCCAAATTTTCATGATTACAAAAAACACATTTCCAAGGTTTCTAAAGTACAAGGCATCTTACAAGAAATTCAGACCGTAGCCAAGATCATCAAATAATGTCTGACACCTAGCTGCACTCCAATTCCACTCCCCACAGAGGTGACCACTGAGGATAGTTTGGTCAGTATCCTCTCGGAGTTATTCTTCACATAGACAAAAATATGAGCCCACATGAAATTTTCTTTTTTAACACACCAGTCTTCAGAGTTCTGTAACTTCCTTTTTTTACTCACTCAACAAGGCCTCGTGGGCATCTCTCCAGGTCAGTGCCTACAGAGCTGCCTAATCAGTAAGCAGGGCCACTCAGAGAGGAGAGCCCGGTCAGTGGAATAAGTCTCAGTGGGGTGAGAACCCATCAACCTTTGCACAAACCCCCTGAACACCTACAAGAGCTGAGCATGTCTCACAGCTGTAATCAAGAGAAGGCAGGTCCCAGAGTCAGAGAGGCCTGTGCTCAGAGCCGCCCCAGCACGCCCCGCTGTGGCCGCTGGGCCTGCCTGTTGCGCTGGTGTGAGGCTGAAGTGATGAACTGTGCGGAAGGTCGGCAGAGCGCCTGGTGCACAGAGGGCCCTAAGTCAGGCAGGCCTTGAAGAAGATCTCAGAAACAAACAAGCAACAGGGACAAGGCACTGCCTTCCATCGTCCGGAGGTGAGGAGCCTCTTCCCCCAGTGAAGAAGGTACAGCTTGTTCCTGATTTTGCCACAGTTTCTCACCTATTCCTCAGACAAGATCCCTTTCTCCTGCTGTTTTTCAAATCACCACGTTTGAAGCATTTGGCTGAAAAGAGGCCCCACCGACCCACTTGCTGTGGTCACCTCAGGCAGCACTCGGGGCCTCCAACCTTGCTTCCGTCTCTAAAATGGAGAAAAATTAATCCGTCTCTGCACCTGCCCTCAGTTGCCTAGAGGACGAATGAGAAAGTTTCTGTAAAAACGCTCCGCGAACGCTGACGCTCTGCAGACCCTCGAGGGAACCTGGCGGTGTACAGGCTGAGGCCCCACAGAACGTTCCCCTGGGGAGGGGAGAGCTATGGGCTCAGTAAATGCTTGTCGAACAATGAGTAAACCTTCTCACCTGAAACCAAGAAAATTAAAGCCCTAGGGTCTGGAGCGCATCTAGCGCGGGCCGAGGGGGGAAGAGGAGATGCGGACCACACGCAGAGAGCGCTGTCTCTCGTCTTCTCGCCTCCCTCCTTTCCCTGCTTCCCACCTTTTATTCAACATTATTCTCTCTCCTGGTTTTCAGGGGAAGGAGAGTAACAATGACACTGACACCACTCTCATTTTTGCACACACTTCACGGTTTACAAAGCACTGTCACACGATCACGTCTGTTTTCTTTTTTCAACCACTGAAATTAAAATTGAACTGGGCTGTTGAGTGTTTCATCTGGCAACCTAATACCCAGCCTCTAGGAGACCTCCCTTGGCACCTGCAGGCCCGGGCCGTCCTCCCAGGCCCTCCCAGTGTTGCCTGCTCTGGTTTATCTGAAACTCATTTATGCATCCTTCAGAAATGGCCTGAGCACCCGCCGTGAAGACAGCCCTGCCCTGTGCCATACTCCTTGGGGATGAGACTACGTGGCAGGGTCTGCCCTGGAGAACCTCTGTTCCGTGGGAGGGAAGGACACCTCCGCAGTAACTGTTATAAGGTGGCAAGCGCAAGAACACTCATTTTACAGATGTGGAACCCGAGGCCTAAAAAAGTTACACAATCTCTTCAAAGTCAGACAGTACATTTGAAAGCCGTGGGAATACTCCTCCGCCACTTGCACCATCCCTCTCTCTTCCTGAAGTGTCCCCCTTCCTTCCTGTCCTCTCTGACCACTTCTCCTTCCCAGGTTTCACTCTAGACCAATGATAGATACCCTGAACGTCCGGGAGGAAAGTGTTCTAAGAACTGCCCTTCCTCGGGACCGTTCATTCTCTTTCTCAGCCAGTATTTCATCAAGTGTCTTTCTGTGTGTCAAGCCCTGGGCTCGAAGCTCTGAACCATCCAGCAGGTCACTCCCCTGGCCCAGCGAGGAAGACGCGCCTTCCTCTCTCCCTCAGTCTCTCCCCCTTCCTTCCTCCCTCCCTCCCCGCTTTCTTCCTCCCTCCCCGCTTCCTTCCCCCTCCCTCTCCTGCCCACCCCCTCCCTCTCCTCCGTATTTCCTGAATACCCCCTGAGCCCCAGGCCCCGCCTTAGGCGCTGGGGACCCGCCTCTGGCCTAGGAAGGCTCGGTCCTGCTCTCACGGGGCTTCCTGGAAGCCCTCCGCGGTCAGAGGAGAAGGGACGTGCCCGCATTTCCTCTTATCTTTCACCAGGCTGCAGAACAAAGAAAAAGGGAACCTGCCCCGTGGGAAATGGTCCGTTTTGCTCCCCGTGGCGGAGGAAGATCGTTTCACGGGCCGCCCGCCCTCTGGTGGCCAGAGTCGGGGACGGCTCTGCTTGTTTCTACTGATAACACCCTTCCCGTAGAGAAGGCGCCAGGACGAGCTGGAGGCTGTAAGTCGCCTGAACCCAGCCCCACAGCGTCGCTCTCCCGGGCTCCAGGGGCAACCCTTCCCTCAAGATCCCCCTCCAAGACTACCTCCTCCTGGCACCCTTCTGCCCCAGCCCACAGCCGCTCAGGATCCTGGGCGGTGCTTGGCGCTTCCCACCTTGTAACAGTGTTACTACGGATGTGTCCTTCCCTCGCGCTGAACAGAGGTTCTCCAGGGCAGACCGTGCCATGTCATCTCATCCCCAAAGAGTATGGCACAGGGCTCTCTTCACGGTGGATGCTCAGGCCATTTCTGAAGGATGCATAAATGAATTTCAGATAAACCAGAGCAGCCATCACTGGGAGGGCCTAGGTGGATGGCCCAGGCCTTCAGGTGCCAAGGGAGGTCTCCTAGAGGCTGGGTATTAGGTTGCCAGATGAAACACTCAACAGGTCCAGTTCAATTTTAATTTCAGATAAACAACAAACAATTTTTTATTCTTTTATTTTTCTTTTGCTGAGGAAGATTCGCCCTGAGCTAATATCCACTGCCAATCTTCATGTGAGCCACCACCACAGCATGGCCACTGACAGATGAGTGGTGTAGGTCTGCACCCAGGAGCCAAACCTGGGCCTGGAAAGTGGAGCATGCTAAACTTAACCACTAGGCCACTAGGGCCAGCCGAGCAAGCAATTTTTTTTTTAGTATAAATATGTCCCAAATATTGCTTGGTACATACTTAAACTAAAAATTTTTTCCGTTATCTGAAATTTGAATTCAACTGACATCCTGTACTTTGACTTGCTAAATCTGGCACCCTACTGAGGGGAGTAATGGCCATAAGGAGCCCACCTGGGCAAGGCAGGGAGTGGGGTAGGGGGAGGCTGGGCAAGGAGGTTCCAGAGAGGCTGGGGCAAGGCAGAGGGGCTGGGTCTAAATCCAGCTTGGGGCTGGAGAGAGGAGAACAGTAGTACGAGCTTCACATTTTTAATCCACATCATGGGGGCGGGTGAAAACAAGGAGAACCTTGCTATCCTCATGGCTCTGCTCAAATGTCCCACCTCCCAGTCTTCCCTGGGGCCCTTCAACCACAGGGGGCTGCCCTCCAGTGTCTTCAAACTTGTATCTGCGGGACACATTGGCGCTGCCACACCATCAAGGACAGAAGTTGGTCTCCTTCTGTGTTTCCCCCAGGGTACCCAGAAGGTATCAGTATTGGTGTCAAATGAACGCATTTAAAGAGGAAGAGTTGTAGGCTGGTAGCGCCTGCCTGTGCTATTTGCCAGCTCTTTCCTCTCAATGGAAACTCAAATGGGACTCATCTCAGATGGGACTGATAGCCAGGCCTACCTCACACGGCAGTTACTGGATGTGAAGTCCCTAGAAGGGGGCCTCGCAACACGGTCAGTGCTCGATCAATGTTAGCTCTCACATTCATGGTTATTGTAGAAACACTGCTTCCTGAGGGGTATCACCACTGATTTTTCTCCTGTAATAGTCTCGTGTTCCAGTTCTTTCCCTCAACTAATGCCACCTGTAACAACCACAAAACACTTTGGGGAGATTTCCTTCACTTCCCGAGCACGAGCTCAGGCTCGTCCCACGGGCGTGATGTGGTGTCACACTCCCTCCGCAGAACAATCTCGTGGCCCCATTTCCCGAGGACCATGGCTGTGTGTCTGTGTCTTCAGCAATGTTAGAATCCATTTATAAGGATTTATGGTGATGACACTGGACAGGAGTTTGATGGCTATTAGGCCTCTTTATTGGGCTGAAAACATTTGAAGCATGAAGCTGCAAGAGGCAAGCAGCGCCAGCACATTATGAAACATCCTTGTGTTTGGAACCAATGTGGAGTGTCATTTTTGATATCTTGGATTATCCATCTTCAAATTCCAAGTCCATGGTGTCTGTGTGCTCCTGCTGCACTATCACGACAGCCAGCGGCAGCAGGCCAGCCTTAGGAGTGGGTGGCCAGGCAGGCGCCAACCTCCATGGGTTGAATTCCCGGGGCACACAAGCGTCACCTAACACTCAGCTTTTTCACCATTGTCATTCCACCTCCTGTTTACAGCAGGCTACTAGGACAAATGGAGATGCCTTCTAGACTTCTGCCTCGTTGTCCCCTCTTCTTCCCTTCAGTCTCAGAGTGAACAGGACAGCTGGGACTGTCATGGGCCCAGCACACACCAGGACCATAGACAGGCTGGTTTCGACTGGTGTTTATGCTGAACTTGATGTTCCATATTTATCACCCCTGAGTAAAACAGCATGAAATTATAATAAATAAGAATCTCTCAAGCTGTGACTTTGCCATGCCAAAATAGCTGGATTAAAAAGTAAAAAATTAACTAACAGTCCAGATGTTTAACTTTCCACAATGACAAATAGAACACATCTATCTGCATTTTTTCCACTTTCCGTCTAAATGTTTTCGAGTAGGTAGATACGCACTCTGGCTCTTTTTCGGATCACTTCAACCTGCCCACACTGCAACCTAGGACACAGTTCCATGTATTTACATTCTTTATAAGCACAGGGAAAGTAGAAAGTAGAAAGATTCTGCCCAGGAAGACCTGAAGTAAAGCCGTGAAAGCGCAAGGCTGACCCACAGCCTGAGCTGGCCCAGGACTGCCCCTGCGGTGGGCTCACGGGTCCCTCCACTATCCCCAGGGCCTCCTGGAAGATTTCTCTCTCTTGAAGTGAGAACAGCAGGGGCCATGTGATTCCTTTGACCCTTGTTTTAATGAGAAAGACCAATAGGGAAGCAATTACTGGGCGGAGGAGCCCAGGGCTGCCTGAGCCTGGCAGGTGCGATTCCTATATCCTCCTCCTTGTTTGGAAACCTGCATTGACTTTAATGATGAGAAATAAAGTGGGTTCCAGGAGGCTCTCTTGGCACTAATGGAGCCTGGGCACCCTTTCTTTAAATAGACACTGAAATATGCAAGAGCACCTGTGTCATCCCGAGGCCCACACACTAAGCTGTGGATACTTTAACTGCTTCTGGTAATTAACTTCTGTAAAACTCCAGCCATTTCACTGTCTCCATTTGGGGGGGAAATTCATTGTTTTAATATCCACTAGTAAACTGAGGGTTTTATCTGCAAAGAAAACCTCCATAAGGCAGAAACTGGAGATAAGGATGGGAAACTATTTCAGTGTTTGTACATGCGATTTTAGAACTTCCCTCTCCCTCTCTTTCCACCTCTGCCTTGGCTCGGGGAGTGTGTGAGGCCAGCCTGACAATGATGGTTTCAGACCATCTGCTCTCTGCTTCTACCAAGGCCACCACAGGAAGCCGTTTACAGGAGCCTGGGGGAGTGATGGCTTCAGCCTCCCCAGGGAGAGATGGCACAAACCTGGAGGGCCTTAAGGGCGAGCATCCACCTGACTCCTGGTCCTGAGGCTAGGGCCTGAGGAGGAGGGGCGTAAGGGAGCAGCTTTCTGCTGTAGTTACCTAAGTGCCCTCGGTGCTGGCCAGTGACCTGGCCCCAGCCTGCGGACAGTGGATACCAGTTGTCTCAGAACCCTCTGCACACCCTCCCTGGGCACTTTCATCCATGCCCATAGCCAGGCATTTCCTCCAACTGCCTTCTTCTTCTTCTTTTTTTTTTTTTTTTTTGAAGATTGGCCCTGAGCCAACATCTTCTGTTGCCAAGCTTCCTCTTTTTTTGTTTCTCCTCAAAGCCCCAACACATAGTTGTATATCATAGTTGAAAGTCCTTCTAGTTCTTCTATGTGGGACGCTGCCACAGCATGCCTTGATGAGCAGTACATAGGTCCTCACCCAGGATCCTAACCAGCAAACCCCAGGCCACAGAAGCAGAGCACGTGAATTTAATCACTACTCCATGGGCCCCACCAACTGCCTTCCTGCCATCTCCAAATGGATGAGTCAAGCTCAACACATTTAAACCAAACTCAGGGGCTTCCCCTACCTGCCCCGACCAGCTCCACTTCCAGTGCTCTCTGTCTCAAGGAAGGACGCTCTGACCTCCCAGTGCATAAGCCAGAAACCTAGAAGTCACCTTGTGTCTCCTTGGAGACACTCTCTCATCCTCAGCCCCTATAGCAGATGCTGTTGGTGTCTGGCCCATGTCCCAAAGGAGAGACCACATCTGTCGGTGGCACTGGCACACTTCCAGCTGCCAGGATCTGCATGAAGAAGCCATGGAAAGCCATTATTCCTGGGCAAGGCAGGCTGGAACTACCAGGAAGTTGGAACGCTCCAAGTACAGCCTTCCCCATGACTGATGCTCCCTCTCCCCCTCAGATGTAGATTCACCCCATTTCACTGAATTTCCCCTCAGGACTAAGCTACAGGCGTCCAAAGTGAGGGCAGGCTTCATGGCATGCAGCATGTACAGCTGCAGAGGGCCCCTGTGCATACAAGGCCAGTGCTTGGCTGAATACTCTGCTACCATAATTTTGAAATTTTTAATAATTTTTAAGCAAAAGTCGTCCCATTTTCATTTTTCACTGACCCCCGTAAATTATGCAGCTGGTCCTGCCCAAGGGGTAACTGGTTTGAGAAGGTGTTGGCTGCCTGCCCTCCTTCCTTCGCCGTCTCTCTGTCACGCCTCTCTGTCAGTATTTCCTGACCTCAAATAAACGACTTGAACTCAAATCCTAGTCTCAGGGTCTGCTTCTGGGGAAAGCAGACCCATGACCCCTCCATACCCATTTCTCCAGAATCCGTCCACTGCCCTCAGTCTATCCTCACCTTGCCATGACACTCACTCTCACCTGGACCACTGCAGTGGCCTCCCGACTGTTCTCTCCGTGTCCACTTTGCTCCCTCCAGTTCCTTTTCTGCAAGAGCCATGGGCTGGTTGGTTGGTTGATTTGAACATAAAGCTAATCATGTCACTTTCCTGCCTGAAACATTTCAGGGGCTATTTGTTGAAGCTGGGTGATGCTACATAGGGATCTGTTATCTTCTTCTTTCTACTCCTGTATATGTTTTTTAAATTCCATAATAAAAGTTAAATTAAAAACAAAATCTCAGTCACTTCCCATTGCTTTTATGATAAAAGACAAAATCACCATGGCCCACGAAGCCATGCACAATCTGGCGGCTCTATCTTTTTTGTTCTCTGCACGTTGGCTATTCTTGCCTTTCTTTTCTTCAGATGCACTGTGTTTCTTTCTGCCCCAGGGCCTTTGCAAAGGCTGTGCCCTCTACCAGGGATGCCCTCTCTCCTTTTACTCCTCACTCTCCTCCAGTACCTCTTTGTCTAGTTATTTAACCTCTCTGTTTCTCCATTTTTCCTCATCTATAAAACAAAGATGATAATAGTACCTACGTTTCAGGGTTTCCTCATAGGATTGTTATTAGGATCAAATAACATGGCTGGCACGAAGCAAATGCTTCATTAACACTAGATATTATTAGTGTAAAAGTAATGCTGCTCCCTCTAGGATCAGAATAAAATTGACAATCCCCTGGCTGTGTTTATCCTTTGGCTCCAAATGCCCTCGAGTTCCCTCAGTTTCTGCGCCCGAAGAAGGTCCTGGGCCAGCAGGCTGGGGGACAGAGCCCGTAGGCCACCCTCCACTCAGTTATGGTGAGAATCAAGTAAACTTTGAAGACACTGAAGGTGTGTGAGCATGAAGCATGATTACTGCCTACGTGGGGGATCCAAGGCAAGCAACGTTCCTCAGTGAATGAGAAACCATGAGGCTCATGCCTGCCTGCTCAGCTGGTTCCGTCCAATTGCTGTTGGCCTTCGATTGGCCGGCCACACATTTAATCAGGTTCAACCTGAGGTTATCAGAATTATCCTGGATGTCAAAGACTTCCTCTCTGTGATTCAGCCAGCTTCTTGACCTGCTATGTGGCCATCTAATTATGGTTTAACTGAGTATCGTCTTGTCTGCAGACATCCCAGAGGGCATCATGTGCTGGAGTTAGGAAGGAGAGGGCAGCCCATGTTTACTCCCAGAGACCGAATGTTTGTGTCCCCACAACATTCAGATGTTAAGATCCTAATTCCCAGTGTGATGGTATTAGGAGGTAGGGCTTTTGGGGGGTGATTAGGTCATGAGAATGGAACCCTCATGAATGGGATGAGTGCCCTTATAAAGGAAACCCCAGAGAGCTCCCTTGCCCCTTTGGCCATGTGAGCTCACAGTGAGAAGACTGCTGTCTATGAACCAGGGAGCAAACCCTCTCCAGACACAGAATCTGCCGGCACCTTGTTCTCAGACTTCCCGGACTCCAGACTGCGAGAGAGAAATTGTTCAAGCGCCAGTCCATGGTATTTTTGTTACAGCAAAATGCACTATAACAGTTACCAAATAGCGAATGGACTGACAGTTACCAAATGCCTACTAATGTCCAGACTCTGTACCAACCCTTTGAGACCTTTGGCATTTCATCGATTCACCCCAAAGTTACTCTTTTTAGAGGTTCTGAGGCTCAGAAGAGTCTAGAAACTTGCTCAAGTTCACACAGGCAAGATTCACAGCCAGACTGCCTGGCCCTGAGCCTGAACTCCTTCTCCAAGTCCCAGTGGTTCTCAAATTCAAGATTCCTGGGCCCCATTCTCCCACCCCAACTCAGTAAATCTGGAGGCTGGCCTGAGAATTTGGTTTTTTGTGTGTTTTTTGGAGGAAGATTAGCCCTGAGCTAACTGCTGCCACCAATCCTCCTCTTTTTGCTGAGGAAGACTGGCCCTGAGCTAACGTCCGTGCCCATCTTCCTCTACTTTATATGTGGGATGCCTACCACAGCATGGCTTGACAAGCGGTGCCTTGTCCACACCCGGGATCTGAACTGACGAACCCGGACCCACCAAAGCGGAACGTGTGCACTTAACTGCGACGCCACCGGGCCGGCCCTAAGAATTTGTATTTTAAAAGTTTCCTGGGTGACTCTGAAGATCAGCTGGGTTTGAGAACCATCGGGAGACACTGTATTTCCCCAAATCAAAACAAACTGCCCCCAGGGCCAGACTGGTGGCGCAGTGGTTAAGTTCACACGTTCCACTTCAGCGGCCCAGGGTTTGCCGGTTCAGATCCTTGGTGCAGACATGGCACCGCTTGGCAAGCCATGCTGTGGCAGGCGTCCCACATATAAAATAGAGGAAGATGGGCACGGACGTTAGCTCAGGGCCAGCCTTCCTCAAAAAAAAGAGGAGGATTGGCAACAGATGTTAGCTCAGGGCTAATCTTCCTCCAAAAAAAAAAAAAAAAAATGCCCCCATGAGGCTCAATTTGAGACCCTGGCCCAATTTCATGACTTGCTTTAATCAATGAGTTAGCCAGTCTATTTTAAATCATACTTGTCTTATTTCAAATCAAGGCTTTTAACATCTCAATATATAAAGTCCTTCATTTATTGACTCAATCTCTGTCCCAAGACAGCGTTGATTCTGTGACTAAGGGCATGTGGGCCTCTCTCGCCCCGCATCCTCTCACGCTGTGATCTGCCAGAAGCACAGGGGAGCGTCTGTCATCTCACCCCGCACAGGAGGACACTGAATGCACGCCTCGGTCCAGCACACGTGGCTGGATAGAAAAAGACGTCCGCCTCGTCGTCCTCCAGTTTTACAGCAACAAGCCTGGCTCCTCGAGCTCTGTAGGCTCCTTTCTGGCAGAAAGATTAGACCAAGAGCTGCAGAAAGACACAGTTCTATGTCCTCCAAGGTATTAATAGACTGGAATCACGCCGGAGCTTTCTAGCGCAGAATCACCTCTGCAGTCAGAGCTGCGAGTCTGAACCAATTTGAACGAGAAGTTGCCGCGTGTGAAAAGGAGACTCACTCAGCTTCTAAATGACTTTTTAATGAACTTCTTGCCCTCCTTCTGATTTCAGCACTGGAGCATGCTAGATTATGCTTTTAACAAATGCCTTTCCCAATTCAAAAATTGGGCTTACAATAAGAACCATTTTTAGTAAGTCAAGGAGTCTATCTAAATAGTAGCTTATTTCATATATACTGTGTTTCTCTCTATTCAAACAGAATAACCCTCTTGTTCCACTACCGTCCAAAGAAACTCTTAGGGAACAAGAACTAACTTAATAGCTAAAATGTTTAAATCCTGTTTAAAAAATAGCAATATAGCCTACTTAACCATTTAAAAATAGACTGCTGGCTCTCCCAATGAGTTTCTTTCCTTCAGAATTGACCGGAAAAGATATTTAAAATGTCCAACAGAATTAAAAAAAAAACTGCTGGGAAAGGCAGATAAAATGATTATGATAGTATAAATGATACCCAAATGTTTTAATGAAGAGCAGAACTTAGTCAATTAACTCTTGTCTACGCCACGTCAAGAAATCTGTTTGATCTGTTCCCACTGAACTGTGGTTTTTCTTAATAAGTTGATTCAATTTGCCTGCTTGGCATTAACACTGCATATGTATCACCTTCTGTTAGAGCAGTTGACTTAGTCCCTGCACACATAGCAGGGATAAGCAATGTGTGGAGTGTGGTGACCTTGCTCGTCTAGACATCCCATCATTTGACCCCAGGGGCCAAAGACCCCAGGGGTCACTGCCCAAGGATTTAGCCACTGTGGCCTTTTTTGTTAGAGTTACTAGACAGACACCATATGGACTTGAATCAAAGGTACATTGAGGGAGGGGCACACCCGAGCCTGGGGTGGGGACAGGCAGAGAGATTTTTGCCAAAAGGGGACTTTGCAGCCATGTCTTGAAGGATGAACAGGAGAACAAGTGGCTGAGCGTACTGTTTCAGGGAGTGTGTTAACCAGCTAGCTGATTCGCTTCATTGTATGCTGCAGAGCCTGGGCGGGGCTGAGTCCTCTCTCCTTGCAAACGTTCGTCTCCTCTTGAGGAAGGTATCTTTGGCAGGAGTATCTGGTATCTTTGTGCCATTTCCCCTGGCACACACTCTTAACTTTCTGTTTCTCAGTTTCTGAGATTGCCGTTGCTAAGCCAGTGGACTTGTCTATGCCCCACAGGACTGTGCGGGCAGCTGTCTTGTCAGCACAGCTATGTCACTCCATCCAGTACTCATTTTCAGCCCCTCTAGTCTTTCCTCCTATGTCAACCCACAACCTTTTAATCCAGTGTCCTGAGCAGACCTAGGCGAGAAGACATCCTGTGGCCGCCAAGCCCTGGGGGCCGGGGCACTGCTGAGGACCATTCAGGGTAGAAAGAGTGTGGCCTGAGTCTTTGTCCAGGCATCTGGAAAGCGGTGACCTCTTTTGTCAGGGCTGCCCAAAGGCCTTCCCAAATCCTTCCAGATGGCACTCACTGTGTATGGTGGGCTCCACTTTAAGAACACTCGATTTATGAAAACCTGAATTGACAAAACAAATACTTCACGGGCACATCTGGTTTACTCATCCTGTTCAGCATTCAGGGTCCTTCTTCCATCTGGAGATTCATGTATTTCATCAAGTCTGACTGTCCTTTTTCCGTAGAGTCATTTCTCATACTGCTTATCTCAAGTTCTCAGGGGCACTAATTCTTTCGATACTGTGTCTGCTGATATTCTCTGATGATGTAGCAATCTCCCGTGTGAGCTCATCTTTCCCAGGCGTATGTGTGTGCGTGTGCGTGTGTGCACACACACGCGTTCTTTGAGGTCTAGTGTGTGGAAGTGGCCCCGCAGAGCAGATCTGCATTTGCCTCTGCTAAACACTCCAATATCTCACCTCTCTGTGGTCGGTTTTTACGTTAATTTATTGGCTCTGTATTGCCACTAGTAGGGAGAGTAAATTTGGGTTCTGCATTCATGTGTGGAGTAGGTTTGGGGTTTCAACTTCTTAAGGACGTCTTTTTTTTTCACTCAGAGCCCTGACAAGATAAACTCTCACGCTTGAGTAGGCAAGCAATGTTTTTGGTTCCCTAATCACAGCGGAGCAGCCATTGTAGACCCCAGGCTGATGCAGGGGCCAGTTCCAGTGCCCTGCCACTTGTGGCTGGAGGCATGTCTCCTATTCCAGTGTGGCCAATGAACTGTGTGGGCCGGCGTCCAGGCCCACTGTTTTCTGGGCCATGATGGCGACTTGCATGGGCACCACTCTGGTGCGAGCTCCCGTCATTGTTGGCACCTGGGAAATTCTCTGTCTTTATTTTTTATTTTGTTTTAAAGATTGGCACCTGAGCTAACATTTGTTGCCAATCTTCTTTTTTTTTCTTGTCCTCCCCAAAGCCCTCCAGTACATAAGTGTACATTCTAATTGTAGGTTCTTTATTTTGAGCTTGACTTTGGATTTGAACTTTTTAAAAAAAACTTTAATCTACTGTTTACAGCAAGAGGGAGGTCCACGTTAGTTCATTGTATCATATTATGAAACCGAAATTACAGTTAATATATTTTTTTCTTTTAGTTGCTTGGCTGTTTTTTTTTTTTAAATTTTATTAAGACTATGATAGTTTACAACCTTGTGGAATGTCACTTGTGCATTATTGTTAGTCATGTTGTGGGTGCACCACTTCACCCTTTGTGCCCTCCCTCCACCCCCCCTTTCCCCTGGTAACCACCAGTCAGTTCTCTTTGTCTATATGTTAACTTCCACCTATGAGTGGAGTCATACAGAGTTCATCTGTCTCTATCTGGCTTATTTCACTTAGCATAATTCCCTCAAGGTCCATCCACCAAATTACAATTAATATTTTATAAGTAAGATTTTGACCAAAAAATATTAGCATAGGCCATAAGGACCTGTGCAGTTGTTATACTGAGCTTCCTGACAGCAAAGGGAAATGGGAGATATGTAATGTTCTTTTTATAAATAAAAGAAGAAAATGTATCAAGTATAAGGAAAAGTTACCTTTCACCTTACTAAAATTAAACTCTGATCTTCCAATATTGGACATGGAGGGAGAAACTCTGGTGGGGAGGTGTAGCCAGCTACTGTTATTCAACATATGTATACGATGCTCAGAGTTTTTGCTTAATATAAAATTAATAGATACTCATTGTAGAAAATATGGCAATTCCAGATAACCAAAAGGAAAACAAAACTCTTGGTTACTTGATGTTCAATAAATCCTAACCCTGGTTTGTGGCATGTCCAGGCACCTGCAGAATACTTAGAACTGACACAGACTCAGGACTCCACATTGTCCTCTGAACCCTCAAAGACAGACAAAGCTTGCTACGGAGGTATAGCACGGTGGATTCTGGCGGCTGCTCTGCCACTCACTATATAACACTAGGCAAGTTCACTTCTCTGTACCTCAGTTTCCTCATCTGTAAAATTAGGATAGTAGCAGGACCTACTTGAAGGGTTATGAAGACTAAATGTAAAGTGACAGGCACATAGTAACTACAATACAAAGATTTGTTATTATCTATAGAAATCATTTTAATGTTATAGCCCAGTTCTTGGAAGATTGATAATATGCTTAAGTTACATTTGGTAATGCTCACTGATCTAGGCAAGTTAATCAACCAGGGTACTGCCTTCCTTGACCACATCAGATAACAGGAAATTTGCTGTACTTGGTGTTGTAGAGGCATACATTAGAAAGGATGGTTAACATCAGCATGAACTCATGTGCAGCTTAATATAGACACAGATGGATAGATACAGAAGTAATTATAGAGTGTGTGCACACATGGGTTAGTACACATCTATATTTTTCCTAGCTCTGCCCACTGAGAGGGCAGTAGCAATGATTACATCCTCCCTCAGTAGCAATGAGCACTTCCAACATTGAGCTCTTGGTTTCTAAACACCATTCTCCAACAAAAGAAACCAGGGTTCCTTGGAGAACTGGCTGATTCTAGGTCTGGAGCAGGAAAAATACAACATAAGCCTGGAGCATCTTGTAATGCCAGAAAGTACTCAAACAAACAAAAGGACAGGAACATGTCAAAGGGACCCAGGAGTCAACCTGGAAGAGCTCCCAATAGCCAAGGCTGCAACAATGTGAGCAACAAAATAAATGATCATATTGAATTATAACCCAAAATATAAAATAAATATTTATGAGTCCATACTGATATAGATAAACAATTGAATAAATAAGTAAACAGGGAAGAAGACAGAAATCTTTCTTGCAGAAGAATTTATATTGATAACACCCCACCAGGAAGTGAAGCTTAACCTCCTCCTCAACCCTAGAATGGGCTGTACTTAGTGATTTTCTTCCAAAGAATAGAGTATGCGGCGGGGGGGCGGGGCGGGGGCGGTGGGCAGAAGAGGAACTCCACAGTGGAGAAACCTGGCAAACACCAGCTGAGCCAGGCGATCAAGGTTGACATCACCAGTGGTAAGTCACGCTGATAGCACGTGCCCTGAGAGGATGTGCTGACAAGGGCACTTCACCTCTGTGATGTTCTCCCTAAAAACCCATAATTCTATAACTGAGAAAAGCATCAGACAAACCCAAATTGAGGGACAGTCTACAAAATACATGACCAGTGATTCTCAAAACTGTCATGGTCAGGAGAAACAAGGAAAGATTGGGAAACTGTCATAGACCAGAGGAGAGTAAGGAGGTGTGATGACTAAATGTAAGTTGATATTCGGGATGTCACTCTGGAACAGAAAAAAGACATTAGTAGGGAAATCAGAATAAAGTCTGGAGTTTAGCTAAACAGTAATGTACCACGTTGGTTTCTTAGCTGTGACAGATGTACCACGGCAATGCTTGTATTGTTAACAATAGGCGAGACTGGGCGAGGAGGTATGGGGATTCTCTACTATCTTTGCAACTTTTCTATAAATCTAAATCTATTCTAAAATAAACACTTTATTACCCAACCTCCTCCCAAAAAAAGATGGCCGAATACGTGTTTTCTTCGGGGTCTCTGCTCCATTAGAGACCCAGCATGGTCTAGTCCTCATTGCAGTGTCTGCGTCTCTAACAAAGACTGTGGGAGGATCGACCGGGCCTGAGCGCCCCTGTTTTTCACCCTTTATCAGTGTCCTTCCATTTATGCCTTTTTGGCCGTTTTTCAATTCCTGTAAGTATTTTTATCTAAGTTTTATTAAAATAATTAAAAAAATAATTTTGAAACATCTATCAAGTGCTTAGGTACAAATATAAATATCTTGTTTCCTTCAAACATTTTTTCATACATTTTATAATTCTAATGGAAAGAACCTTATGATTCTTCTCAAGTGGCTCGAGGCCGTATAGTCCTACCGTGTATGTTATGCACAGTCCCATTGTCTTCCAGACTTGAGCACAAGATTCATTAGTCTGCTTTTAAAAAACGGAAAGTGGAACGCAGCCTCCCTCATTCAGCAGTTCTTGAAGAACAACTGAGATGATCATGAAGCACCTGCAAGTTTGAGGTATGATGGAAAGACTGATAAGAAATCAATACTACATTCGTTAACTTGCAAAGATTTGGAGTGGATTTTTTTAATTAAATGGAAATTATAGAGAAAAAAAATAAATCCCCTTAGTACCTCAGAGGCATTTCTTCTGCACTCAGTGGCTGGAATGCATTCAGATTTTCTAAGAGCTCCTTTAGTAGCTTTTGTCATATCCTTTTCTAAAAGATACTTTCCCCATATGCAAATTCTTTTAGTGCAAATTTTTGCTCTATTCTTATTCTCTGAAGAAAGGTGTGAATGTTGCCACCATTTGGAAGGAGTTTTAACTTCTCACTCTTTTTCCTGGATTAAAAATAATTTCTCTACTGTCTGTATCGATTTGATATATGCTGCCAAAACTTGTCTCTAGAGTCTCATGGTTTCATTTTTATAACAAAAGGAATGTGAACCAAAAATTCTAGAACAGAAGCTGCAACATGGTGACCCAAAGACCAAATTTGGCACACAGGTTTGTTTTGGTAGGTCCCATAAAACTCAAAAAAATCAAGCAATTTCACATGAAAATCTAGATTCCCATCTTTTCTTGAAATAGTATTCTGGCAACATGGCACCCACACTTTCATTTGGCTATAATTAGCTGGACTTGAATAGTGGCTTCCTCATTTAGTTGACATGAGTCCTCCAGAACACCACAATCCTCATCAATCCAAATTCTAAGACCTTCAGTTTACCCCATTCACGCTGCTCTGCAGCTAATTGAATTTCCAAGTTCTGATCTAGAATATCAGACACCTTCTTGGTCTAAATGGTTTTCTTCAAAGTATCATAAAGAGAAAGAGAAAATAACTAAAGATATGAAGCAAAATGAACCTCGTACAAACCTTCTGTAAAACCAGCTTAAATTCATCACTTTATACATTTTTAGAATAAAGTAATAAAGAAATTAACTACTTTTTTTTTTTTTTTGAGGAAGATTAGCCCTGACCTAGCATCTGCCACCAATCCTCCTCTTTTTTCTGAGGAGGACTGGCCCTGAGCTAACATCCAAGCCCATCTTCCTGTGCTTTATATGTGGGACGCCTACCACAGGATGGCTTGCCAAGCGGTGTCATGTCCGCACCCGGGATCCGAACCAGCGAACCCAGGCTGCCGAAGCGGAATGTGCGAACTTAACCGCTGCGCCACCGGGCTGGCCCCTACAACAACGTTTTATTTTAAGTGTATTACTGTTGGAATAACACTCTTGAAGCCAAAATTTGGGGTTCTTGGTACTCAAGCCAAGAAACAGTCACTTCCCTACCAGTACCCACTTTTGCAGTTGCCGTGGGAGGCTATGCAGTCCCAGGGACTTTAAATTACATGCTAAGCATTTTCTTAAACTTGAAGTGTGATTGTGACTGGAAAACATCGCTTCTCAGGTGATGAAGCATGATCACTGGTGTTGAAAGAGGGAAAGAGATGAGTGCCTTTTCTTTTACCATAGTGACAGCACATTCAGAGAGATGGGAGACCTTGCTACTGAGATGACAGAGCCCCCTCAGGGCAAAGCAGCACAAACGTGACAGAGATGCATATCGTCACCCCCAACTTCTCAGACTATGCTGAACATTGACTTTTTAAAGTCTATGCCATGAACAAAACTATACATATTTTTACTTTTTTTCTAAAAGTTTAATCTATAATACTATACAGCTAAAAAAAAAAAGGAACTGACTGCTTTTTTCAACCTAAGAGAATGTATATCCTGCCCTTTCTCTGTTGATTGTAATAAAATATATTTTGTCTTAAACGTTTTTAAATTATAAGCCACATTTTAAAGCCCTGAATCAAGAGCCCTATACACTATGAATATGGACTGTGGACTATGTATATGCACTATGTATATGGACTATGCGCTTGTGTGTGCACTATGTATATGGACTATGCACTGTGTATGCACTATGTATATGGACTATGCGCTGTGTATGCACTATGTATGTGGACTATGCGCTGTGTATGCACTATGTATATGGACTATGCGCTTGTGTGTGCACTATGTATATGGACTATGCACTGTGTATGCACTATGTATGTGGACTATGCGCTATGTGTATGCACTATGTATATGGACTATGCGCTGTGTATGCACTATGTATATGGACTATGCGCTTGTGTGTGCACTATGTATATGGACTATGCACTATGTATGTGGACTATGCGCTTGTGTGTGCACTATGTATGTGGACTATGCGCTATGTATGTGGACTATGCGCTTGTGTGTGCACTATGTATGTGGACTATGCGCTATGTGTATGCACTATGTATGTGGACTATGCGCTTGTGTGTGCACTATGTATATGGACTATGTGCTTGTGTGTGCACTATGTATATGGACTATGCGCTGTGTATGCACTATGTATATGGACTATGTGCTTGTGTGTGCACTATGTATGTGGACTATGCGCTATGTGTATGCACTGTGTATGTGGACTATGCGCTGTGTATGCACTATGTATATGGACTATGCGCTTGTGTGTGCACTATGTATATGGACTATGTGCTTGTGTGTGCACTATGTATATGGACTATGTGCTTGTGTGTGCACTATGTATATGGACTATGCGCTGTGTATGCACTATGTATATGGACTATGTGCTTGTGTGTGCACTATGTATATGGACTATGCGCTGTGTATGCACTATGTATATGGACTATGCACTATGTATGTGGACTATGCGCTTGTGTGTGCACTATGTATATGGACTATGTGCTTGTGTGTGCACTATGTATATGGACTATGCGCTGTGTATGCACTATGTATATGGACTATGTGCTTGTGTGTGCACTATGTATATGGACTATGCGCTGTGTATGCACTATGTATATGGACTATGCACTATGTATGTGGACTATGCGCTTGTGTATGCACTATGTATATGGACTATGCGCTGTGTATGCACTATGTATATGGACTATGTGCTTGTGTGTGCACTATGTATATGGACTATGCGCTGTGTATGCACTATGTATGTGGACTATGCGCTGTGTATGCACTATGTATATGGACTATGCGCTTGTGTGTGCACTATGTATATGGACTATGCGCTGTGTATGCACTATGTATATGGACTATGTGCTTGTGTGTGCACTATGTATATGGACTATGCGCTGTGTATGCACTATGTATATGGACTATGCACTATGTATGTGGACTATGCGCTTGTGTGTGCACTATGTATATGGACTATGTGCTTGTGTGTGCACTATGTATATGGACTATGCGCTGTGTATGCACTATGTATATGGACTATGTGCTTGTGTGTGCACTATGTATATGGACTATGCGCTGTGTATGCACTATGTATATGGACTATGCACTATGTATGTGGACTATGCGCTTGTGTATGCACTATGTATATGGACTATGCGCTGTGTATGCACTATGTATATGGACTATGTGCTTGTGTGTGCACTATGTATATGGACTATGCGCTGTGTATGCACTATGTATGTGGACTATGCGCTGTGTATGCACTATGTATATGGACTATGCGCTTGTGTATGCACTATGTATATGGACTATGCGCTGTGTATGCACTATGTATGTGGACTATGCGCTTGTGTGTGCACTATGTATGTGGACTATGCGCTTGTGTGTGCACTATGTATGTGGACTATGCGCTTGTGTGTGCACTATGTATATGGACTATGCGCTTGTGTGTGCACTATGTATATGGACTATGCGCTGTGTATGCACTATGTATATGGACTATGCACTATGTATGTGGACTATGCGCTTGTGTGTGCACTATGTATATGGACTATGTGCTTGTGTGTGCACTATGTATATGGACTATGCGCTGTGTATGCACTATGTATATGGACTATGCACTATGTGTATACACTATGTGTATATGGACTATGCGCTGTGTATGCACTATGTATATGGACTATGCGCTGTGTATACACTATGTATGTGGACTATGCGCTGTGTATACACTATGTATATGGACTATGCGCTGTGTATGCACTATGTATATGGACTATGCGCTGTGTATGCACTATGTGTATGGACTATGCGCTATGTGTATGCACTATGTATATGGACTATGCACTATGTGTATGCACTATGTTAATGGACTATGTGCTGTGTACACACTTTGTATATGGACTATGCGCTTGTGTATGCACTATGTATATGGACTATGCACTGTGTATGCACTATGTATGTGGACTATGCGCTTGTGTGTGCACTATGTATACGGACTATGCACTATGTGTATAGACTATGTGTATTGGACTATGCACTATGTATATGCACTATGTATGTGGACTATGCACTATGTGTATGCACTATGTTAATGGACTATGTGCTGTGTACACACTTTGTATATGGACTATGCACTATGTGTATGCACTATGTATATGGACTATGCACTATGTATATGGACTATGCACCATGTGTACACACTATGTGTTGGACTCACGATCTCTTACGTCCCTCTGTTTTTTTTTGTTTTTTTTTTTTTTTAAAGATTTTATTTTTTTCCTTTTTCTCCCCAAAGCCCCCCGGTACATAGTTGTGTATTCTTCGTTGTGGGTTCTTCTAGTTGTGGCATGTGGGACGCTGCCTCAGCGTGGTCTGATGAGCAGTGCCATGTCCGCGCCCAGGATTCGAACTAACGAAACACTGGGCCGCCTGCAGCGGAGCGCGCGAACTTAACCACTTGGCCACGGGGCCAGCCCCTCTTACGTCCCTCTGTTTAAAGACAGCAGCAGTTGGAAGAGATATATCTGGAAAGTTGTGTTGAAAGCAGGAAACCACAAAGGCCAGTTGTCTAGAAGGCAGAGAGATCCAGCACGAGCTGGGGAGACATAGGTGGCTTCACCTCCCACCCCGAATTTTCCGTCTCCAGGGACCAAAGACTTGATCCAGGCTGTTTTCTGGGCCTGGCAGCTCAGCCTCCTGCCTGGGCCGTCTCAGCTGTTTTCCTCAGGACTTCTCTCCTCAGGAGCAAACAAAACCAGATTCTACGGCCCTCTGGTTCAGCCTTCCTAAGTCCCCTCCCCTCTTAACCCTATGAAGTGGGATAAAAAGAGGAAGATCAAACTTTAGCAAATGGATGCCTCTGGAAAATTTAGTGCAGACCAGGTGGAGCATTTCTAATGAATTTTTCTTTACACAATGTAACGGGCTCATATGTAGGCGGAGGGGAGGGTCAGCTGGGTGAACAGAAACCCAAAAGAAACGCTAAGAGAGTAATAACACTGTAGCAGAACAACGGCCCCTTTTACCTCTTTGCTCATCACCCTCTCCACCTCCAACTATCCCAGACCAAGGCAAAAGACACCTTGACTAAGGTCTGGTACCCTGGGTGGGGCAGAAAAGAGAGGTGGAGGGAAAGTGATGAGGGTTTAGACACAGTGAAATCTGGATAAAGGGGGCCCAACGCAGAAGGAAATACACTGGAACCTGAGAAGCTGAGAGCAGACATGCTTGTGTCCCCCTGCGTGGGAAAGCTGAAAAACCGCAGAGAGGAAATGGCCACAAAGGGGTCTAGGGAGATGCAGCTGAGGAGGGACGGTTATTCCCATCCCCGCCAGAGCAGCGGAGGCAGCAGCAGAACGGCCCTGGCGCCATTCACAACAGTGAGCACCCAGCCATGCGACCTGAAGGGGCCAGGCAGGCGGGGAGAGGGAGGGCTTCAGGAACACCTGGTAGGCAACACAGACGACACACCCCAACTTCCTGGGGTGACGAGAGCCCCTAGAGCTCAGACCCAACCACAGGAAAGGGAAACTCCCACATTTCCACAACCTTAGTCAAATAAGATCCTAAGTAGAAAGTGAGTTACAGAACAGTAGAAAAAGTTTTTCTTGCAAACCTCAGTTGTGTGCTCACTACAAAAGGAAAATTGATTTGATTCTTGCCAAGGATGACAGCACTGTGAAGCTGAAATCCTAAAACATTCCCAGCCACACACAGCTGTGGTCAACATGTCTGGAATGAATAATGCATGGTGGTGTATTGCTTATTGGGAATGAGTGACTTATTTTATGATCTAAAATTTAAACCTTTTAATATGCCTCCCAAGGGTTCATCTGATTTGGAAAATTAAAAAGGAAAACTAAATAATGAATAAGACTACAAAAAAAGCAGAAACTTTCACTGAATTTTTTCTGAACTCTGCTTTGGTCAAACATGGTAAATTAGTAAACCAATCTGTTTCTGGGTGCAATTTTTATTCAAATTTGGTGAAAATGGGAAACTGTGCATTCTATGCCCATAACTGTGTATACAATGGGGATATATATGTTTATATGTGCACAGAAAATGTCTGAGATGATGCACAAGAGATTGTTATTAACAGAAATTGCCTCCCGGGGAAGAAGGCTAGGGGTCGAGAGTGGGAGAGAAATAATTCTTTACTCATGAATGTATTACTTTAAAAGGAACATCGGCAACTGGTGAAAACAAAAAGCCAAAGCCATTGGTAAGTCAAAGTTGTTAGAGGAGTGGTTAGAGGCAGCTGGTGAGCGAGGAGAACAGGATAGAGTCGGGCACCAGGATTGGGGGCGTGCAGCTCCCACAGTACCTGGTTCCAGATTTCTGGTGGTGGTTCCTAGTCTTGGATCCCAGGGGTCAAACCTTGTAAATGTTTATAATAAAGTCTTCTTTATTTAAGTAAGCTCAAGGGGATCTCAGTTTCTTGCCACCCAAAGAGCTCTGACATCACCAATCTCTCGAGAAGGAAGGCTGATTTAAAAACAAAACATCTAGATCAGGCACTCCCAGTTCGTCTGTTTTCCTATTAGCAAGGGAAAGGAGTCTGATTCACGTTTTTCACCCTGTGTTCTTAACTTTTTGTGACTAAGGCAACAGAGTTGCCTCTCATCTGCCTTCTCTTGGCCGCGGTTCTAATAGATGGGCTGAATTCTGTATCAAATGGCTAATTGGCTCTATTCTGGCAGATCTTTATAGTTATTAATATGGTGATGCATTTTGTTTATTAATATATTTCAACTGAAAGTGGATTTTGTGATCTTAGTGATCCATTTAAACCTTTCTTAAAAGAAGGTAGACTGTGTATGGTAACTGAGTGAGGATTACTTGCTGAAATATCAAATGTTTCAATGAGACTGTCAAAAGAAGCTGCTTTCCTGAAAAAAACAAACAAGCAACCAACCCACCAAGCCCACTAAACACATTCCAGTGCCAGGGCCTCTGCACCTGCTGCTCCCGCTGCCTTGAAGATTCTTCCTCAAAGAGGAGCGTGGCCAGTTCCCTCCCCCTCCCTCTGGTCCCGCTCAGTTGTCTTCTGTCCAGTGGGGTCTTCCCGGCCACCCTATGTAAAACAGCTTCTCCCACTCTCAGCCCCATGCCTTCCCAGCATTCTCAGTCCCTTTCTCAGCTTTATTTTCTCCTTAGCTTTTAGCCCTATTAGATATTCTTTAATTTGTTGTTTGTATGTCTTTCCCCAACTCCTAAGTGAAACGCAAGCTCTCCGAGAGCAAGAAATTTTCTGTTTGATTCGTGAATGTATCCCCAGCCTCGAGCACAGTCTGGCACAGAAAGTGTTCAACAAAAACTTGTGGAAAGACAGAATGAAATCACAATGACTAGATGTTGAAAAGAGGACACACCAACAGGTCTGACAAAATCGCTAGACATTTTCCACACACATTCCCTCCTGTGCATCTGAGATAAATCCTTCTGCTATATAGACGACACTTACAAAGGCAAGTCAAGCGGCCACACGTTAGGAGGGATGCTAGGCTTGGCAAACATAGATTTTACCTGTATGTACACGGTATCCACAGGTCCCACTGAGATGGTGTTAATGCCACAAGGGCTCTGCTCTTAGACCACATTTGAATCCGCTACATGTCTTTCCAGAGAAAGGTGATTGATATTTTTTACAGCACAGCTGATGTTACAAAGATTAAGATAATGTTACATTTTATACATATGTCTTCTCAGAATGATCTGTTTTTTAAATACTCCACATATTTCCTGGGGTGACAAATGATTCAAAAGGTTTCGGAATATTTAGGAAGAAACTTGTCTGCTGGGCAGAGTTCAGTTCTTTGGCAGGAGAATCTGGAAAGAAAACAAGGGAAGGGGTCCTGCTGCTTTTACATTATCAGGTGTTCTAGTGGAGGTGGGAAATGAGAGAGGTCCAAAAAAATTTATTTAATTTTATTTTCCTTCAAAGTTGGTATAACTCTGGTAACCAGCCACCAAGTCGGATTTGACAGGTAGGTGAGAAGTCACTTCGTCTGCCAGCTTGAGAGCAGATAGGCACTAAATGACAGGACTGGATGGAAATCAAAAAGGGGAGCTCAGGGTGAAATAGAGACGTTGTCTGTGACGGGAGTGACTAGCAGGATGAGAGCTTTACAGGATAAAGGTGGGGGTGCTGGGGCAAGGGGGAGGTGAGGACCTGAGTGTCTTGGCAGGGCCACTTTTGTACTTTACAAACTTCTTAAAAAGAAAGAACACGAAACTTCTCAGAGAAATCAAACTTATTACAAAATAAATCCTCAAATGCACAACTTTTAATTGATAGGGGATATATTAATAACACAAGTTCAATAGGAATCTAAAAAGATTTTGATTGAATTACAACATATACAGAAAAAGTACAAGAGCAGATGTTTCTAAACGGAACCCTAGTATCATTTGCAATTTGTACATTTTTTTTTAACACAAAAACCTTTGTGCTTTATGAACAAAAAGATTTTTAAATAAACTCATATGGAAAATGCTCGGGAACATAAGATGCTCAGAAGAATTCATTGGCTCAGGAAACACGTATTCAGTGTCTACTCTATGCCAGGTATTTTGTGAGGAAATAGAGAAAGACGAAAGCCACAATCCCTACCCATTAAAAACCTAAAGTCAACTGGGTTAGACATGTAAGAAGCACATAATCCAGTGCAGTAAATGCTTAGTATGCACATGCACAAAAGTCAAGAGATTGGTTGGGGCATGCCACTTTACATTATCTTTTTTCAGGGAGTTTTTGTTTGTGTGTGTGTGAGGAAGATTAGCCCTGAGCTAACTGCTGCCAATCCTCCTCTTTTTGCTGGGGAAGACTGGCCCTGAGCTAACATCCATGCCCATCTTCCTCTACTTTATATGTAGGACGCCTGCCAGAGCATGGCTTGACAAGCGGCCCATGTCCGCGCCCAGGATCCGAACCTGTGAACCCCGGGCCACCAAAGCAGAACGTGCGCACTTAACTGCTGAGCCACCAGGCCGGCCCATCAGGGAGTTTTATATTTTGCTTTACATACATGAACAGTGTTTCAATGCAACATATACGTTTGCAGAAACAACTCAACATCAACTGCATGAGCATTTGCCCACATTGGTCCTCACCCTTCACTCATTTCTTTCACACTTCACAACAGACCCATGAGCCATTACTTTCTGTATTGCCTTCAAAATCAACCCAGAATTCAGCTACTGCTAAACTTCTGGCACCAATAACACCCTGGACATCTCTTGCTTAGATTGTTGCAATAACCTCCTAACTTCTGCCCTTACTCTTCTTCAATCTATTCTCAATGCAGCGGGGTAACCTTTGAAAATGTCCACCCCGTCACATTCCTTCCCTGCTCAAAATCCTCCAGTGTCTTCCCATCTCACCCTGGGTAACAGCCACAGTCTGCACAACAAACATAAGGCTCTATGTGTCCTGTCTTACTTTACCTTTCTGATTTTGTCTCCTGACTGCTCACAAGATGCACATTCCTGCCTCAGGGTCTGTACACCTACTGATCCTTCTGCTTGGACTAGAATGCTCTTTCCCCACACAGCTGGTATCTCCCTCCTTCACTTCCTTCAGGGTTTTACTTAAATGTCACCATCTTAGAGAGGTCTTCTCTGGCCACCACATCTAAGATTTCAACATTCTACCCCTCGCTTAGCATTTCCCATTCTCCTTTTCTGCTTTTTCTTCTGCTTAGCATGGATCACTATCGCACTTTATATTTTACTTATCTTGTTTACCAACTAGAATATAAGCTCCATGAGGGCAGGCATCAAATCTGGGTGGTGTTCACTGATTTTTCCCCCCAAGTGCCTAGAACAATGGCTATATAAATGTATCACTTAATATATATTTGTGAAATGAATGGATGAATACATGAATATTTTATAGAAAGAATTCATTCATTCATCCCACAGATATTTGACTGCTTACTACTGACAGAGATTCTCTCATTGATCAAGTTCTACTCAGACTCTCCTGAACTCTTTCAACTAGGCCTGACTTTTGGACTTCTGTATTCATATCTGCACTGTCCAATTTAAACAAGAATCCTGGTAAGTCAGTTTAAACAAAATGCCCCACCCTCAATATCTGATCACCCTCGATATCCAATCAGGTTCCTTATCTTCCACCATCCCCCAGGTGATGTGTGATCACCCTGGCCTGCCTTCAGAAAGAATCCTGTTAGGTTGGTGTAGCCCGAATCGCCCCTTACCCCTGATGTTTCCGCTCAGTGATCTTCCATCCTCTGGCCCCTGCCCTACTCCTTGACTATAAATTCCCACTGCCCACGCTGTACTCGAAATTGAGCACAATCTCTCTCCTTCACTGCAGAAGTCCTTTCCAGTGGTCCCTATACCTGTTGTGATGGTCCCTCCTTGAGCAAAATCTTCCTTAGCATGCTCTAAGTGTCCTTTGTATACTTTTTTCTTTAACACTATGTATGAAGCACTTTTTAAAGTAGAGGGAATAAAACAAGCAAGAGAGATATAGCTCCTGCTCCCATGAAACTTATCAAAAAAGTGGAAGGAATCTTTAAATGACTTTCACATTCAGAAAACTTACTGCACAACAGGACAAGAGAACCATGGTTCTTGGTCTGTGCACAAATCTACAGATGACACTTCCTTTACCCTTATAGAGCACACTGTAACCTAACAATTATAGTATTGTTTATCTCCTATCTCCAAAGAGTAATGGAATCCTTCACATTAGTGGTAAACCACAATCACTTCTCAACGTCCATCCAATTCTGGAATTCAATTGCTAGAAAACCTAGGCAGTGTTGAAGCTGTCTTCATGGTGTGGTCTTTGAGGAAAGAGGCTATGCCCATGTGCAGTACCTTGCCAGAGTGGGTATTCAATAAGCTAGTTGCTGTTGTTACTAATGACCACCTCGGCAAAGGAGAACAGCTACAACTTGTGGCCTTTCCCACAGCAACTTTTAGAGGAGTCACAACCAACATTTAGAACTTCACTAATTCTGCTAAGAAAAGAGACAAAAGAACTCTTTTTATTTTTTTTAAGATTTTATTGTTTTCCTTTTTCTCCCCAAAGCCTCCCGGTTCATAATTGTATATTCTTAGTTGTGAGTCCTTCCAGTTGTGGTACATGGGATGCCTCCTCAGCGTGGTTCGATGAGCGGTGCCATGTCCGCGCCCAGGACTCGAACCGATGAAACACTGGGCCGCCTGCAGTGGAGTGCGAGAACTTAACCACTCGGCCACAGGGCCGGCCCCGAGACAAAAGAACTCTTAAGAAATTTTTGCAGTTCAGGTGTGGCACTTCACTTCAGGCCACCACTGAAATGATGACTTTCTAGATAAAGAGGGCTATTCATTCATGACCCTTCTTAGTCCGCCAGTTCACCAATCTGGCAGGAAAAAAAGTATTTAAATGGCTTATCTTTGGTTTGCTGAAAGAAAATTTCAGGACCAGCCCAGTGGCATAGCAGTTAAGTTCATGCCCTCTGCTTTAGTGGCCTGGGGTTCATCGGTTTGGATCCTGGGTGTGGACTTACGCACTGCTTACCAAGCCATGCTGTGGGAGGCGTCCCACATATTAAACGGAGGAAGATGGGCATAAATTTTCACTCAGCAGAAAGAGGAGGATTGGCAGTGGATGTTAGCTCAGGGGTAATCTTTCTCAAAAAAACAAAAAAAAGGGGCCAGCCCATGGCCAAGTGGTTAAGTTCATGTGCTCCACTTTGGTGGCCCAGGGTTTCATCGGTTCAGATCCTGGGTGCGGACATGGCACCACTGATCAGGCCATGCTGAGACAGTGTCCCACATGCCAGAACCAAAAGGACCTACAACTAGAATATACAACTATGTACCAGGGGGCTTTGGGGAGAAGAAGAAAAAAAATGAAAAAATAAGGATTGGCAACAGATGTTAGCTCAGGTGCCAATCTTTAAAAAAAAAATTTCAGAATGGGATCTTCTTCACAAGAAGACACAGACTTGAACTGCAGTCATTTCAGTGAGTTCCATCCCTCGTGGAGACTGCCCTAAAGAGTATTTTACCATGGTTTATTTTAGAGGAAAAGAAGGCGTCCATTGCCAAGGCCAATAGTCCTCTGGATTTCTTCTGTGTATTTTTCCAGTTAGACTTGAGTGGCTTATTTCTTTAGTAGGGAGAATCTGCTAGTCAAGTTCACAGCTAAAGTAATGTCTCTATTCCATTGACCTAGAAACTGTAGTTCAAAGCGTTCTTACAATTTCGAGATATCTTTCCCTGAATCACAGGAGAAAGCTAATGACTTTGAGCTCAAATGTCAAATGCTGATGCCGATGGCTGTTGGCTTTATATAGTCCCCGGGAGTTCTTCAGTTCCAGGATATTTGACATTAATGCCTAATGTCATAAAGAAAATTTGAAACTCCCTTTTGATTAAAACAACTTCCTTTAAAAATTAAACTATCACAAATAAATTCAGAGGCTGGCCCCATGGCCAAGTGGTTAAGTTCGCGCACTCTGCTTCGGTGGACCAGGGTTTCACTGGTTTGGATCCTGGGTGCGGATTTGTCACCGCTCATCAAGCCATGCTGAAGCAGCATCCCACACAGCACAACCAGACGAAGGACCTACAACTAGAATATACAACTATGTACTGGGGGCTTTGGGGAGAAGAAGAAGAAAGGGAAAAAAAAGAAGATTGGCAACTGATGTTAGCTCAGGTGCCAATCTTTAAAAATAATTAAATAAATTCAAAACTTGATTCAGCCTTCTAGAATGCCCCTGAAGAATTAGATCCTATTTTCTAAAAGTTGGGAAATAAAGAATAACTTTTAAGGCATTATTTTTAAAGATTGGCACCTGAGCTAACAACTGTTGCCAATCTTTTTTTTTTTCTGCTTTTTCTCCCCAAGGCCCCCCAGTACATAGTTGTATATTTTTTAGTTGTGGGTCCTTCTAATTGTGGCATGTGGGATGCCACCTCAGCGTGGCCTGATGAGTGGTGCCACGTCTGCAGCCAGGATTTGAACCAGCGAAACCCTGGGCCACCAAAGCAGAGCGCGCAAACTTAGCCACCCAGCCACGGGGCCCGCCCAGTAAGGCAGTTTTATCTCTGGCATAAACACATATTTTAATTACCAGATAACAAGTGTCCATCAACACAAAACTAATTAAATGAGTCATGGTACATCCTCACAATTTACGTTGCTACGAGGAAAATCTCTATGTACCAACATGAAAGGATTTTCAGGATTCGTTAGGTGACCAAAGCCAGTGCAGAGCACTGCATATAGTATTCTACTTTTTATATTAACAAAAAGTGGGGATAAGAATATAAATTCGTGGCCAGCCCCGGTGGCCTAGTGGTTAAGTTCAGCACACCCTGCTTCAGCAGCCTCAGTTCAGTTCCTGGGCATGGACCTACACCACTCTGTTACTGCCCATGCTGTGCTGGTGGCCCACATCCTAAAAAATGGAGGAAAATTGGCACAGATGTTACCTCAGGGAGAATCTTCCTCAACAACAACAATAAAAAAGAATATAAATTTGTACTTGCTTGACTTGTATAAAGAAACAATGGAAGGACAAGTGAGAAACATAGGCGATGAGAGTGAGGTAAACAGGGATAGAGAGGACAGGGGTGGAAGCAAGACTTTTCTTCACATGATTTTTATATAGTTTAAACTTTCGAGTTACATAAATATATTAATAATTTTTTTAATCTTAATTTTCTTGTAAGCAAGATGTCTACTTGCATGGACTCATAGGTCTAAGAAACATTCAAGTTAAGACAGAAAAAACTGTGAAAAATAAGTTGTTTCTGAAAGTCATTTACTGAAATTTTTCTAAAGTAGATTAAATCAAATTTTTCTTTTTTCCCTTTTTCCTTTAAGAAATTGGTCAATTCTTCAGATCCAGAAATTTAGAGAGAAAGTATTAAGACTCCTGATTAGGCTAGAATTGGAAAAACAACTGATATCTTTTAATACAATTAAAGTTCTGTAATAAATCATTCTAGGGTTTATGCAGCCAGATCACACCAGATTTGAAACTGTTTCAAAGCAATATTGGCTGGTACTAGAAAAAGTTTAAATTCCTGTGGATTGGGTCCAAAATTATCATAAGCCTGAAATCCTTCCTCTGTGCCCTCTGGAATTCACTAACCATCAAAATTCCCATAGCCTCAACTCCTTCTCTGAACATTCCCTTTGCCATCTTGGCCAAATGGAAATCTGCAACCCTCTCAAACTGTGGCTATTTCTTATCCTCACCCCTGAGCCTAGAGGGTGACTTCAACCAATCCCCAGACTCTGAATGCCACCACAGAGTAACTGCTGCCAAGTTTCTGTCCCAGCCCTGACCTCTTGCCTGAACTCCAAGAGATTAGGTCTGATTCCTTAGTCTCCATCTCTAGTTAGATACTGGAATGTCAAATTTAACTCTGCCAAATTACAATTCTTGATTCACATAACCACCAAATCTTCTCCTTTCTTAGCCTTCTTCGTGTCACTAAATGACTCTACCACCATCTTAGTGCCTCAAGTCAAAAATCCATAAGTCATCCTGATGTTTCTCTTCTTTCCAACATCCATATCAAATCCATCAGCAAGTCCTATAGGACCAGGACCCATAATCCATTGATAGTACCACATTCTCACTAAAATCCCACTGTTAAATATCATCATCTCTCCCCTGCACGCCCTCAGAGTCCTTGCTCCATTCTCACTAACGTTCTCTACTTTGCTAAATCTGATCCTGGTGTGTTTGAAAGATGGTTGGAGTCGGAGTATTAGAGTGAATGGAAAGATAGGCAGTTGTAGTGAATGGGATTAAGGAATGTTTGACAATGACAAAGTCATAAAACCATGGGAATGAGTAGCTCCATGGGAGTAGAGGACAAGATCACTGGATGTGAGTTCTAGTAAGTGAGAAGCCAGGGTGTTGGAAGGATCATTTATACATCTATTTCAAGGAAAGAATGAAGATAGTAGTGGAGTTGGAGAGTGAGCCAAGAGCTAAAATTTTTGAGAAATAAGGGGGAGTGACTCTAGGGGTCAATAAGTTGACAGTGCAATGTAGGGTCGTAGGTGATATACTCTGGTGACTGGAGACTAAAAGCTTTTTCAGGAATGTGGAAGAAAGCAATATCTGGAAACAGCAATGAGGATCACCCATCTCACCTCCAGTCTTTAATTCTAAAATATATTCCAAATCTATTTACTTCTCCTCATTTTTACTACTGCCATCCTGGTCCATGCTGTCTTATCTTTATCTCTCTCTCTCTCCTGTATCCCTGCAAGTGAGCTTCCTAATTGGTTTCCTTCAGCTTTATTTACCAAAATTTTATTTTGTGTGTCTTTGATACTGTGGTTTGTTTTAACCTGATGAAATTCACTGAGAAAGAAGGTACTTGATAAGAAAATTAAACTGAATCCCAGATTGTGACTACCTTGACGACCAAGTCAGAACTGAATGGTCTGTATTCTATTCATCTTTTGCTCTTAGCTATGATTTCTTTTTTTTCTGCTTAAACAATGTTGAGACCTCTCAGCATTATGTCTAGGAGAAAGATTTGACACTTAAATGTCACTACAGATTTTGGATGATTTTCCTAATATATATTATCAATCACTTAATAGCAATTATTCTAACATTTAAGGTGTGGAAATTTTATTAAGAAAATTCATAACTTTAGAATATTTTAAGAATATTTATGCCAGGAAAAAATCATGTGTTCTTTACATGTGAAACTGATAAAATAAAAATATCAACAATATTCTAGAAACGTATCCTATGGAAGCAACTAAAAATGTACACACAAAAATTAAATTCTAAGACTGTTCATAGAAGTATGTTTACAATGTTTAAAAAAAGTGCAATCTAAATGTTCAAAAATAGAATCAGCTTAGACTGTTTTAAAAAATACAGTGCCATGCCCTACTTCTGATCAATTCAGTCAAGACCTCTGGGAGGAGAGGACCAGACACTGGCATTTTTAAAGAGTTCCTCCAGGGTTCCAAAGTGCGGTTATTGAGTGAACTATACCTAGGTTAATTTACCCAGTCTTATGTCATTATACACCACCAACATGTTGACGGAGTCCCAAATTTACATCTCCAGCCTGACTGACCACTTCCAACTCCATTCATTCATTCATTCATTTCAGGACGATCCTCCTCCTTTTGCTGAGGAAGACTGGCCATGAGCTAACATCCGTGCCCATCTTCCTCTACTTTACACGTGGGATGTCCGCCACAGCGGCTTGATAAGTGGTGGTAGGTCCACACCTGGGATCCGAACTGGCGAACCCCAGGCCACCGAAGCAGAGCACACGAACCTAATTGCTGCGCCACCAGGCTGGCCCCGACTCCATTCTTTCAAACTCAGCTGTTTACTCAACCTTTCTCTTTGCATGTCCAATAAACATCTCTAATTTAACGTGAACTCTTTTAACCCCACTCCCATTTCCACCTAGTGTTTAATTATATCAGCTCCAAGTTCAAAATATATCCAGAATCCAACCCTTCCTCACCAACTCCAGCTTCTCTACCTTGGCCCAAGTCATCTCTCGCCGGAGTTTTACTGCAATAGCTTCTTAACACAGCTACCTGAGTGATCACTTTAAAATGCAATTAAGTTTATGTCTCTCTTCTAGTCAAAACCCTTTTAATGGCTTCCCATCTCACTCTGAGTGAAAGCCAAAGTCTTTATAATGGGAGCTGACTGGGTCTCCCACAATGTCTCTGACTTCACAACCCCTCATTCCACCACCTCCCTAACTTGCTGTTACCCAGCCATAATTGCCTCCTTCCTCGAATAAATGAGGCATGTTCTGCCTTAGGACCTTTGCAGGCCCACTGCCCCGGAAGTTGTCTCAAATATCCTTCTGGTTAACTCCCTCACTTCCTTTAGATTGAAGTTCAAATGTCACCTTATCAGTGAAGTCCTCCCCAAATACCCTAAATAAAAATGGTATCCAACCCCAATACTCTCTATCCCTCTTTTTCTCCAGAGCACACATTACCACCTGATACACTATATATTGACTTGTTTGTTTACTGTCTGTCTTCCCCACTAGGATGTAAGTTCTGTGAGGGTAGGGTTTTGTTTCGTTTATGACAGTATCCCCAGCTCTGAACAATGCCCAACACAGAGTGGGTCCATAATACATCTTTGTCAAATAAATGAATATATAGACATATTTTCTCCATTATTTTTTTCCCACATGAATGGTTAGGTAGCTAAACTTACCCAGCTTCTTTGCTTACTATAACATTGCAATTTATAAGCAAATTGAACCTTTACAATGTGCTAATTGACATGGAAGGGTTTGCCATGACAGAATTTGACAAGTTAGCAGTGGGGCTATATACCATATATAATCATATACACCTTATGTATACGTATATATGTGTATACATGCATGTACACGTATATACGTATATATGTAAACATCCTACACAACCATGCCGCGCCATCACCCAACAGTCTAGTCCAGGAACCTCAAGGAATTTAGAGATTATCCAGTGACCCAAACCCCACAATTTTTTCTTCCCAGAGTACCAACAATCATCAGTTCTGAGGTTTGAATAGCCATTAGCAACTTCTGTATCCCCTGAAAAATATTTTAACTAGCATCACCCGCTCTGTACATTCAAAACGAGTTAGATAAAAGGCAGAAAATAAAACTACTGTCTGAACTGCCTCAATCATATATAGAGAGCTGTCTAAAGTAATGGATTACATGGTTCTGTATTCAGTTAGTTGTGAAGAGCATGAATAGCGTTAAAAATATTGTAGTTCATAACTCCCTCCCTAGTCCTTATCCACCTCCTCCCCAGCTACCCGCGCCGCCCCCCCACGCCCCGCAGTCACGCAAGTACACCAAATTTTCAAAAAAGGAAGTGAACAACAATATAAGCCTGGTGGAAATCTGCAATCACTCCAGCCTTGAACTTTAAATCATTTGCCTAGTAAGAGCAGCCCTCAGTTGCACTGTGACTCAGCATTTTATGGTGCCTGAGCCATGAAATGAGATAAAGGTCTTATTCTCCTCATGGCATTAGCTAAATCTGGAGCTAAAATAAATGAGCTAATACCTTAAAAACAGAAAGTTAGTGGCTGAAATGTTACAGTGCCCCCAATGATACAGGTTTGACTCAACATGTGATGATAGGGAGGAGAGCATCTATCAGTTGAATCTCACAGAACTGTTCTAAAATATCTTGTTGACCTATAAAATTAGCAAATAACAATGCTGACTACAGTTAACATTCAGAAGTGGAGAAAATGTTATAAATGAAAACAAAATAAAAATATGAACTGGGGTGACTGATGTAGTCAGGTAAAAAATAATTTAAAGCTAGGGAGGGAATTTACCCAGCTACTGTTTACTAGAATATCAAAAGCTAAAATTGAACCAAGTGAGGATTTTCTTTTTTCCCTTTGCAAAAAAAAAGAAAAAAATTGAGTAAAACTGGAACAGACAGAAAAGTCCAGCTCTTTTTGACTCTTTATGGGCAGAAAGAAATAAGATAAAAATAAGAGAAACTATCTGAAGGTTGCAATGAAGACAAAGTTTTCAGTTCATATTCTCATGTGGAGCAGGAACCGATGGAGGAAGAAGAGAGTATGGAAATTGTCAAGCAGGGACATCTGGACAGGTGAGATCAGGAGCAAGGACTGAGGGCATTCCACACAGGCCGTGGAGGAAGCTGGGGAATCCCACTAGAAAAGCCAGCAATTTAAATGAGTAAAGACAATGAATAGCGATGTGGAGACAGCCTACAGGCAAACAGGCAAAAAGCAACTGCTAATACTTGGTTTTAGCTCCTGTGCTAAGCACTTTATATGTATTAACTCTTTTAATTCTCAAAACAAGTCAATGATATAAATACGATTAAATCCCATTTTACACGTGAGGAAACAGCCTCAGGAAAGTTAAGTACCTTGTTCAAGGTCACACTGTTACTCAATGGCAGAGCCAGGCCACCCACACAATCTAACGCCACCACAACTTGATGCTGCCTCTTAGGAACATGTCAAAACGTCAAAAGGAAGCGGGGAAACGGAAATTATTGAGGCCTTGACTGCATTCAAAACCAGACGTTGTGGGGCACAGGAGGTGGTATTTCCCCTAAGGAACCTACAGCCCATTAAGGGAGTTCAGACTCACACCAAAATACCATTCAAACTGCACGCTGGACCTGTCTACAAAAGGCAGCGGCCCGGAGCAGCGTTCACCAGGTTGTGGAATCAAGGGAGGCTTCACAAAAGAGCGGCTTTTGCCACAGAGCTGGAGGAAAGGGGAAGAGTGAGGCGGCAGAGGCAACTCCACATCAACTCCTCCCCAGTGTGTCCAGAATACATTTCAAACTTGTTGGCATGGTACTCCAGGCCCTGCACAACCAGGTCTGCAGGAACGCCAAAGGAGGGTGCTGGGAGACGCGCGCGCCGGAGCCCTCCCCGCCGGCTCAGGCCCGCAGGACCAGCACCTCTCAGCCCGCTGTCCCCGCGGGTCCTGGGAGGGCGGCAGGCAGGCACCAGGCTTGTCCTTTGCGACCCCCCTCGCCCGCCCAGGCGTCTGCGCATCGGCGCCCGCGGTCGGGGCGCAGCGAGCGAGGTCCGAAGCGAACGTCACCCGGGGGCTCGGCCGGCCTGGCGCCAGCAGGCCCGCCGACGATGGCCAACCGCGCAGCCGTCCAGCGAGCCGCTCCCGGGCGGCGGCTGCCTCGGCGCGGAGGCGCAAGCCGCAGACCCCGGACCAGGCCTAGCCGCGGCTTGGGAGTTCGACGACGGGGTTCGCCTCGTCACCTGCGATGCTGTGACGACGCCTTGAAAGGCCTCTGTTAGAGAGACACCTGAGGACAGAGGGAGCACGGCGCGCAAGATGCGGCTCACTGTCGTGCTCTTGGGGGTAATAAGTATGCAAATACGCTAACACAGAACACCCCGCCCCCCGCTGCTGTTTCTCTTCGTAAGCCCCGAGGGAGCCGGCCCCAGAAGGTCCGCCGGCGGCGTCTCAATCTCCGAGCAAGACCCCGGCGGGCCGAGCGGGCCTCCTGCAGGAGCCCGGCCGACGTTCTCTCCCGCCGGCCTCGAACGGACCGACGGGGCCGCCTCTTCACCCCTGGGCGCCCGCCAGAAACGCCTCGGGAGAGCTCAAGTCCAGGCGAGCGCCGCGCACAGGGCGCCCTCAGGTGCTCCGGCCCGGCCCTGCCCGGCCCGCGACCCCGAGGGCCCAGATCTCCGGCGCCGCCCACGACCCCGACGGCCCGGGCCTGGAGCTCGGGGGCGTGTCCGCGCAGCGACGTCACGGCGTGCCGTGCGCCGGGTCAAAGTTCAGCCCCGCCCGCGCTTCCCCCTCGCCGTCTCCCTCGGCCTGCGCCGCTGCCGACGCCGCTGTGGGCCCGGCTGTGTTCCGTCCGCTCCGCCGCTCCCCTGCCCGAGCGCTGCCCGGCCGGCCGCCATGGCGAACGTAGCCGACACGAAGCTGTACGACATCCTGGGCGTCCCGCCCGGCGCCAGCGAGAACGAGCTGAAGAAGGTACTGGGGAGCGCGCTGGCTAGGGGCTGTGAGGGACGCGGGCCTGCGCGGCGGGGGCGGCCGCTCCGGGCCCGGGCTGGGGGCGGCGGCGGCGGCGGCGAGACCGGCCCGCGGGGCCGCGCACGCCGGCCCGGGCTGACCTTGGGCCCCCGGCCCCGCCCGCCCGCCGGCCGATGCAGCAGATAAAACCCACCCCTGCGCAGACACGACGAGAGCGCTTCCTTCCTGCCCCCGCGGGCGCCGGGCGCGCCCGGCCGAGGTCACCAGCCTGGAAAAACAGGTCAGGCCGCGGCGTCCGCGCCGGGTTGGGGCCGCCTCCGCCGGCGCCCGGGTGGCCCTGCGCCTGCACCGCCCGCGGGCCGGCGCCGCGGTGAGCCCGGGCCGGCCGAGCGCCCGCCGACTGAGGAGCACGGCGGCCCGGCCTGGCTGCCCGCCGCGCTGCGCCTCTCTAGGCTCGGGCTTCGGAGCGCTGGAGGCGGCCGGCCGAGCCCCAGCGTCCTCCCGGCGCTCGGCTGACCCGGGTTCGAAAGTGAGAGGAACGAGCGCGCTCCCCGGGCGGCGGGCCGGGCGGCCGAGCGTGCGGTGGACTTCCTGTGAGCCGGCCGGAAGTGCGGGGCCGACTTATGCAATCGGCGTGTCCGCGAGCGCCGCGCGGCCCGGGGCCGCGGCTGCCGGCGCGGGTCGCCCGCCGTGTGCACTCGGAACCGGCCTGGGGCTTGTCGTGCGGCCCGATGGCGCAGTCAGCGGGCGTGCAGGGGCGGTCCCGCGCGGCGAGGGGCCCTGCGCTCCGTGTGGGTGGGAAGGCTCGGCGCTCTGCGAAGCTGCAGCCGCTTCCTCGGAGCTCGTGGCGCCGTCTTGGTCTAGTTGCTGGCCGTCGGAAACCTTGGACGATGGTGAAGATGCGGAATGTGTCAATGTTTCCACAGAGAAAACTGTTACGTTGTTTGTATCGGATTTGAATGTAACCAATTTTCAAGTGTAACTGCTGTCTGCCTTGTTATATTAAAGTAGTGAGCAAACAGTATTGAGATGGAAGGATGCCAATCGCAGGGAATAAAAGGTATCTTTGGAAGGTTATGATTTTAGAATACTGCTGCTGAGAAAAGGGGAGGTTCGGTTAGTACTCTCAGATCTCTAAGCCGGTCTTTGTATCTAACCTTTTCTTATCATCGTTCCTACAGGCCTACAGGAAGTTAGCCAAGGAATACCACCCTGATAAGAATCCAAATGCTGGTGACAAAGTAAGTTGAGATTTTTTTCCATGAAGTTTCAGGTTTCAACTTAAATTGCCCTCCTTGAAAAAAGAACTCTGAGAAAAGTCTATCTCTGTGCACAGAGCCAAATGTTTATGTCAAGATTATTTTGGTCTTGTGATGGGAATACTGACATTCTGGGCGCTGGTGGGTGGGAAATAAGCAGAATCAAACCAAAGGGAGCTTGTAGCTTTCATTGGAATTAAGTGGATTCTAGATGCTTGTAGCCTTTCCTCACGCTTTTTTATTTGAAAATTCAGGTGTTTTCTTTTTTCCTTTTTCTTTATAGTTTAAAGAAATAAGTTTTGCGTATGAAGTACTGTCAAATCCTGAGAAGCGCGAGTTATATGACAGATATGGAGAGCAAGGTCTTCGGGAAGGTAGCGGCGGCGGTGGTGGCATGGATGATATTTTCTCTCACATTTTTGGTGGGGGATTGTTTGGCTTCATGGGCAATCAGAGTAGAAGTCGAAATGGCAGAAGAAGAGGGGAAGACATGATGCATCCACTCAAGTAAATATCTTTTTCTTTTTTAAAAAATACTAAGTACTGTGTTTTCAAGTAGTAATACTCAGTAAAAGAGAAGGACATTAACAATGTTCTATTCTTCAGAGGAAAAAATCTTCTGTTTGTCTTACTGTCCTCATTGGGTGACTAAGTTGAATTTGATGTTTGTATTTTGCTGCAGATCTTGAAAGATTATTGGCATTTTTGCTAAGTAGGAAGATGGTTTTGTTATATGCTTCTGAGGCTACTTGTTACCATTTGATTTAAAATTTCATTTATGAAGTTTCTTTTCTTTGACGTGTTTAAATCTTCCACATTATTTTATTTTTGAGGAAGATCAGCCCTGAGCTAACGTCTACTGCCAATCCTCCTCTTTTTGCTGAGGAAGACTGGTCCAAGGAACGTCCGTGCCCATCTTCCTCTACTTTATATGTGGAACACCTACCACAGCATGGCTTGTCAAGCCGTGCGAGGTCTGCCCACCCCACCCCCCATCCAAACCGGCAAACCTTGGGTTGGGCCACTGAAGTGGAATGTGCGAAGGCAACTGCTGCACCGCTGGGCAGGTCCCGCTAGTTACTTTTTATTTAAAAACTTAGAGAGCGAGCGACTGTCGGGCTAGTTTGTTTACTGTTACAGTCAGTCATTACTTGATCCTCAATGTGAACTCTCCTAAATTGGTTTCCATGGAGCTTGCTGGCTTCAAGCCTGACGTGAACCTGCCAACATATGAGTAGCATCTGACCTTGATCTTAGACTGCAAACCCCTGAGCCCTCTACAATATGAAAATAGCTGTTTCACTTTGCAAAATTTGTGAGGTCTTTTATCCTGTTAATTTTTTCATGAACCAATGATGATTTTACTAGCAAATGCCAAAGACTGAAGATCAAGTGTCTATTTAAAATAATTTCCTATTATCTAGTTTATACATTTGAGATTAGAGGAACCTAAAGCATAATGTTAGTTACATTGTTTGAGTCTCATTCTTAAATTTGTTTGTATTTTAAGAGTTTATCCTCAGAAATAAATTATCATTTGGATATCATTCCAAGAGTGGTACTCATGCTGTGTGGGTTAGTTCTTTTGTTTTTCTTTGATATAGAAATGGTCTAAGAAGTAAATAGGATTGAGAGAGTGTTTGCTGTACCTTGTAATTCTTCATGTTCTCCTTAAAAGTTTTTTCATATGGTACAGTAAATAAGGTTTCTTTTTAACATTATTTAAAATTTCCCTGTTGTTACCTTTCATTTTGGGTGGCTTTACAGTATTCCATTCCATGATTTATTTAATCATTCACCTTTTCTGTGTGCTTCTGATGTTGCCAGTTTTTTCTGTAATATTGCTGCTTTGAGTATCTTTATATCCAGTTTTGTCTCTTCTTGGCAGAGATTCTCAGGCAGGCATCAGTGTTTTAAGGCCGATAAATACAACTAAATTGCCTTGTAGAGTATTGTGCCAGTTTAGCCCCACTGGTGAAGAATGCCAGCTTTGCCAGACTGTTCACCTCATTTTTCCTCCCTTGGCCATGTTTGTTGGATTGAGGATTTTTCTGGCCTCTTAGATAATGCTTTTGCATACTAGTTGTAATTTAGTATGTAAATGGTAAAAGACTTAGGTATTTTCTGTAAATGATTTGGTTAAAGGTTCTTACTAGGAGTATAAAAGACAGATGCAACCAATTGTTTTTGTCTAAGGTTAAACTGTTGATATGTCATTATTTGGAAATGTTGGTAATGTTTTGTCCATAAGTGTTCTTGTTCTTATGATACCTAGAATGTATAAAAGTTTTAGCTTAAAATAACAATTTTGAGAAAGTTTGAATATTACAAAATAGTGGGTTTGCAAAATACTTTTAACTATTTTTTGTTTCTCTATTTTAAAGTAAAATTTTACTACTAAAGAAGATTTTAAAACACAATGAGAAGGGTAAAACCAAATTAAATACGTTGCTGCGAGATCTTGAATGAATAGTATTTGTGAGACTTTTGATAGGCATAGATCTTTTTTGAGGTTAGTTTGGAAATGATTGGTCCTGTAATTCAGATATGTTATATGAATAAAGGTGAGTTGGGTTTTATCAGTTGTATATGTTTAATAGGCTTTTTAACTCAATCTTTTTGGGTCATAAACCCCTTTGAAAATTTGCTAAAAGTTGTTCAGGTAGACAATTTTGCTTATAATTCAGTGAGTTCTTCAGACATCTAAAACTTCTTGTATGCTTGTTATTGAAAACCTGTTCTTTTCCTCCTCTCTGTCATACTGTAGACAAGGCCACTTGTTTTTGAGACATATGCAATCTAAATGCCTCCTATACTTGTAATATAACTTTGTGGCCTTTCTAAATTGTCCTTGGAGAGAGCAGGGCCTCATAGAGCATGGACTCTGGAGCCAGAAGCCTGTGTGATCTTGAGCAAGTTACTTAACCTCCCTATGCTCAGTTTTGTCTTGTAAAATGGGGATAATAATTGTACCTTTTTCAGAGGGTTGGATTACGTGGAGGGCTCCTGCCTGAGGCGAGAAGAAGATTGTGAAGCTTGAATTTGTGCAATTATCAGCTTTGTCAGAAAATGTAGTACAGCAAATTGTTGGCCTGATCCTGTAGGTTCTGGCTTTGAGCACCATATATGCTGTCCGTAGCCATGAAATGTTTCTGCTGATTTGAGCCACAAAATAAAACCTTAGTCAAGTTGACAGTATAAGGTGTTTTTTAATTCTTTGTTTTAGCAGATTATAGTGAAATTGCTGTATCAGCTGTCATTTATGTTTTGTATTTAAGAGAACTTGGCAAAATGTGATTGAACCTCATTCTTTTTTCCCCCAGAGTATCTTTAGAAGATCTGTATAATGGCAAAACAACGAAACTACAACTTAGCAAGAATGTACTCTGTAGTGCATGCAATGGGTAAGTGTTTTGGTTTATGATATAAATTTTATCTGTTCTTTCAGTGGCACATTTAGTCTATACCAGGTGAAAATTGTTCATGATTTAGAACTAACTACCCAGCAAAGAACATTTTGTGATACCTCTGAAAGCCAGTTTAAGTACCATTCATTGAGTTGAAAACGAAGGTGAAAAGCACAATTCCTGTTTGTCATGGCTTCTTGGAATGGTCTATGGGCAAAATCTAATTTATGCTTTTGATTGCTTTAGCCAAGGTGGAAAGTCTGGAGCTGTTCAGAAGTGTAGTGCTTGTCGAGGTCGAGGTGTACGCATCATGATCAGACAGCTGGCTCCAGGAATGGTACAACAGATGCAGTCTGTGTGTTCTGACTGTAATGGAGAAGGTATGCATGCCAGTACTTCTCTGGTTCTATGTTGAAATGGATTGGGAATGCAGAAATTGGAGAGGCTTACAATTTTTCTTTTTTAAAGTGTGTTTGTATTCACTTTATTAAAGAAAAATGTCCAGGGGCTGGCCCAGTGGTGTAGCGGTTAAGTTCACACAGTTTGCTTCAGCGGCCTGGGGTTCACCAGTTTGGATCCCGGGTACAGACCTAGCACTGCTTATCAAGCCACACTGTGATAGGCTTCCTACATATAAAATAGAGGAAGATGGGAACGGATGTTAGCTCAGGGCCAGTCTTCCTCAGCAAAAAGAGGAGGATTGGCAGTAGTTAGCTCAGGGCTAATCTTCCTCAAAAAAATGAAAAATAAAAGAAGTTCAGAAAGTTTATTTAATGAATAAAGGCATTATCAAGACCTATCTTATTTAAGACTGCGGTATGGTACTCTTGCTGAAAGTTTGAATGACGTCTCTTTCCAGGAGAGGTAATTAATGAAAAGGACCGCTGTAAAAAATGTGAAGGGAAGAAGGTGATTAAAGAAGTCAAGATTCTTGAAGTCCACGTAGACAAAGGAATGAAACATGGACAGAGAATTACATTCACTGGGGAAGCAGACCAGGCCCCAGGAGTGGAACCAGGGGACATTGTTCTTTTGCTACAAGAGAAAGAACATGAGGTAATTTCCTTTTTGTTTGTTTTATTCAGAAATAGGTCTTGCATGCAAGATTAAGGCTAGATCTTTTGGGTTCCATGCAGTAACACTGGACATAGATGAAGCTGTCAAGTAGTTGGGCTGAGTTCATGAGAATTGTCTTGTTAATTTAGTACAAGCCTTTTTCAGAGATAACGCAGGTTCGGTGCCAGACCACTGCAACAAAGTGAGTCACACGAATTGTTTGGTTTCCTGGTGCATATAAAAGTTATGTTTACACTATACCGTAGTTTATTAAGTATGCAATAGCATTATGTGTAAGAAAACAATGTACGTATTTTAATTTAAAAATACTTTATTGTTAAAAAATGTTAACCATCATTTGAGCCTTCAGCAAGTCGTAATCTTTTTGCTGGTGGAGAGTCTTGCTTCAGTGTTAATGGCTACTGACTGATCAGGGTGGTGGTTGCTGGAGGTTGGGGTGGCTGTGGCAATTTCTTAAAATAAGACAGCAGTGAAGTTTGCCACATTGATTGATTCTTGCTTTCACGAACAGTTTCTCTGGAACATTTGATGCTGTTTGATAGCATTTTACCCACAGTAGAACTTCTTTCAAAATTGGAATCGCTTCTCTCCCTCAAACCCTGGTTTATGTAATATTCCAAATAGTTTGTTGTCATTACAAAGTCTTTGTAGCATCTTCACCAGGACTAGATTCCATCTCAAGAAACCACTTTCTTTGCTCATCCATGAGAAGCAGCTCCTCACCTGTTAAAAATTTTATCAAGAGCTTGCAGCAATTCAGTCACATCTTCAGGCTCCACTTGTAATTCTAGTTCCCTGGCTCTTTCCACCACAGCTGCAGTTACCTCCTGCACTGAAGTCTTGAACCCCTCAAAGTCATCCATGAGGGTTGGAATCAGCTCCTTCCAAACTCTTGTTAATATTCATATTTTGACCTCTTCTCATGAATCATAAATGTTCTTAGTGGCATCTAGAATGGTGACTCCTTTCCAGAAGGTTTTCAATTTATTTTGCCCATCTCCGCCAGAGGAATCACTATCTGTGGCAGCTGTAGCCTTACAAAATATATTTTTTAAATAATAAGACTTGAAAGTTGAAATTACTGCTTGATCCATGGGCTGCAGAATGGATGCTGTGTTAGCAGGCATGAAAACAACGTTAATCTCATTGTCCATCTCCATCAGAGCTCTTGCTTGGGTGGCCAGGTGCATTGTCATTGAGCAGAAATATTTTGAAAGGAATCTTTTTCTCTGAGCAGTAGGTCTCAACAGTGGGCTGGAAGTATTCCGTCAACCATGTTTTAAACAGATGTGCTGTCATCCAGGCTTTCTTGTTCCATGTATAAAGCACAGGCAGAGTAGATTTAGCATAATTTTTAAGGGCCCTAAGATTTTCAGAATGGTAAATGAGCATTGGCTTCAATTTAAAGTCACCAGCTGCATTAGCCCCTAACAAGAGAGTCGGCCTGTCCTTTGAAAGTTTGAAGCCAGGCGTTGATTTCTCTCCAGCTGTGAAAGTCGTAGGTGGCATCTTTTTCCAATATAAGGCTGCTTCATCTACAATGAAACTCTGCTGTTTAGTGTAGCCCCTTCGTTAATGATCTTAGCCAGGTCTTCTGGAGAACTTGCTGCTTCCCCTTGCACTCCTATGTTATGGAGATGGCTTCTTTCCATAAACCTCATGAACCAACCTCTACCAGCTTCAAGTTTTTCTTCTGCAGCTTCCTCACCTCTCTCAGCCTTCGTAGAATTGAAGAGAGTGAAGGCCTTGCTCTGGATTAAGCTTTGGCTGAAGGGAATGTTGTGGCTGGTTCAATCTTCTAGCCAGACCACTAAAACTTTGTCCATATCAGTAATAAGACTGTTTTGTTTCTCATCATTTGTGTGTTCACTGGAGTGGCACTTTTCATTTTCTTTAGGAACTTTTCCTTTACACTCACAACTTGGCTGACTGGCACAAGACATCCAGCTTTTGGCATGTCTCACCTCTCAACATGCCTTCCTCACTAAGCTTAATCATTTCTAGCTTTTGATTTAAAGTGAGAGACGTTGGACTCTTCCTTTCACTTGAACACTTAGAGAACATTGTAGGGTTATTAATTGACCTAATTTCAGTATTTTTATGTCTCGGAATAAGGCCCAAGGAGAGGGAGAAAGACGAGAATGGCCAGTTTGGCTGGGTTGGTGGAGCAGTCACAACACACACAACATTTATTGGTTTAAGTTCACTGTCTTAAATGGGCACAGTTTGTGGCGCCCCAAAACAATTACAGTAGTAACATCAAAGATCACTGATCACAGATCACCGTAACAAATAGAATAATAAAAAGTTTGAAATATTGCAAGAATTACCAAACTGTGACACAGATGTGAAATGAGCAAACGCTGTTGGAAAAATGGCACCAAGAGACTTGCTCAAGGCAGGGTTGCCACAAACCTTCAATTGCAATAAATCGAAGTGCAGTGAAGCAAGGTATGCCTGTGGACCAACAAGGTAGGTGCAGTCAGAAGCACTGTAGAAGCAGTCACTTTTGGTCACAGCTCAGCCATTGCACTGGAAGCTTAAGTCGTCCCGTTGACTCTATCCCAGTTTCCTTGTTCATGAAAGTGAGGGCGTTGGACCAGGCCATCTAAGGCCCCTCATTTTTCACTGTGAAAATCCTTTGATGGGTGCTAAGTGGACAGGGCTTTAGTCCTCAGTGCTGCTCTGTTGATTTATTTTACATATTAGACATCCAGGTGAGCTTTTCTTGAAAGAAAATCTTCTACAGTTTAAAAAAAAATTTATTTTTTAAATTTCTGATGAATACGTATTGTATCTGTTATGTACAAGGCAGAATGAACTGGTCTGACTATGTGGTCTAAGGTATGTTATTTTGCTTATACCATTGCACCTCTATTTTTAATGTGCTGTATAATATACTGTAGATCTTTATTCATGAAGGATGTATCTGGAGCTCTTCACGAAACAACCCTGTAGTATAATCACCCGGATTCTTGAATAGAGAAGCATTTGGCAGAGTTCTGCTTTGTACTTGATCGCATTGACTCAGGTTCCTCTGAAAGTGTTTACATCACAAGTCAACCACTTTTTTAGTTTACATTAAAATTTTCTCCCATTTGATGATGATTTCTACAAATAAAGTGAATTTTAAAAATCACTTCAATTATCCAATAGAGAATAAAACCATATTGAGATGTAGATTCTGGCAATTTGATTAGATTCATTCCCTCACTGGGTTGTGACTTGCTCTCCTACAGTAGCTTTTCTCAGGGTATACTAGTCAAATTTCTTGCCTTAGCAAAGCTATAAATTATTGTGTGTATCTTGGCTCTTCGCAGATGTTGCCGAAGCTGCAAATGGCAAGGGTCTCCTAAATTGCTAAAAAAAAATAGGAGTAATTTCTAGAATTCTGCCTTGGGGTCTTGTAGGTTGAAATATTTGTAACTCCTTACAAGATTTTCTATTAACTGGCATTTTAGCCACTTCTTTCTTTGTTTAATCTTGTCTTCCATGTACAATACTGTACAAGGCATAAAAGGCAGAAAGATAGAAAGACAACCAAGTAATTGAGACGTTTATAATCTGCTCAAGTATAGAGTAAAATATATTGTAAGATGGTATAAACAGGATGTGAGTGTTTTCATTGATCTATCATTGAAACAGTTTGAGGATAGTAATCAAATGATGTCTGACAGTGCAGCAGAGGGAGGGTAGTGAGGAAGTTAAGAAGTAATGCTTATTTGGAGGAGAGTAGAGATGACGTTTTTGAGTTGTTGGTACATCAAACTGATGGTGAAACCTTTTTTAACCACTCAGTTCAGTCTTTAATGTTGCCATATAATTAAATTGAGATTTTCAAAATAAAGACCACTGGATTTGGAGACAAGGGACTTAAGTTGTGACTCTCTAGCTTTGGCCTCCTTGGGCTTAGGTTTACTTGCTAAAAACAAAGGTGGTCCTCCCTTGGAAGGATATTGTAGAATCAAATAAGAGAATGAATAAGCTGCTTTTCTTTCTGGGGCTGTGGGGAGGCATTTGAAAGTAAGTCACCTCTTAAAATTGTTGGCAGCAGTGGAATTACATGGAATTTCCAACAGACAGCAAATGTAACTGGTTGTCTAAAGTAGAAAATAGAAGATAGTAAAGGTTAGAATGGAAGTTCATCTAGTAAGAGGTCAAAGGTTGTTCCTTGGTTTTGTTATGACCAGTAAAATAAATTTGAGCCCAAGATGAAATTTAGGCATCTTATTTAATTTATACCACTGAAAATATTAATCCTCTGAAGAAAACTTAACTAGTTTGAACTAGTTCATGAAAAAGCTTGTTATTTTGTTTTTGGCTTTTTTTTTTTTTTTTTAATCCCAACACTTGTGCTTGTGAAGGAATTGTGAGGCCATGAGATTAGGGTGGGTGCTGGTCTAAATCTTCTGGTTTAAAAACATTCACTTTTGAGAGTGGTGTGTCTTAATGTGTATGCATCTTTCAGTACAGCTGTGTGCATGTTTTGGTGATCTGGCTACCATTGTGCATTTGTACAGCAGAGAAGCACAATATTTGGTGATGTTAGTCCCTCCTCTATATCTATACTTTTGTTTTTCAGAAATTATTATAGCTTTTACTGGCTTAGTATTACTGATTGAGCTTTTTATGTTGAACTTGGACCCTCCCCTTCCCCTGTTAAGACCATGTCTGGGGAGCACTCTAAGATGAACCTGACCTATGGAATCCCACTGGCCTGCTACACGTTTTTGCTCAGAGGCAGGGTCAGGAAATGGGCCTTAATTGCAGAATATACCTCGTTCTGTTTTTGGAGCCTCAGCTGTGCCTTATGAGCCATTGTTTTCCCAATTCCCTTGCTTTTCTGATGGAAGTTTCTAGCATATTACTTGAGATTAGCTAGGTTTCCTTACATAAATTTAGAGAATTTAAGGGTGGTGGCAGTTTGGCTTTTGCAATGAATGGTAGAATTAAGGTTTGGAAATTGATTCAGGGAACACAGCACAAAAGAATATGGCTCCATAATTAAAAAAAAAAAAAAGTTTTTGTGTGCTTGATTTGTAGGTGTTCCAGAGAGATGGCAATGATTTGCACATGACATATAAGATAGGACTTGTTGAAGCACTCTGTGGATTTCAGTTCACATTTAAGCACCTTGATGGACGTCAGATTGTGGTGAAATACCCCCCTGGCAAAGTAATTGAACCAGGTAAATCTTGATTTTTGTCTGATTCAGGACTTTTACAATTTGTAATTTTTTATAGTAGGCGACTCTCAATATTATCGAGCATCTTTCTTCTTGGGTAAAATTCTTAATAGTTTTCTCTTTACTTAATAGGATGTGTCCGTGTAGTTCGAGGTGAAGGAATGCCACAGTATCGTAATCCCTTTGAAAAAGGTGATCTTTACATCAAGTTTGATGTGCAGTTTCCTGAGAACAACTGGATCAACCCAGATAAGCTTTCTGTAAGCATTCCCTAAGTTTGAGCAGTGGAAGACTTCAAGTTTCATAATGGTTGTGTTTCTTTGTCATTTTTCCGTTTGTTTTTGGTGCTGAGATCAGACCACACAATTTATAACATTTTGCTTTTCTAGTATTTGAGTGGTTAATGGGCTGTCCTGGTTCTTAACTAAGATGAGGATTGCTGGTATAAATGTTTATAGGGCCAAATAGGGCATGTAAAAAAAGGAGTGCAGTGGACTGGGTGTGAGAGGATTGGGACACCCTGGAGAACAGATCCCTCACCTGAAGATCAGGGCGACTCCCCAGCCTAGCATGTCCTGGTTGTTCCATGCAAGAAGGCATGTCTTCTGTGAAATTTTCCAATGTTTAAATATTGGCAACTAACCCCAGTTTTTTTGTGTTCTGAGTACTAGATGGGTTGCATAAAAGATGTCTGCAGATTTTGCCTGTGGGTCATCTGTTTGTGATCTCTGGCTTAAAGTGCAGACTTATCTATTTAAACTCTCGAGGAAGCATACACCTTCAATTGTATCAAAAGGGGAGTTGATGAAGATATCTTAGAACTAGGCTTGTTTTTGTTTGTTTTCATTAAGGAACTAGAAGACCTTCTGCCATCTAGACCAGAAGTTCCAAACATCATTGGAGACACAGAGGAGGTAGAGCTTCAGGAATTTGATAGCACTCGGGGCTCAGGAAGTGGTCAGAGGCGTGAAGCCTATAACGATAGCTCTGATGAAGAAAGCAGCAGCCATCATGGACCAGGAGTGCAATGTGCCCATCAGTAAACTCTACAAACGAATTGCACAGGTGGATTTTCTTTCCACGTTTGCCTGGTTTGTCTCCAGCCGTCCAGCTGGAGTGTCTGGTCAATCCAGATGAACTGATGGACATCTGTTGGTCTGTGTGTAACTTTTAAAATTGGTATAGTATCTACAGAGTGTATAATTTAAACTAACCACAAAGCTTTACATCTTCATTTCGACTGTTCTGTAGCAGAATAAAGCACTTGAAAGGAAACAAGACTCCCTTTCACACGTGGGTTATAAGTTTCAGTCCTGGTATCTGTGCTTGATTTTTATCAGTTTTGTGTAGATTTTATGTTTCATATTTTAAATTCAAATCCCACATTGTAAAGTTTGTGTACAATTTGTCCTGAAGCTTTGTGTTTGGCTGCACCTGCATAAGCTGCTACAAATAGAATAAAGAATTTCATAGCCTGTATCTATCATTTAGATGCATGGAAAAATGGGCTTTGCACACAATGGGTTTGGAGCTGACTGGGAACAATGGAAAAAAAATAACATTAGCTGTGGTTGTAAGCTTTCTTTTTCTTTCCTTTTCTTTTTTTTTTTTTTTTTTACCATCTTGTGAAAGGTTTCTGAAACTCGATAATAAAAAGCAGTTGGTGTAAATTATTCTTTGTGTCACATTTTTAGAAGAAGGCATATTTTGAACTGTAAAATGTATCCTTAAGCAGAAGAATGTATCCTTAGTTCTGGTTCTTGAACAGCCCTTAAAAACCCATTGGCCTGAAGCTTATGCTGCAGGCACATGCCCGTTCTGTAGTTTTAAAAGGCAAAAGAAAGTTTGATATGTTGGTAGAAACAGGCTTTATTGGCTTCCATTGACGCTTGTAGAGTCAAGGACATGTGAGTTATATACTCGTAAGTTAGGATCCTGAGCGTTTGGGCCAGGTTAATCTAGCCTCTGTATCTCCCCACCACCCTTTAAAAATAAGGTAACAGCAAATCAACATGAGAACCATGTCTGCATAGAACCTGTTAAAATGCTCTGTTTTCATTAAATGTTAAGTTAAAGATTCTCTGTCTCCATTAAGTTCAATATTTGAGATTGGGGGAAGCATTGATTATTACTTATGTTTTGTAGAAAAGTAAGACAGGCTGATAGGAAAAAAATCAGGTAAAACTACTATGAAAAGGATGTTGTGTTGCACTTCTTTCCATCTTCTATTATCTTCTTTTCATTCCCAGGGTATTTTTAGAACACACTTTAATTTTAGGGAAAAGAGACCTCAGTTGTAAAAGAACAAATCGGGGGAAACTGAAAACTAAAAACTGAAAATGGATTATGCCGTCCCTGAGCCTAAATATAATTCTTGTAGTTTATTTCTAGGTCTCCCAGAACCTGAATGGAAAAAAAGGGTGTCCTGGCATTAACCCAGGCCTGAGGTTTAAATCCTTGCCCTGTCCACTCTACCTCCATTGTATGAAAAGTAGTTGACAACCAGCCTGGGCAAAATTCAGCAGCAGAGTAGCTTTGTCTCCATGGTTACTGCCCCACAACCACTTTGAGCGTAAGAGATGCAGTGGCGATACAAAGTTTGTAACCTTTCCAATAAAGGTTTCTGAAACATGAGAGTTGTTCAGTGTAGTCTTTTCTTTCAGTCCTTCTACCCAGGTTTTTTTTACTGTAGCAAAGAGAACCGTATGGAAGGGGAGTAAAACCTTGAGAAGATCTGTCGCTTCATTCAGTCTACTTGCTCTACTTAATAGAGCCCCTGTCTGTAGAGAATAGGCATATTTAGTAGAATCACAATCTTATATAACAGCTTTATTGAAATATTCATATACTATTAAATCTGCCTTCTGAAAAATGTTCCTCTTGGCTGTGACAGTTCTCAGATTTTGATGACTTGGATGATTTTGAGGAATACTGGTCATATTTTGCAGAATGTCCCTCTGGGTATTACATGTGTCGAAGTTGTTTCTAACAGTACTAGTTACAGGAATGAACCAGTATAATGTTTAAAAGAAAAACGTTTCCTCTGCTCAACAGTCTGACACGACGTGGAGTTAGCACAGGCCCCACAGGTGAAGGGCTTGCTTAGTCCCGCAAGATGCCCCAACTTCAGACACCAATCACAAGCCCCAGGCTGTCTCCTGTACTAAAACCAACTGGTTATAAATTAGGGGTACCCGCAACCCCTTGTCAGATTTAATAATTTACTAGAGTAGCTCATAAAACTCAGGAAAATACTTTAATTACTAGATTGCCAATTTTTTAGTAAAGGATAAGACTCAAGAACAGCCAAATGGAAGAGGTGCATAGGGCAAGGTACGGCGGGGGGGGGGGGGGGGGGGGGGGGGGAGGGGGGGGAGGGGGAAGGGATGCAGAGCTTCCAAGCCCCCTGCCAGGTCACTCTCCCAGCACCTTGAGCTGTTCACCTACCCGGAAGCTCTCCAAACCTCATCGTTTAGGGTTTTTATGGGAGTTCCTTTACATAGGCATGGTTAATTAAATCATTGGCCACTGGGGATTGGCCTCATTCTCAGCCCCTCCCCCCTTCCTGGAGGTGGAGGGCTGGGGCTGGAAGTTTCAACTCTCTTATCCCTTGGTTGATTCCTCTGGTAACCAGTCCCCATCCTCCAAGAGTCATCCCACTAGTATAAACTCAGATATAGTTGAAAAGGGCTTATTATGAATTAAAAAAGACACTCCTCGCACCCCATCATTCTGGAAATCCCTAGGGTTTTAGGAGCTCTGTGCCAGGAACTGGGACGCAGACCAAATACATATTCATTATTCTATCTATCACAGTATCACAGTGTTATTTCAGTGAAACACTTCAGCACACATGCAGCATGTTAAAAACCACAAAGGCACATGTATAAAAGTTGCTTCTAACGTTCCCACTTACATTAATGAATCAGTATAGTGTTATTTCAGTGAAACATTGAGAAACCTGGCTCCCGCCATCTGCCAACCATCCGCTTAGTTGTTCGGTTCCAGTATCCATGTGCAGTGGCATCAGAATTGTTAACCCAGGCCCACGTGGGAAGCAACGTTACCAACCAGAGTGCAGTGCTGTATATAGTTTCTCTTCCTTTAATTGTACAGACTCCATTTCCAAAGTCACGGAGCTCAGCACCTTTTCCCTCACCACCTTCAGTGAGATTGTTTCATATGTCTGTGATAGATTGTGTTGTTGCACTCCACATTCCATCCTAGGACACCCCCCCAATGGCTTTTAAAAATATTCATAATTAAGGGTCACTGTGCTGTAACATCAGTCTGTTTTGACAAATGCGTAGTGTCGTGTATCTACTATTACAGTGTCATACAGAATAGTCTCACCACCTAAAAAATCACTTGTGCCTCACCTATTCAACTCCTCCCTTGTCCCCTCCTGAACCTGTGACAACTGCTTCTTAGTGTTCTGCCTATTCTAGAATTTCATATAATTAGAGTCATGTAGTATGTAACCTTTTCAGAATGGCTTTCTCTTGCAGTATGTATTTAAGATTCATCCATATGTTTTCCTGGTTTGATAGCTCATTTCTTATTATTGCTGAATTAAATTCCATTGTATGTATGCACCACGGGTTGTTTATCTCCTACAAGACATCTGATTTGCAAATATTTTTTCCTATTCCATGGGTTGTCTTCACTTTCTTTACAGTGTCCTCTGAAGCACAAGGATTGTTAATTTTGATTAAGTCCAATTTATCTATTTTTTCTTTTGTTACCTGTGCTTTTGGTGTCATATGAAGAATTTTAACCAAAATTTGTAACATGGGAGATGACCTGCAGTGCTCACTGTGGTGTAGTAGCTGCTTTACGTACAGCAGTCATTTGGCTCTGGGAGTAGATAGGACATGGTGTCTGGTATCTGATGCCGTCTGGCAACTGATAATTTCCTTGGGAAGCCCACATGAAGTTACTGTTCAACAATTCTATCAGTGAGGTCTTGTGTATTTTGCCCCAAGTATTGATTATACCCACTCGTTTTCTTGCCTCTCCTTGCCAACCATTTACTTATGCCACATTAAGTTAGATCCATAAACCTAGACTTCCTTTTTCTAGCATGCCACCTTGGAAGCTTTATATTCTTTCAGTGTTAAGTAAACACATTTTGTATTAATATAAATAGCTGGAGTTTGCGTATAATCTAATAACTACTCTAAAAGTGTTGTGATTAACTCATCTCCAGTTGCAAGGGATTTGATAAAATTCTGAAGCCCACATAATCTGGCACAGACTTATAAGAACATTGATAGTATGATTCTTGTTTGTCATTAATTTCTGAAAGTTCAGTTAAATCTCTGGTCAAAGTGGACCAACCAGACCAACCACCATGAGTCTGGCTGAAAACACTGGAAGACCTGACTTCTCAGCCATAGGAAGAAAAGGACCCGAGAAAGCTCTTTGGCAGTGGTAGGGTGAGAAGCTTCAATCCGTGATGCATTTTACCAGTCTGCGTGAACAGCTAATCCCCTCTTGTGATCTACAAATTATTTTTTCTGTTAGGAAGGCAGTACATGGTCATTAAAAAACCAAACGGAACTATATGACTTGGAGAAATGAATAATCCATTCGCCCTGAAATCTCACACTTATGAGTCTATCAAGAAGAACAGATTTGTTTTTACCAATTTCTCATGTGTGGGTGTGTAAAACTAGGATACAACTTATTCTACAGCTTTTCTTTGGTTTTGTTATTCCTTTGCCATCTTCGCAGACTGATACTCAAAGATCAATGTCTTCTTTTTAATGATCTCAAAGCTCTGTTTGGATGAACCATTGTTCAATCTTCTATTGATATTTGGATTGTTTCCAATTATTTCTTATTATGAACAAAGAAATGGATAACATCTTCACAAATATGTCTTTGTGCGTTTGTACACAATGCACAGATTACAATGTTAAGCTTCTAATGCACAGAACACTGGCACATAGTAGAAAATAAATAAATATTTATTGAATGAAAGAAGTACCTCCTGATCATCCAACTGTAAGATCTGGAGGGTCTGAAATAATGACCTGTATCCCTGAACAGGAACTCTACGTACATACATCATATATGCCTATTAGTATACCAGAATCGAGGGACGGAACCAAAACGTGTTTAAAATGAACATAGTCCAACAGTTAGACACCAGTGATTTCTCAACCTCTTTACCACCAAGGACCACATGATGAAATATTTTGCTTGCCAAACAAGTTATGATTACAATCATTCATCACTTAACAATGGGGCTACGTTCCGAGGAATGTCTCGTTAGGCAATTTTGTCATTGTGTGAACATCATAGAGTGTACTGAAGGGGTATAAAATTAGCCACCCCAAAATGTGTCTCCTTAACATGAGGATTATTTTAGGCTGATTATTTTTAAGAAACAAAAGACTCAGAAAGTTTTTCTTGTTACTTCCCCCTTAATTGCCTAAAAGAATTCAGATAAAAAACCTGTCTCAGGAAGTGAGCTGTCACCTTAGCACGATGTGAACCGGGTGGTAACAGGGAGGGACCTAGAAAAGCCTGTTTGTGGGCTCCCCTCTGTGTCTTCTGTTTCTGTGACCAAACAAACGCTTGTTTTCCAAATGTTTGCTCCTTTTCATCTACCTGTGAACTGCCTTCCTTCCCTTTGAAGTCCCTCACTCTCCCCGCCCCCAACATCTTTTCTCTTTAGCTGAGGATGGTATTTAGGGTGAGGGCTTCAGCTATATCGATGAGTTACTCAGTTTTCCTGGGTTTCTCCCATGTATGCACATTAGTAACTTTTGTTTGATTTCCTCCTGTTAATCTGTCTCATGTCACTTTAAGTCTTAGACCAGCCAGAAGAACCTAGAAGGGTAGAGGAAAATTTCTTCCTCCCCTACAATGCTTACACAAACCTAGATGGTGTAGCCTACTACACACCTAGGCTATAATTTTATAGGAACACAGTCGTATATGTGTTCATCGTTGATCGAAACATCGTTATGCGGCGCAAGACTGTGCTTACATTTTTACTTTATTGAGCCACAATTTTCAGTCCTGAAAGCTATGACATAACTCACAGTAGAACCAAAGCCATAAAATGGGGATCTATGTTGAAAGTAGTCTACTTAACTTCGGAAGACACAAGATTCAGTCAAGGAGAATGTCCTTGCAGACCACCTCCTAAGACACTGCAGGTACTTTTGCAGTGAAGCACCCAACTAAAGACAGCCCAGTACCCAGCCTCATGTACTAACCCTGATGTCACTGGGAACTGAGCTTCCCTCATGGGAACTGATGTCAGCTGGGCTCAAGTCTCCAAGCTTCTGGCTTTGTTCAGGCAAGTAAAGGTGGACTCTTCAGAGCTCACCAGGAGGGTTGAGCTATTCCTTCAAGGCCATAGCTAATCCTCTGTCTCCAACCCTCTTGATGACCAGGGTCCAGGACAACGTGGTGACACCTCATCGCATTTTCTTTCTCACCTCATTGATCCAGGAATGTCTTACAGCTAAAGCTCCTTAGGTCCTCTCTGGCTTGATCCTAGATATCAGTCAGTAGCTAGATACCCAGATCATCATCCTAGGAAAGACAGACACTGTTGGATCTCCCCTGTGCATCCTCGCAGGCTAGAGATGTTCACTGTAGTGGGCTCACTATGAAAATTTATGCTTTGAATATTTCATTTTTTGCTATCAAAGAAGAGATTCAATTATTGGTTAGGCTCTTGTCATAGCTGATGCTTCAGAGGTGAGAAAGTTCCAAGACTTCAAGGATAGAGAAGCAGTGCTCCACGGGCCAGCTCTGCCATCACTCCTTTAGAAATCCTCTGGCTTCTTATTTTTAGGATGGCTTTGATCTCAAAGAGTTTGTCCACAGAGTTTCCTTGTTCTTCGTCATATTTACTCAAGAGGACTATTGACTAAATTTGTTCAACATAAGATTCCTCAAACTATTTAATATTCAGTCCACATAAAATCTTTAGAATGCCTTTGCAATTGGTATACATTTTTTATCTGACCAAGACATTCTAAAGCATGAGTACATAGTGGTTGATTAACGTTCTGCTAACACTGACCAGTCTAAGACATCTTGGGATTACAATTAACAAAAATACACCAGAATTCATAAGAAGAAGTGAGGCACATCTGAAGGGGGAGTAGTCCATAATACGTTTAGTATCATTGAAAGTCCAAGAGTCTTGATCCATGGACAATCATGGGTCCAGAGGTCTGCCTAAGAAGTTACAGTTGGAGGGCCAGCCTGGTGGCATAGCAGTTAAGTTCGGGCACTCCACTTCGGAGGCCCAAGGTTTGCTGGTTGGGATCCTGAGCATGGGCCTACACACTCATCAAGTCATGCCTTGGTAGGAATCCCACATATACAGGAGAGGAAGATGGGCACAGATGTTAGGTCAGGGCCAGTCTTCCTCAGCAAAAAGAGGAGGATTGGTGGCGGAGGTTAGCTCAGGGCTAATCTTCCTCAAAAAGAAAGAAAGAAATTAGAGTTGGCACGAAGGAAATCAGCTTATAAAGAAGTAAAACCTCGGGGCCAGCCCTGTGGCTGAGTGGTTAAGTTCTTGTGCTCCACTTCGGCAGCCCAGGGTTCCCCCGGTTCGGATCCTGGGCGCAGACCTAGCGTCGCTCATCAGGCCATGCTGAGGCGGCATCCCGCATAGCACAACCAGAAGATCCTACAACTAGAATATACATCTATGTACTAGGGGGCTGAGGGGAGAAGAAGAAGGGGGAAAAAAAAAATAAGAAGCAGAACCTCAGCACACTAGCTCCCCAGCATGCAGCACGTCCTTCTTTAAGGTCCTGAGTTTGAACTCCTGGTATAGCAAATCCACAAAAAGAAAGAACCTCTCTCTGTTCCAGCCACATAGACAGGATCCTTGGTCCAGGCTAGTGACTTCATTTGCTTGCTTGAAGAGGACAGAAAAAACAGACTATGTCAGGCGTGTTAAGGGCTTATAATGGGCATCTTTTGTATTTTGACTACCTTCATTCAATCCCCTCTCTTTGTGTACTTATCCTCTGGTTGCCAGGGGTCAGCAAATTCCAGTCCCCGGGTCAAATCTAGCCTACCACCTGTTTTTGTAAATAAAGGTTTTTGGAACACAGCGAGGCTCATTCTTTTACATATTTTCTACACTGCTTTCATGTTTCATTGGCAGGGTTAAGTAGTTACAGTAGAGACCAGCAAGGCCTAAAATATTTACCATCTGGCCCTTTTCAGGAAAAATTTGGATACTTCTGCTCCAAGGAACCCCCACCTTCCTTACTCTCAGTTCTTTTGAATTACAGCCAGTTGGAGTTGGGTTTTCTTTCACTTGGTAACAAGTTGAGTCCTACCTAGCACAAGGGTGCCCCAGCACAAATGACTGTGTCTCCTGGCATGGCTTAAAACACATGTCCAGAGCAAGGGTCCACTCTCATCACAGATGTACAGGAACTATGTTCCTTTGACCAGAAGCTGCCGTTTGTTTTCTGTCAACAGGATCAAATATTCAAGAATTTCCCAGAAAATCCCAGGTGTATCGTCACTATTTGGTAACGCCCAATTTATAAATATACTGATAGTGGAAAAGGACAGATATATAAATACATATTTGGTGAGAGAGCAATAGTACTGTGGACTAACAGGCTTAGCTACTTGGAAGCTTGCTGCCTCCACATCTCAGGGTGTGGACAGTGTCATAACCACCAGCCAAGGTCGTGGAATGATTGATATGTGCCAGGCTCAGTTGGCAGTGTTTTACATCTGTTGCGTTATGTGACACCCACAATCCCATCCTGTAAAGTAGAATTGTTATCACCTCAGCTGATAGATAAGAAAGCCAAATCTCAGAGACACTAAGGAATTTCAGAAAGGTCACGTGGCCAATAAGTGATGAAGAGAGGATTCCAATTCAAGTGCAAACTCCAAGGCCCACGCTCTTCCGCTTGATGCTAGCCAACCAAGTCAGCAACCCTGTAAAAGCAGCTCCTCTTTCTCCACGCTTCCGGCAAAAGTCCTGGGAGGGACTGTCATTGGCCTGGTGTTGGTCATATGCTATCCTTGAACAAATCACTGTGGTCAGGGTCACTAGGCCTGGGTCACATGCCCAACTGTGAGGCTGAGGTGGAGCCATTCTCACCTAAATTACATGACCTGGGCAGTGCCAGTGTCAGCATTTCCATATAGAAAGGCTTGAGACTGGAAGGTGACAGCATGTTATGTGTTTGAGTCCCTTCAGTTGCCCACCTTTGGCAGGGGGAAGGTGGGCAGGGAGAGGCATGGAGTTGGTGTTGCCTCTACTCCTGGCCTTGGTGCTTCTGTCCTTTTCCATTGTCATCTTTGACCAGCTGACGTGTCAGGAGGTCACCCCTAGAGCACCCCTTCTGACAAAGAAATGTATATCTATCAGGGAAGTGACTCGTGGGGCAGCTCCTGGGCCCAAGGAACCCTCCCTTAGGATCTTGACAACCTCTGAGGCAAGTCAACTGTTAAACATCTCGATTTCCTTCCCTGCAACCTTGTGAAAGAGTCTGAGAGAGATCTCAAAGCCAGTCAAAGAGTCAAATAACCATAAGCCTTCATATAAAATGAGAATGTTCCAGAAAGAATCATCTGATGGCCAAAACCTGCCCAGGGAGCAATGAAGAAGCAAACAGGCTCTCCCCGGCTAGACTCTACTGCGCATGTCCACCCCCGCCCGTTCCCTCCTCAGTGCACAGATTGACTGCCTACAGCCCTATAACCGGTATGTGTTCATGTCTATTTAATCCACCACTGTCCATCTGAGTAAGAGGGCTCAAAGACAAGGGGCTCTGTTTAGTGTTCCTGGGTATCGGGCGTTGCCCAGGAGCTGTGTGCCAGATGTTTTGGACTTTCATCTTACAAAGCTGAAATGTGACATTTGAGATGGGCTTGGCTGCTAAATTAGCGGGCATTTGCTTTAAAACAAAAACCAAAACAAAAAAACACTGCCCGTGGGGATCCCATAGGAGACCAGCTCCCCCCGGGGCTTAAACATTTTTTCAGCTGGAATTTCCCCTTCTAGGCCTTCATCTGAGGGGAATGACGGCTGAGTGACAAGACTCAACAAAAGAATGTTGGTTGACAGATTGTTTATGATGGTGAGAAATTTGAAATTACCCGAACATCTCCCATTAAATTTTGTTACATCCATTAGGTGCATAGAATGTAATTATTAAAAAACAATGTTGTAAAGAGTGTTTTATGACATGATGTTAATTATCTCACAGAAAATGCATTCAACATGATACTGTTTTTAAAATATATGCCTGCACAACTCTTCAGATAAGGTATACACAAAGTTGGAAATAATGATTTTCTTAGCGTTTGAGGTTTATAGCTTCTTAAAAATGTTTTTATTATGAAAATATACACAAAAGTAGAATAATGTAATACATACATTGCCCCAATTCATTAGTTATCAATATTTGGTCACATTCACACCATCTATTTTTTTTTAACTGACCGCTCATTCACCTGAAGTTTTTTTTGTTTTTTGAGGAAGACTGGCCCTGAGCTAACATCTGTGCCCATCTTCCTCCACTTTATATGTGGGACGCCTACCACAGCATGGCTTGCCAAGCGGTGCCATGTCCGCACCTGGGATCCGAACCTGGGAACCCCAGGTGGCCAAGAAGCGGAAAGTGTGAACTCAACCACTGAGGCACTGGGTGGCCCATCTCCTGAAGTTTTTTAAGGCAAATATCAAACATCACTGAATTTTATCTCTACATACTTTGATATGTATCTTTACAAAGGACATTTCTTACATGTTTGCAATGCCATTATCACACCTAACAAAATTAACAATAACCTTTTGTATTCTGTACTTCTCACATTATACTCATATTTCCATGAGTGATATTCTCTTCTTTTTTCTTATCTGTGTTTTCTAACTTTTTTACAATAAACATAACATCTATTATTAAAAAGCAACAATTAAAAAATTTTAAATCCTTTGACTTACACATTTTTTCCGGGAACACACTGATTACATTAAGCAATTAAATACTAAATCTGATGGGTCCAGCAGTGCTCTAAAGACAAATAAGGGCTTGCAACTTTTTAGCACCTTAATGATTCTTAAGAATTCGTCTTAAGGATTTGCCAGCTTAAGCATTTTAGGACAAAACAACATTAAGGGGGAAAATCTTTTGTCTTTAAGACAGGACAGAGACACAGACTGAGAGAGACAGAGAAAGTGAGAGAAACTGATTTCCGTAATCAGATACTATTTCAGTACAATGCAATCTCAAGTTCACCCGGCAGGCCCCTGCTCCCTGCTCCAGAGCCACGCTGCCATCTTCAAGGAGTCAAAACCAGCCCCGCCTCACCCAGTGCTCTGACCAAACTGGCAACAGCTGTGGGTAGCTGGGGTCACACTGTTTCCGCCTCCCCTTTTCTAAGAATCAAGCTGAGCCGTTGGTTTGAGCATCTATAGACCAGCGTCTCTCGATGCATATACCCACACATGCTCTGTAAGCACAGAAACTTAACTCCAGCTAATGCTGGCAACAGGGAGGATTTATCAGCTCTTGGAATCTAGGAAATCAGACAAGCAAGCCACAGGAAGGGCAGGGGTAGAGCTGGGGACTTTCAGATGAGCTGAAGAATTTCAGGGCAAAGCACTTGCAGGCCCTCCGGCCATGGACTCTCGTTGGACTCTCCTTGAATGTTGGTTTTGTTGTCTTACTGAAGACCCCTTTTCCTCCATGAGCGAGATCCATGTTTGTCTTTGGGGCTTGAGTTTCATGTTTTTGGTTTTTTTGTTTTTGTTTTAATAATGTCAGCCTTTGGAGAATGAGACTCGGTTTCATGTTAGGAAATCCTGGGAATGGACTTACTGACGCACTCACAGACGATGGGGTGCAGACTCACCTGAGAGGAAGGCGGCTCCCCGGCTGGGAGGAGGGAAGAACGTTTCAGGAGACGGCCAGGGTGAGTGTGGGCAGACAATACTGCACACGTCCGCCTCTACTGCACTGCACACGGCAATCGCAATTGCTGCTTCCAGTTGGACGGCTTTTCATGTCAGTAGATATCAAGGTACTCATCTGGATTAACAGTTGCATGGTATTCCTTTGAAGGATGCACCAATCCCTTATTAATGGCTACTTAGGTTCCCCCCACCTTTTGCTATGGCCTACCATGCTGCCAAGAACATTCTTGTTCACATATCTCTCAGATGTGGGAAAACATTCTAGGATAAATTCTTAGAGGTGGAATTTCTAGATCAAGGGATGGGCATATATTCCCCCCACTTAACTCTGTTGAGTTATAATTTACAGACAGTGAAATACACAAATCGTAAGTGTACAGTTCTACAGGTTTTGACAAATGAATCCACCAGTATAACACATAGCCCTCTGAAGACGTGGAACAGTAGACTTTTGCTCCAGGCCAAGATGGAGTAACAATAACTGGATTATTCAACCACCTTAAAAAACAAGAAACATATGAAATAGTTTTCAGACATTGGACAACAGGCTGCACAAGACTCTGTTCCCTGAGAGACGGCAAACAAATGAAGTGAGCCATAGGATGGCCCCACCTTTCTGCCTAGTGTGAGTTTCCAGGCCACAGCACAGGGAGAGGGAACTCAAACACAGTCTTCTTCTTCTTCTTTTTTTTTTTGAGGAAGATTAGCCCTGAGCTAACTGCTGCCAATCCTCCTCTTTTTGCTGAGGAAGACTGGCCCTGAGCTAACATCCGTGCCCATCTTCCTCTACTTTATATGTGGGATGCCTACCACAGCATGATCTGACAGGTGGTGCATACATCAGGGCCTGGATCCAAACTGGCGAACCCTGGGCCTCTGAAGCAGAGAGCACGAACTTAACCGGGGCACCACCGGGCCTGCCCCTCCCTTGTTTTTTAATTGGGTTGTTTATCTTATTGTTACTGATTTTTTTAGGTTCTTTATATATTTTTGATACAGGTCCTTTATGAGATTTGTGTCCTGAAAATGTTTTCTCCCCGTCTCTGGCTTGTCCTTTCATTTCTTTTTTTTTTGAGGAAGATTAGCTCTGAGCTAACATCTGCCACCAATCCTCCTCTTTTTGCTGAGGAAGACTGGCCCTGAGCTAACATCCATGCCCATCTTCCTCTACTTTATATGTGGCACGCCTGCCACAGCATGACTTGCCAAGCTGTGCCATGTCCGCAACTGGGATCCGAACCGCCGAACCCCGGGCCACTGAAGCGGAATGTGCAGGCTTAACCGCTGTACCACCGGGCCAGCTCCAGTCCTTTCATTTCTTAATGGTATCCTTTAAAAAGGAGAAGTTCTTAATTTTGATGTAGTTCAATTTATCACTTTTTTCTTTTATAATTAGTGCCATTTTGTCCTGAGAAATATTTTCCTACCTCAAAGTCACAAAGATAGTCTCTTATGTTTTCTTCTAGAAGATTTACAGTTTTAGCTCTCACATTTCAGGTCTGTCATCCATCTCAGATTTTGCATATGTGCGAGGAAGGAGTAGTTGAAGTTCATCTTTTTCCCCATGTGGATGTCCAGGTGTTGCAGCATCATTTGTTAAAGACTTTCCTTTCCCATTGTATTGTATTGGCATGCTTGTCAAAAATTATTTGGTCAATACAGGTGTGTTGAAGATGTGTATGTATATATGTGTGTGTGTGTAGTCTATTTTATGCCAAAATGCCAAATGGATATGAGTCTGTTTCTGAGCTCTGTTCTGCTGTCTGTCCTTTCAGCAATACCATACTATCTCGATTACTGTAGTCTTAAAGTAGGCGTGTGTATATTTAATGTTGGCAGTGCCAAAATGCCCTCCCAAAAGATTGTACAAATTCACACCCCTACCAACATGTGTCAGTGTTGGTTTCCCCACTCTTACTAGCATGGGGCATTATCAGCCTTATAACTTGTGGGACCATGTCTGATTCACTGCTGTTTCCCCATCACTGGGCACTGTGCCTGGCACGCAGCTGCTCAGCCAGGGCTGAACGAACGACAAGAGGCTTTCACACATCCACGAATGTTGCCAACACTTATTAAGCCGCCCTTGTAGGTAACGAGTTTGAGATGATCAATCTAAACTCGAGGCAAATGTTCCTGCAAGCCCAAAAGACTGCGTCCTTGGGATTATGTTGGAGTGCTAACAACAACAAAAATAACAGCTAAATCTTAGTGTTTACTGTGTGCAAGCATGTGATCTTTGTTGTCATGGTTCAGATGCCTCCCATGGCAGCTGTGTTCCAAACAGCTAGAGGAGAGGACAAGGAAGAAAAAGGAGACAGGGTAGGTTTCTTCTAAGGGAAGTTCCCAGCAACTGCCACATGACACTATTTATGTCCCATTAAATTTATGGCCACACATAGCTGCAAGGGAGGCTGGGAAGTATAGGTCTGATTTAGCTAATTCTTCTTGACTTCTCAGGTTTGGTTTTCTATCACGTACAATCAAAGGAATCCTAACTTTACACTCTACTTCCTTGAGTGGAGTTTTGGCACCCAAGGTATATCATTGGGGGCATCTTGTTTTTAAAGTTTTAAGTCAGAAATGGCAAACAACAGCTCATCTTAACCACAAAGGGACAAAGGCCCACAAAGGTCCTCTATGGGGAAGGACATGATCCCATGTAAATACCAGTGAGTCCAAATGATCCCAGTTCCTAACCAGCACCAGTGGGTCAAGATGGACCTGCACCAAAACCAAACATCCATTTACACCAAAGTTGTGAAAAGTGATTTTTAAGTTGGACCTACCTCATAAAGACTCTAGCGTAACTGGACCCATGCATTTTTTTAGAAACTGTGACAAAAAAGTTACCACTGACAAAAAAAATAACCAATGTGCTTTGCCGAGCAGAGTATGTTCAGAAGTGTTGGGAAATGGTTCTCACTACCTGAAAATGTCACTCATATTATATCCAGCATATTGAAGGCAGTCTTCCCTTCAGTTTCAATGTTTATTGAACCTGCATCGCATATCCACACTGCTCTAAATCAGAGAGAATCACAGAAAGTGCTCAGCAAATGAGGATCCTTGCCAGGAGCTATGCTAAGTTACACATATGCACATTTCCCCCCCATTTAATGCCTACAATGATCCTATTATTCCATGAGTGGGTATTATTAGCTCCATTTTACAGATGATAAGCCCTGAGGCTCAGTGATCCTACAGCTGGCACCATGGTCTGCCCGACTTTGGACTCTGACCTGAGGATGAGTCCCTTGAAGGTTACGGAAAATACTCCTAAGAATGTTCCACACGAGCCTGCACTCAAGGGGGAGGGAGGGGAACACTCTCCTTATGTAAGGATGTTTCTTATGTGGCATTATCCTTAAAAACCAAGAACCGTTTACAATCCAAAAGCTTGAGTGCAGTTAACTACACAACTGTTCACCTGGAGAACTCATGGAGTAGCCGTCCACACTGCTCACCAGGCACCTTTACCACCATGTTCAAATGTAGAAGGGGCGTAAGTTAGGATCCAAACCACACACACACACATCTCCACCATTAAAAGTATTCTCAGGAAAAGGAGACGATCTCCCAGAATGTTAGGCCTGATTTACTCTGGTTGGAGGACTACAGGGGATTTCAAATTCTCTAGACTTTTATTTTCTAGCTTTTCCACATGAACATGCTTACTTTGATAATATTGTTTGTATTTTACACTTTTGTGTAATGTGCACTTGTGCTCTGACCTTGTTCTAAGTATCTCTAGGATTCTGGATGTCTTTGAAGTTTTGAAATTTAATATCTTCAAAAGGACTTCGAGGGGATGCCCCAATATTTGCATTCAGAGGAAAGGCAGACGAAACTGAGGAGGAGACAAAAAATATGTCGTTTTTTTTTTAAGTAGGACAATGAAATCTCAGTGTGAAACTCTAGCTGACTCAGGACTCTCAAGAGAGCTGGGTGGGTGTCTGGTAGTAAGTTTCATCTTTCTTTTTCCTGGGGAGGGGGATCCCCTGGCTCAGGGGCAGGATAAAGGCCAAAGGCAAGACATCTGGTAGCCCTCAGAGGGCAGTGAGAAGAGGTGGGTGGGTGCGCTCCCCACAACTTGGTAGAGAAGAGCATCACTGCCTTCCTCTGGTGCCTCACCCAGACTTCTCTGAAGCCCAGCACCACTGCGCGCACAGGATTTGAGCACTGAACTGTCTCGTGGCCATTCCATCTAAGTTTTTTGTTTTTTAAAGATTTTTTTTCCTTTTTCTCCCCAAAGCCCCCCGGTACATAGTTGTATATTCTTCGTTGTGGGTCCGTCTAGTTGTGGCATGTGGGACACCACCTCAGCGTGGTTTGATGAGTGGTGCCATGTCCGTGCCCAGGATTCGAGCTGAAGAAACACTGGGCCGCCTGCAGCGGAGCGCACGAACGTAACCACTCAGCCATGGGGCCAGCCCCTCCATCTAAGTTTTTTGAGGGCAGTGATCACATCTCTTGACTCCCCATCCCCCAAAAGTTCATGGCTCATATTGGGTCCTTATTAATATTTGCTGAAGTCTTTCTAGATGTGTTACAGAAAAGCCTATACCAAAAATAATCTAGAATAACAACTCTTTCTCAAACCCCACCTACTTAATTAACTCCATATATAATAAACTACACCAAGTTTAGCTCCCAGACAAGATGTGTATGTTCCCATGTGTGCGTGCACTGTCAGGGAGGATGCAGAGAGCAACTCCAGTCCCCTCGGATTATCAACAGTAACGACTCAACCCACCTTGAACACCGCATTCCCCCCTCATCCCTCTCTAAAGAGCCACCTGTGGTAAAGGAGGTTTGCTGGTGCAGCCCCACCTCCACCCCCCTTTCCTACAGGGAACAGCTTTTCCTCCAATAGCGCTGATGTGGCTGGTGATTCTAAGCTCCCTTTCTCCCTCCCACTCTGCACACAGGGCCAACCAAAGGACTCTATTCTTACGGGCCACAGAGACCGGGTGAGGGAAGGGCACATGGACCAAGGCAGCCAATCAAGGTCGTTCCTTGGGATCTTCGATGTGGAGCTGGACAATGTGGCTTTGCATTTAACAGAGGGAACAGGAGAGCTAAAGCCAGCTTGAAGCCAGTTTCCCCCCAGGACTTCAATAAATTCCTCTTACACAAGGCAATAAATTCTTCGTTTCTACTTAAGCTACTTTGAGTAGGTTTCCATTTCTTCCAACTGAAACAGTCCTTTCTTCTTTTTATATTTTCCAAATTTTCTTTAAAAACTTTCTCAAAAATTTTAGTTTTAGGTGAAAAGTACAGTTTTGAATTCCAAAACCCTACGCGAAAACTGATGTGCGTCTGGGAAAGCCTGGGGAAAATGAACGCAATCCCTGCATAGGTGACGTCCCCCTCCCCACTGGCCCCAGGGCTGCTTCTCCGCTCCCCTCCCCCATGAAGCAGCTGTTAGTTCTGATTTCACCTCCATGAGAAAGCCAAGGTCTGTGTTCATTTTAACAACATTCCATTTCAATGAATCCACAAAGTCTTCCCACCTCAGCGACAAAAAGCAGCTCAGGGTCATTGGAGTTGGCACCTAAAAAGAAATAGAAACTGAGAAGCTGTGACTGAAGTTTACAGTATTTGGGGGGAAAGGTTCACTATTGTGTTAGGAATACAAGTTACAAAGAGTGAAGATGTACAATCAGTGAAGTCCGCGTGATGTTTAGATCTAAAGTACAAAAGTTAAACACAGTTAGCATTTTGGACATGTACTTTATTGTTTAGAAATTTCCATCAGAGCCATCATTAAGTACCTCTGTCAAGAGATGCCTATGAGAACCTAGATTGGAAAACAGCCACAGGTGGGCCTGGCAGCTCTTCCCGCAAATCCACACACCATTGGACAACAACCAGCCTGGCCTGGAGGTGCGAGGTGATGGGCCACCAGCCCTCAGGCGTGGATCAGATGAACGACAGAAAACCCCTTAACTGTAGATTTGAAGTGCGACCCAAACGACAAACGGCTTTCTCTGGCGGCCCAAATGAGCTATCAGAATAGAATCTGAAGAACAGCACAGCGGTGGTGATGAGCATTCCTGCCTGAAGGAACCCAGCCCCCAAACCAGCTGACCTTATCATGTTTTTAGTCATTTATTCTAAAAGCAAACCAATTGTATATGGCGTCTTTTAAAAACTCATGTAAACGTTTGCAAAGGTTTTCGGGGTTATTTATAATCTAAGAGATTTATAGAAAAACTACTGGACTTGTTAAGACTACAAATACTAACCCTGTCTCCCCCCATGAAAAAAGCAGTTGTTATAAAAATATAAAAAATAAACTAGCTTCTACGACTTAACCTTCCCACCAGAAATCTCACGACTCTGGGACACATCCTGGTTCATCCACCGTCACCAAGCACACGTGCAATTCTCTCCACTTTTTAAGGAAGGAAAAGTTCCAAAACATTCCCTTTGTTATTTGAGGCTGCTTACTTCACAGGGATGGCAATGCTAGCGAGTGGGGACAGTGTGAAGCTTCCTCTTGCGTCCCCTGCACGAGCCCAGTGTGGATACTACAGCACGGGAGGCCGCTGTCAGAGCTCACACCCGCAGCTTCTTCAGCTTTCTCGCTTCAGCTCCTTCAGTATTCCCTGGGACTTGCTGGGACCCTAGACTCCTGACCTGGCCTTGGCTTCCCTAGCTGCCCCTGGGGAAGGCCAATGGCAGGAGGGGGCTCTTGGTGGAGGATAAGAGGGCACTCAGCCTGCTGCTGCCTGTAGCACCCAGTTTCTGGGACTGTGGGTAAGGCCCCCACCCAGGTTTGCTAATGCCAGGGTAGCCGCAGGCTTGGAGGACCATGCCCCTCTGGTCTGGAGAGGCGACTGATGCCAGAGGAGAGCCTGCAGACTCCAGGAGGGCGACTAGCAGCAAATGTGGAAGCAAAACACTTGGCATTAAGTGAAAACACTTCTATAAAAGTTGACTCAGATCACATGTACTTTTCCATAGCAGCCGAGCCACCAAGTACTGTGACCAATTAAGAGCTGGAAAACGGACCAAATGCAGGTTGAAAAACTCCACAGACACTACAGGAGGACGGTGGGGGGCATTTTCACCGTCAAGTCCTTGAGGATGCCCCTCCTTCACTAGGACGTTTTCAGTGTTTCCTTCTCCCTGCTGTCGCCATCTGGGGGTGTTGTGTGTTCAATCAAGCTCTTGGGAGAGACCAGTAGCTGGGTAACAGTGGGATGGAGCCACATGTCACCAGGCAGGATCCCTCCACATTGACTGGGATATTCTTGGGCTGTACCCTGAGTCCCTGGAGTCCAGGGAGGCGTCTCAGATGGGGGTCGCAACCTACGCATGCTTGAGAGAGCCCTCCTCCTAGAGCCCTCACGTGTGCACAGAGTCCTCACTCCTTGCCGCCTGCTCCCAGGAGCAGACCTGCCTCACCTGGAGCCTGGCTGACACCAGTCTCCCCTGTGGGACCCTCTGACCTTGCTGCAGCCCCTAGTGCCTGCCACAACCCAGCCTGGCATCCAGTCTAACTCGCGTGCTGCTGCCCTCACCAGTCTTTAAGGGACAGGCTGTCTGCCTCCAAGCCAAAGGGTGGGCCCCCTCTGAGCCTCCAGTGGACTTCCAGGCTCTCCTGGTGGAAGGAATAGATTTTTACAACACTAAGGGTTTTATTTTACAGATCACATGGTGAGTTTGAGATTTCCAGTCCTCACCACGGTTAAATCATACATTTCCCAATACTCTCGTGTTTCTCCAGATCTGAAACATCTCACCCAATACACCCTGGTTATTTTAAACCCCAAATGAACTTTCCAAAAGCAACGATAAGAGACTCAGAGAACGCCAGCCACACATGCTAAGCAAGTCCCCTCTACTTTGGTTGCATCAAAAAAACAAGCCTTCTGAGACATCCCCAATTCACATTTGCTCAGAAGAGAAGTGGTCCCACATCAAGGCACAAAAGAAAGAAGTCTCCTGGGGCAAAATGACCATGAAAGCGACCAGTGACCTGTGTGAGGCCTGAGGCGGAGTCGCTGGGGAAGGCGAGTTCAGTCCGGTCTGGGTGGGCGTCAGGAGGAAGGCCCGAGGACCAGTCTCCCTCTGAGGCCTGAGGAGTCCTCACGCATACTTCTCCAGGAACTTTATGTGAAACTCTTTCACCTTCTGTAGAACTGTCCTCAGCTTCTCCACTGGAGGGAGAATGGTCATTCTGTCAGGAAAGACAACAGCGTCAGCCTGGGCACAAGTTGCTCTGCAAGAGGGGAGAGGAATGAACCCAGCAGCTCATTCCTTCACCTGTAGTTGCAGAGACAAGAAGGTGTGGGCAACTTGCTTGGGGGAGGGCGGGCCTGTCTTGGCCGCTAGGATAGCTCCAGCCCCTGGGCGGCATCTGGCACTTGTTGAACCACTTTTCCCCCCATTCATACATTTCTTTTTTACCCTAGTAATTCATGTGAACAAAAGCAATAAGCTGGTGGCAGCCTTTAGGCTAAGACACACCACCCATTATCGCAGCAGGCCTGCACAACATTCTGACCAGTGAAGAGAACTTTCTCTAGGGGCTGCCCCATGGCCGAGTGGTTAAGTTCGCACACTTCGCTTCTGCAGCCCAGGGTTTCACTGGTTCAGATCCTGGGCAAGGACATGACACCGCTCATCAAGCCATACTGAGGTGGCGTCCCACATGCCACAACTAGAGGGACCCACAACCAAAAATACACAACTATGTACTCGGGGAATTTGGGGAGAAGAAAAAATTTTTTAAAAAAGAGAACTTTCAGGGCCGGCCCGGTGGCGCAGCGGTTAAGTTCGCACGTTTCATTTCGGCGGCCCGGGGTTCGCCGGTTCGGATCCCGGGTGTGGACACGACACTGCTTGGCAAGCCATGCTGTGGTAGGCGTCCCACATATAAAGTAGAGGAAGATGGGCACGGATGCTAGCTCAGGGCCAGTCTTCCTCAGTGAAAAGAGGAGGATTGGCAGCAGTTAGTTCAAGGCTGATCTTCCTCAAAAATAAATAAATAAATAAAGAGAACTTTCTCTAGATCATGACTGTCAGTATTGCCTGCAGACACAGAGCGAGACTTCACTCCTACTAGATGGGCCTTTTTTATCTCCACTAGTCAGTCTCTTGTAGTGAGAGCCTCCAGTCACAACTCTCCCTCCAAAGGAATTCTCAAGTTACCATGGTAACTAACCCCTCCCTCCAATACTGTCAACATGCTTTGCAACCCTAAGGGCTGCCCTTGAGGTTTAAACTGTTTTCTGAATGAGCCAGGAGTCACCGAGGTGAACCTAGCTAGAACGGAAAGGCCACCCACGTTTGTCCATCCAGGGCACACTGCTCATGACCTTGACTGAGTCAAAACTTGGCTCCAGGTGTTAACTAAGCTCATGACATTTCTTTTTTTAGCATCTGCTTCAGGAGACATCTGAGAGCACTGTGCGCGGAGAAGGTGCTGTACTCCACAGAGCTGGCCTCGGTGGGGAAAGCTGGCTGAGCTGGCCCAGCTCACTCATCCTGAGAGTCCCCATGTGTGAAGGCACCGAGTCAGCATGCCCGGGGAAATGTGTCACAGTGAGTGGAGCTAATTCCACTGGGTTTTGGATGCGGCATCTCGGCAGGCTTTTGGTGCCGCTACTGAGCTCCTGGATGCTGTATGCTGCCATTATGGAGTTGAAAAAGGACAGGGAAAAAGAAGAAAACACACCACTGGGAACATTTCAGATGGTATGTGATAGACAGAGGCAGTTCGGGGGGAGACAGAGTGGTCAAGGAGATGGGCTTGGAGTCCACACACAGTTTACCTGAACCCCTGGGCACGGGGTCTCAGCTTTGCTCTGCAGCAGGACACAATGGGGGTGGGGGATGGGATGGGTGGGGGTGTCTCTCAGGGGAGGACAGGGGCTGCACACACCTCAGTCTCTGAAGCAGCCTGCGCTCTATGTCAAGAAGCCAAGTTTCCCAAGACACATCTGGGACCAGCTCTCTGTGCAGAGAGGAAGTGGTACCTGAAGTGGTAGGTGCCTTCTCTCTGCCCGAAGCCGCTGCCAGGCACGACGCAGATGCCCGTCTCCTCTAGGAGCTTCATGCAGTAGAACATGTCAGGGGCCATTGTGTGGGCCTGCGGGAGCAGGGCAGAACTTAGGACTCAGTCCTGGCTTTGCACTGCACAAACACACCATTAAAACCTCAAAGCCAAATACAATCGAAACAGTGGCTTCTTTCCCATAGCAGGCCCTCCTCCCCTCCCCTCCTCTTCCCGCAAGGACCAAGGCAGGACGCTGGACACTGCTGCGAGCTGGTACAGGGAACAAGGACCCAAAGGCTGCTGCAGGGTGGCCACGGGTGGGAGGCTTCTGATTCTTGTCTGGAAGTATCAGCCTATTTCCTCTGTACCCCAGCCTCAGCAGTGGCTCAAGAAGCACTGACAGTGGCCTCCTACAGGCCAAGACACATCACCCTCTAACAACGGGGCCCCGAGGTCTGCAGCCGCTGGGGGCTGTCAGGGCACCAGCTTCCCAGGGGCACTGTGGACAATGCTTCTCACACCTGGGTTTGCACAACCCGGGGAGCCTGTTAAGCAGAGTCTTGGTCCCCAGCACCTGGGATTCTGATTCAGTAGGTCTGGGCAGGGCCAGATTTCAAAGGTTTAACAAGGTATTGAGGAGGTCTGGGGGTGTGAGGACACTTGTTGAAATACTGCTCTGGCCCTTGATCCTCAAAGTAGAGTCCGTGGCACCATCTGACAACTTACTGGAAATATGAATCTTGGGCCGCTCTGCAGGCTTCCTGAACCATAACTGCCATTTAACAAGACCCCAGGAGGCCCCACTGAAGTTTGCAAAGCGATGCTCTCAGGCACGTGGCTGGCTCCTCCAGAGGCAGCTCTGGCTGCTCCCCCAGAGTCCGTTCAGCTTTAAATGCATCACCTCACACTGGGCACCTGCCTTCGGTGCAGCCGGCTCCCCTGGGGCCGGCCTCCCGTCTGCCCTCTCAGCACAGCACACCACATGGGCTGGGCCTCCGGGAGCCTGCCATCTTTACACAGTAAGCACCAACTGGCTGAGGGGGCCTCTAGGACCAGCACTTTTGCTCCCCAAGGCCTGAAGTAGCCCCCAACTCCACAGTCCCAAGTGACCCTGGTGAGAGAGCCGGCCCACCACGCCCCAGACCTGAGCGGCCTCCACGGCTCTGGCGGGGAGGAAGATGCGAGGAAAGGCGTACATGGCGCCCTGCAATGGGTTGCATCGAACCCCTGGGACCTGGTTGAACAAGTCTTCTGTCAGCTTAGCTTTCTTGGCCAGATCACCCAGCACGGACTCCTTCTCCTGATGAGACAGAGAGAACACAGGAGTCAGCATCTCTGGACATCACAGAATGACTTCAGCCACCAGAACTTGTCCCTTCCATGCTGGGGTAACAGGGCAGATGAGAAAGGCATGTTTGTGTGCACATGAGCACAGCGAACCAGGGCAGTGGGTGAACCGCACGCCCTTGCAAGGAGCTTCCTGCAGACAGGCAGAGCGAGAGGCTACATTGTGCCCTGTGGCGTGGGGCGCACGAGCACACAGGGAGTTCCAGGCCACAGGTAGGTCCTGGGGAGCCTGTGTCATGGGTTCTATTCTAGTACCAGGATGTCATTCCTGAACACAAGAAAAGTCAGTCCCTTCCCAGCAGCCTGAATGGACTCGGCCCCAGACAGAACACCCCAGAACATGCTTCTAGGGGACAGCCCCACCACTTCATTTTAGGGGGCTACTCCTCCCAAAATCCATGTGGTGTGCATGGGGCACGTGACCTGGGCAAAGCAAATTAGTGACTGGCTCAGAGCTGGCCACGTGTCCAAAGCTAGAACAGAGTCAGTCCAGGACCTTTGCAAGCACTGCTGGGAAAAGGGAGCAAAAAGGTGTGGCCTTCAGGTGAATAGATAAAGAAAATGTGCCATATGCATATAATGGAATATTCTTCAGCCTTAAAAAGGAATGGAGTACTGACACCCTCTACAACATAGATGAACCTTGAAGACATTATGCTAAGTGAAATAAACCAATCACAAAAAGGCAAATACTGTCTGATTCCACTTACATGAGGTACCTGGAGTAGTCAAATTCATAGAGACGGAAAGCAAAATAGAGGTGACCGGGGTGGGGGGAAGAGGGGAGGGGCAGCTAGTGTTCAATGGGGACAGAGTTTCAGTCTGGGATGATGAGAAAGTCCTGGAGATGGGCGGTAGTGATATGAATGTACTTTACGCACTAAACTGTACAGTTAAAAATGGTTAAAATGGTAAATTTTATGTTCTATGTATTTTACCACAATAAAAAGAAAAGATGTGAACCTATGAGCCTGGAACAGGTAGGAACTGACTTCTTGGCTATATGACCCATAAATTCCTTTTTTGTTTAAACTAGTTAGAGTCGAGTTTTTGTCACTTGCAACCGAAAGGGTCTGGCTGGACCACTCTGTGCTGCGGGGACGTCCCGTTAGGCCAGAGCCAGGCCCACGGCCCAGAATCAGTGTGGCGCCTACGCATTTCTCCTCTTTAGTTTAGTAACAGAACCCCCCGAGGTGTTCTGGGGACACAAGGCCCTACCCCCTGGGTGCCTGATCATCCACGGTGCTCACAGGTGAGGAAGAGGAAGGGCCCCCATCACACACAGGCACAGTCCTCCCACTTCAAAACACAGCCCAGCGGCTTCTGCAGACTGAAACGCAGAGGGGTGGCTCAGGCGCTAAGAGGAACCATGAGCGCTTCCTGGAGGCCATCTGGAGACAGACTGGCCATGGCAACCCTGAATATATCACGAACACTCGTGACCCTGGCTGGAGCAGTAATGCAGACAGGCCGCAGGAAACAGCAGACTCACCCTCCTGAACTGCTCGAAGGATTCCTCTCCTGGCACCGGGGGGTTCACGACGATGTCCATGGCGGCCTGCCCCGACACTGGTGGGCAGAGACGTACCGAGAGTAGCTTCACTAGCTGGCCCTTGATCTCAGGGTGCAGATTGATCACCTCCATGTAGCCTCCTCTGTAGCCACACCTGTCAGGTTGAAGAGGGGGAAAGGACCCACTAGTTACGGAGAACCTCAGCTAAGTACAGTGCAGCTGGACGGAATCTTCTCTAACCATCTCCATGCCCAACACTGAGCAGCCAGGTGTGGCTGAGTTCTTGCCAGCGGAAGGCAAATGGAGGGATATGTGGACATCCTACATGACATCCTCACAAGGAGAAAGCATGCTCTCCCCTTCCTTTTCCCCCACTTCCTGAGAACTGGAGAACTGGAGCAGCAGCCTCGGCGCTAGAGAGGGATGCCATATGTTGAGAAGACAGAGCCACCCCACCAGCCCCACTCTTTGAATGACCCTGCGGAGCAGAGCCTGCCCTGGACTTCCCCTGCCTTTGAACTGTTGTATCAAAGAGAGACACACTTCCATCCTGTCTGAGCCACTGTACTTTTGGCTCTGTTTGTTATAGCAGCTTAGCCCAAACCATACCTAATACACTAGCCCCCGCTCCAAAGGGGCACATGACTCAAGCCTGGCATTCCCCTGCACAGGCTCCAGGGCTGGGCACATGATTCACACGTGTTAAAGAGCGTCAGCCTGAGGACTTTTGCTGGAACTTTTTGCTGCCTGAAAACAAAGCCAACGCAAAGGAGAGCAGAGCTGAGAAAGAAAATGAGAAAAAGCAAGAAAGCAGAGACAGCATCCCAGTGACTTTTTTTTTTTTAGGAAGATTAGCCCTGAGCTAACATCTGCTGCCAATCCTCCTCTTTTTGCTGAGGAAGACTGGCCCTGAGCTGACATCCCTGCCTATCTTCCTCTGCTTTATATGTGGGACGCCTACCACAGCATGGTGTGCCACGCAGTGCCATGTCTGCACCCAGGATCCGGGCCGATGAATCCCGGGCCACCGAAGTGGAATGTATGAACTTAACCACTGCGCAACCGGGCCGGCCCCCCCCCACTCAGTCACATCTTTAAGTCCCTGACTCCACTTTACTCCTGGACCTTTTACCAATATGGATTAAAAAACAAAAGCCTCTTTGACTAGGCCAATTCAAGCTGAGTTTCTGTTACTTACCACCAAAAGGATCCTGACTGATACAGACTCTAATTACATGAAAACAAGCTGAGATCATGCAATGAGTTAAAAAAACAACTTTCGGAACCAAATCAGCTCCATCAGCCGCCCTTCCTGAGGCTGGGCCTCCTCTGGGCTGTGAGGACAACGTTCAGACTAGCAGTTGCAGGCACGCAAGCACCCTGGGGCGGGAGCCTGGTCCCACCTTCCTCTGTACACTGCCGCCCCCTGAAGCTCGGAGCACGTCACATGATGAGACACTCAATCCAGCACTTTTGGGGTCAGCCCGCCGAACTAAACTGGCAAAGCAGATCCCCATGTGATCCCAGGACTGGACTCTCCAAGGCAGAAAGATAAATTCCGGCATCTCAAAAGCTTTCCCGTTACAAAGACTGAAAGAAGGAACTTTCTGCTGAATCCTCTGCTGAGAGCAGAAAATCCAACGGAGCACAGCAGCCGAATCCTGGGTGATCAGGATCTGAGGGCACCAGGCCAGGACTCAGGACACCAACGTCCAGGGGACTGACTGTTAGAAGAGTAATCAATAACCCAGATGGAGAGATGGATAGGCACGTGATAAACACACTTGAGTTTGAAAAGTGAGTTAACAGAGAACACATTTGTTTAGGAAAAGAGTTACATAGTACATGAAAATCTAGCAAGGAGCCGGCACTGCTACAGGCTAGACCGGAAAGACCAGCGTAAATTAACCCCTGCCCACACCAAATAAAGCCAAGAACAGTTGGGCAATCATCCCAAGGGGCAGCTCCCTCAACCTCAACAGCTCCTCTTACAGCTTCAATTACACTGGCCTCCAGCTTAACAAGCCGGACCCTCCCCCAGCCTGATGCCCGGCACAGGGCAGCACCCCAACAAAGGTGAGGAAGGAACGCTCTTAGCTGGGAATGCACTGGTTTTTCCTTCTCGGTCTCCTTTGCAGGTTCCTCCTTTCCTCCTCCAGTTTCTGAGCAGTGAGGACCCAGGCCCAGCCCTTGGACCTCTTCTCTACCTATAACCACTCCTTGCACGACATCTAGGCTTAGAGAACTTTCTAACAACTCATACACCGACATCTCCCAAACTTAAATCTCCAGCTGGATATCAGCTCTGAGCAGAGACTCACACATCCATCTCTGTCTGGACATCAACGGGCACTTGCAACATTACCATGTCCCAAACCAGCTCCTCAGAGTCCCTTCCCTCCCAGCCTTCGTCTACTGATGGCAACTCCAGCCTTCCTGTCGTACAGACAAAAACTTGAGAATCATCCTTGACTCCTCTCTCTCACATCCATCTTTTCCATCAAGCCGCTCCTGTCAACTCTATCTTCAAATATATCCAGGATCCAACGTCTTCTCCCCATCTCTACCCTGGCCACGATACCTTGCCTGGATTGTAATAGTCTCCTGACTGGGTTCCCACTTCCGTCCCCATTCCACGGCAATCAGAGAGGGTGTAGTAAAACATAAGTCAGGTGAGATCATGACCCTATTAACACCCTCCAATGGCTCCCATCTCACTCTGAGCAAAAGTAAAAAATAACCCAAGTAACCCAGGTGATCTGGCCTCCGACGACTTCTTTGGTCTTAAGTTACTCCACTTACCCCTCACTCACTCCTTTCCAGTCCCCTTGCTGCTCCTTGAACACGCCATGCATGCTTCTACCTCAGGGCCTTCACACATGCTGTTCCCTCTGTTAGAATGCTCTTCCCTCAGATATCTGCATAGCCCCCTCCCTCAGCTCCTTCAGGTCTTACCTCAAAAGCCAACTCAGTAAGCCCACCCCCAGCTTCTGCCATTCCCATCTGTTCTCTAATCATTTTTGTCCACCTGACACCCGATTTTTCTAATCTGTCTATTGCCTCTCTCTCCTGACCAGAACATAAGCCGTGTAAGGGCAAGTCTGCTGTGGTTTGCTCACTGCTACGACCTCAGTGATCAGATGAGTGCTGGACTCATTGCAGGAGCTCAACAAACCTTAGCTGAGTGAACAATCTAGGATGGAAGCTGACTCTTTGGCCCCTGTGGTCATGCAGGGCTAAAGGGTATGCACAGAGCTTTTGCACAGAGCTTGGCTCACTGGCCTGACAGCACTTGTCTGCTCAACCTGCCTTCTTTGGCCACTTCAGTCAACGTCAGAGTGACAGGGCTGGCAGAAAACACTAGTGCCGGAAGCTGCTTTGAGGTCCTCTTTTCATTTCATCGTTTATCCACAGTCTGATTTCCTCCAAGCTTCACCTTATTTTATTTGAGCCCTTGCACGAGGGCTGTCCTCACCCCACTGGGCTCCCCTCGGGGAGGGGCGGCCTCGCTCCTCCTGCTTCTTAGATCAGCAGAGGCCACAGATAAGGGTGGCCTTCTCTGTCCAGTGGGTCGCCTGTGGGGCGGGGCAGAGGAGCACTAGGACCAGCAGACCCAGAGGCAGTGGGAGGGAGTGGAAGCGGACATACTCGCCCATGTAGCCCTTGGAGGTGGAGTGGAAGGAGGCGAGCTCCACGTTGCTGGAGTACTCAGGCCCCATCTCGTGAAGCACCTTCTTAAAGGAGTGGAACCTGCAGCCGGGAGAGTACACGTTGTCCTGGTATACCTGCAGGAGAGGACAGGACGGGGACAGGCCCAAAGGCCCTCAGAGGCTGAGCCACGCAGGCGCTTCCGCGGGAGGCACAGTGCTCAGGGCCAACCTGCAGTCAGGCTGCATCGTGTGAAGCCCAGCTTCTGAGGACGCTTCTAGGCACGAGCCAGAATGTGCCCGAAGAAACTTTCCAGAACAAGTGAGGAGGAAAGGACTCGGGCCGGACGTCCACTTGATTTCTCCCACATTCACCCCACCCAGTCTCCAGATCTCTTTTCTACTTCATCTGACCAGCGACTGTCAAGGACTCCCAGCTGCCAGAGTGAGTGTTCTTCCTGAAGTGCAGGCTTCACCTCCTTCAAGAGGAGTGAGGAAGGCAGTTCCTGCACCTGTGCTCTGGCCTCCCTACCTGACGAGCCAGCGTGTGGCTCTCAGCCCTGGGGACACCTGCCGGGTTGGGACTCCTTCGTCCTCTGTCTGCTCTCACTGTCAGTCTCTCCCACCACTGTGGACATGCTCCTCCCTGGCTACATGGCACACATGCAGCAGGCAGCGCCCTGCTCTGCCCTGGAGATGAGCCTCCCACCCCACGGGGATCAGGGCCAAGGCTCTCTGGGGCACCGTGGGGCTGTGGAAGGGTCAGCCCAGCGCCCACTTCAATAAGCCAGGAGGAGTCCAGCTCCTCCTCCCCTTCCCAGACCCAGAGGGGAGGGGCTTGCCCAGGTCAGGAGGAAAACCCTGGGTCACTCTGCTGCCCCTTCTCTCCTCCAGAAATGAAGATTTTAGGCCCATCTGCTGGTAATTATGACAACACTTTGCTGGGTAAGGGTGTGTGTGTGTATCTGTGTGAGTGAGTGAGTAGGGGGGTGCTAAGGAGCAAAGAAAGGTAGTGTGCCAGAAGCTACGGCTAACCAGAAATCACGCAGAAGATGAGATGAAAATGGGATTTGACAGGTCTTCAATTTCTTCCTTGCAAAGCAGGAAAAGAAAGGGCAGACCTTGGCTCCAGAACTGGGGTTCAAGCAGCAGCAGCTATGGGGTTAATTAAGATCCCCTTCCTCACAGGCTGCTGTGAGAACTAAATGAGACGATGGTTATAGAAGCACAAGGGGACACAGGATCACAGCACTGCGCCCATCCAGCACCCCCTCCCTTCTTAAGAGCCCCTTGACTTGCCCTCAGGGAGCACCCCTCCCCTGCTCTCTGTCCCCAGGTTTGGGATGGAAGGGCAGAGACCCCACCCCTTGCTCAGGGCCAGTTTGCATATTGCAGCCACCAGGCTACAGTGATTGGTTCAGCAGTGGGAGCTTGACCCAAGCTGCACCAACGAGGCCCAACTCTGAGACTTCTGCCGGAACTCCCAAGAAGAAATGTTCTTTCTAGGCTGGGCAGCTGGTAGGCCTGTGCGTGACGCCAGTGCAGCAGGATGGAATGAGATAGAATCTGGAAGATACTGTTTGAGGCCCTGGGTCCAGCCCCACACCTGTGAGCCCACCACTTTTTTTTTTTTGAGGAAGATTAGCCCTGAGCTAACATCTGCTGCCAATCCTCCTCTTTTTGCTGAGGAAGACTGGCCCTGAGCTAACATCTGTGCCCGTCTTCCTCTACTCTATACATGGGATGCCTACCACAGCATGGCTTGCCAAGCGGTGCCATATCCACACCCAGGATCCAAACCGGCGAACCCTGGGCCGCTGAAGCAGAACATGTACATTTAACCGCTGTGCCACCGGGCTGGCCCCAGCCCACCACCTTTTTTCTTTTTAAGTTTAAAGTGGTTTGGGTTAGATTTCTGAAATTTATAACCAAGAGCCTAAACCAATATGGGGATGATTTAGGTCACAGTCTCTTAGGCTGTAACACTGAACATCCTCATCCTCACTTAGAATCTCTCCTCCAACACCTAGAAAGCTCTCTGGCCAGAACAGTCAGGCCTGGCCTCTCCCCTGGAAGAGAAAGCACGCCCTCTCTGAAGGCTGGGCTGCTCTTACCTCGTCGGCCAGGAGAAAGAGCTTCTCCTCCCAGGCGAAGTGAATCACGTCTTCTATGCACTTCCTGCTTTGCACCTGACCTAGAAAATCCCCAAACAAAACCAGAATGCAGGTTGTAATGCTGTTTAAATTGTCCCCAGGCAAGAATGCCACCCAGAATCACTCAGGTGTCCTGTGTTCCCTCATGACCCTAAGGGCCCACCCTCCCTAGCTGCTGTGCCTGAGGGGGTGTAGTTAACCTCCAGGGATAGCTGGAGGGTCAGCCCCCTCCTTCTGCCTCACTAAAGCCAGGTAGGCGGAGAGAGTAGTGTTTCCCACCCAACTTCCTTGTCATTCTTATGAGAGGTGTGTGGGGAGAAGGGTGTGTTTGTCTGTCTGTCGTCCTGGAGGAGAAGAAGGCAGCGAAGCACCCTAAAGAGCAGGCCAGTAAAACCAGAGGAGTGCCATCGATCAGCTCAGCTCCCCTCTTCCCACACACCGGTAACTGCCGAGGGAGGGCCGCGTCTCCCCAGAGAGGCACACGGCTCGGCAAGGCAGGGACAAGGCCGGCACAGCCCACGGGCTGCCCTCACAGCCAGTGCTCAGCAGGTGCTCAGTAAACATTTGCAGCACAAGCCCTGCCGGGCTACATGAATGAGCCTGCACACCAGCTCGGGGGGCTGCCAGCGGCTGTGTCTGCAGTTTCCCTTTCAGGGGCTCCCCCTTGACGGTGACTCAACACAGACAGTGGAAACACTCACCACCCATGTCAGAGAAACGAGTGTAAATAGCAAAATATTAATCCATCAGTTCACAGGAAATGCCACGGGTTTAGATGGGGAAAGGAACAAATGCAAACAGGTGGAAATGGAGCCTTTGCCCAGTATTTCCTGAGACTGTGTCAGCGTGGCCCTGGAGATGTCTGAGGAGCTCGCATGTGCTCTGGAAAAGCACCACTACAGTCAGGCTGGCTGACCTCCTCATAAAGGCTGTTTCTTTCCTACAGGTATACGTGTATCTAGGGACATTACACATGTCCACGTGTGTATATATATGCACACGTATTATTTATATATACATATATACACATCTTTATGCAGAGCAGTATGTAAAGTATGTTACCTTTTTGTTAAAAATTAAAACACCTATATTCTTGTCTAGGCAAGAATATCAAGAATGCGTGAAAAAAAATATATAGAAGTGTCTTCTAAGAGCATGGTACGATTCAGCCAGGATCTCAGACTTGAACTATCCAAGCAATGAACCAATTCCTTTACAAAGGGATCAACTTTTCTCCTGCCGTGCAAGCACTAGCCAGGCTCCCCAGGAAGCAAGCTCAGGTTCTTGGATTCCGGAAGGGCAGTAGCCCTGGATTCTACAAGGAATCAGCCACTGTTCCCATAGACAGACACGGGGTGGCTACCCAGAGGGCAGAGCCTGCCTGCAAACGCTCCTGGTCTTGGCCTTCCATGCCTGTGATCCCACAAACTATATCTTGTCAGAATGAAAGCAAAGACTGGAGCACCGACAACATCAAAGCCATGTGCACATGATGTCAGGGGGAGTGCAAAGAGGAAACGAGCAGGGCCCAGAGCCTCAGAAAGCCAGCAGCACGGTAGAGGGAATGAGACCCACTGTACACAGCTAATTTCACTGATGTGTGCAATGCAAGCTTGGGGACAAGGACAGAGCTTATTTCTCGGCAGTGCCTGGGACGTAGCAGTCACTCAGAACACGCCTGCTGAGCCAATGATGGACAGCATATGCAGTGGTGTAGAAGGGAGAGTCATATATGGCTTTAGAGGGGCCAGGGCACAGCTGTGCCCAGCAGGGGGAGACAGGAGACCACCTCAGAGAGAGGTGGCTTTGCTACAGGCCCTGAAGGCTGGAGAGGGGTCTCCCAGGAGCCTCTCACCAGAGGCTGGGCCAAAGGAATTTCCTGCAAACTAGCCAGAACATCTGTTGCTTTTGCCTGCCCAGCAGGCTCCCCTGGAGTAACAGAGCTCAGCCGTCCTATGGGGAACTCCCTCTCTCTGCACTCCAGCATGGGGCAAGGGACACAGACCCAGCCAGAGTCTCAGTGATTTGACTGGTTCAGGGATGGGCAGGTGACAAGACTTGAGCCAAAAAGAATCTGGCCTGGGACTTCTGTTGAAACCATGAGAGGCTCTCTGCTGGGGATGTTCAGCTGATGGGCAGTGCTGGAGCTGCCGAAGGCCACTCCAAGGACGGATGCTTCCTGAGAAGGGAGCAGGGAAATGGACTGAGGTTCCTAGCGACAATGACACTGATTCAGGTGTGCTGCTTTGCCCCTGGGACTGTACAGTTCCATGAGCCACTCCCTTCAGCCTTGAGCTGGGTTTCTGTCTTGAAACCCAAAGAGCCCGGGCTTAACATACCAGTCCATATTGACACCTTTTAGCCAAAGTGGTCAGTGAGTGGTCCAGACAAGGTACGTGGTCATCACAGGTCAGTTTCTATTTTCTATGCCCCATCTTCTAGTAGCTGACTCAATCTTACACATTAAGACAGAGCAAAACCAGCTGCCCCCTCATCAAGTTACTCTTTAAAAATGAATTATATTAATATGCACTCTCATGAATGCTTTGCCTAAAACAGAAAGTCTCTGGTGCGGTTCTTTCTTCCCAGACAGCCAAGTGAAAAGATTTATGTAAACACCTGGCAGAGAAGTCACCAACTCTGATATAAAGTAAGCATGCAGAGTATCTCCTAAGATGGCAGACTTCCTCCTCCAAGTGTGGGACAGCAGCATCAGCATCACCTAGGAGCTTGCTGGAAATGCAAACTCTCGAGCCCTCCCCCAGCCCAATTACATTTGAATTATCTGGGAGTGGGGCCCAGCAGTTGTATTTTAACAAGCTAGAGTTTGAGAGCCTCTGTCCTGGGGCAGTGCTTCTCATCTTTAGCTGCACAGAATATTGAGGCCTGGGCCCCATCCTCAGATTCTGGGATGCGGCCTGGCCTGTGGCATTGTTAAAAGCTCCCTTTGAGATTCCAATGTGCAACCAGGATTGAGAACACAGCTCTGTCATTTTCCTACTGTATCATGGTTAGAATCTTCACCCCTTCCCCCAAGCAGCTGGTGTAAACAAACCAGTGTCACAGCCAGCTGCACCCATTTTCTGCATTTAGGAATTCAAGCGGTGCTTCCAGCTGACTGAAGCATCATTTGATGTTCCCAAGAAGCAGATTCTATAATCAACTCCAAGGCATTTTGGCCCTGACCCAATTTATCTCAACAAAGGAGGAGAGAGGAGCTCTTGTTCTCAGCATCCAAACAGCACTGTGAGCATATAAAGCCAGCGGCCTGGAAAGATCAAAACAGGCAGGACTGTGCCCCCCCCTTTTTTTTTTAAAGAAAAATATGCAAAATTAGGAGGGCTTTTCAACTTCTGGAAATAGGTTTTTTGGTTTGTTTGCTTTTGTTTTTAATACAGCATTTCCTTTCCAGGCCTCAAAGTACATGGCAATGCTGTGTCAAAGAAAACAAAAACGCACAGGCCAGCATTCTGAAAACTGGTTTAGGAGGAAAGGTAAAATGAGGCCTCTGATTACTGGTAATGGCTTGTGTGTAACCTCAAGGAGGAGATTCTTCGCAAATACAAAAACAGGAAAAAAACTGGTCTTAATAATAATACAACCCTGCCCAAGAAAACGCCTGCATTTGCTCACCTCCTAAGTGGCCTGTGGCAAATTTTACAGCCTTACGTTAGCAAATCTGGAATTGGATGGGGAAACTGGGAGCAAAGAGGACTCCGTGTTATTTCTTAACTCTTTCGAGTCCAGACATCCAGTACACCAGGGGCTCTGCCCGCCCGCCCAAGAAACTGGCGAGGAAATGAAGCGCAGACCTGTGGGGTTCCCAGGGTTGATGATGCACAGCACCTTGGGGTCACAGTGCTCTTTGGCCTCCCGCACGGCCCGCCGGAGCTCGTTCACATTCAGGGCCCAGCAGTTCTCCTCATCCAGGTAATAGTTCACCTGGACGGCATCGAGCTCGGAGATGACTGCCGAGTAGAGGGGGTACTGCGGGATGGGGATCAGCACACCCGTCCGTGACTTGCCGCCCCCGGAGACCAGGATCTTCAGGATTGTCTGCAACCAAGAAGTCACATCTCACAGGGCATGGCCACTCCCACCCCGCGGGGCGGACGGGCAGACAAGCCGGAAGGCCCCAACTCCAGCCTTTCCCCAGCCACCCACTGCCTGCTTCCAGTGCAACCCCATGTGGGTCACTCAACTTCCCCGGGCCTCGCTTTCCTCATCTGTAGAATGAGGGTGCTGTGAGGAACAGGCAAAATAAAATGCTTTACAGTTCTCAGCACAGTGCATGCGTAGTGAAAGACTTGATTGATGCCAGTGAGTATTTTTTAGAGGTCTTTTAAGGCAATAGTCTGCAAACTGGCCCTGGCTCAGAATTATTCTGACCTCAGCCCTGAAACTCATTCTGTATGTCTGGGGTGGGGCCAGGAGTCTGTCTTGTCAGGGGCTGAGGCCAGACAAGGAAGGGGTTGTTGAAATGGGATAAAATACCCATCTACTACCACCAGGTGGCGCTTCAACCTAGCTGTTTCCAAAACTGAGTGGGCCCCACATCCGCAGGGTTCCTGAGAAACCAGCCACGGGAACCCTGTGGGGTACTGGTGGAGGTGGCAGTAATTCATTGACTTAATAAGCTAAACCCTCTTTTTGGCGAGTCCCCACCAGGGACTTAAGTCATTTCTCAGACTCAGTGCCTTGCTGCAAGAACGCCACTGTATTCAAAAGCACCATGACTTCATTCTTTTCATTAAATCTTGAGGGCACCTCCCTCCCCTCCTCCAGGACCTCTGTCTGTACCTGGGCTGCTCGAGCAATCGAGAGGGGCCATGACAGCAGAACACCATGGGATGTGCCATGGTTGGGGGGCCTGAGCTCCAACACTAGAATCCCAAATGCCACAAGATGCTGACTTAGAGCAGGCAGACCACTTAATGTCTCTGGGCCTCAGTGTCCTCACGGGCTCCAAGAAGAGTTTAATGCATCTGAAAGGCTTTGGGGAAGGATTAAAGCCCTCAACAAGTGTCAAAAATAGCAGCACTGGAGGCCATGCGACAAAGACAAAGATAACCCCATTAAAGGAAGGGCTCAGACAGCACACGCTCCCGAGTAGGGTGAGTAAGTGAGCTGAGGGCACCTGGTACCGCCGAGGTGCTGGGACGAGCATACAGGCTGGGGACGGAAGGCAGCTCTCAGACCCAGGGTTTCAGACTCCTTCTGCTAAGTAACCACTGCTACCAGCCCCTCTTCACCCCGTCCACAGCTGACACCACCTCTTCTCTCGCCTCCAATACTCCCTCACATCTACTATGCACGCCCCCGCCATAGTTAAGACTTAAGAACATAAATCTAATTATGTGCCCCCCGCTTCAAATCCTTCAGTGGCTCCCTACTGCTCTTACGAGGACAACCCTAATCCTCAGTGTGGCCTCTAAGGCCCATCCACCTCTCCAGCCCATTCCTGGTAACGGGCCCTCACCCTCCATTTCCAAACAGGCGGCCTCCCTCCAGCTCAAGGCCTCCCCACTGCACTCCTGCCCCCGCCTTGCCGATCTGCCGGATCTCCATCTGCTCAGCCTCCCCTGGAGAAACCCTCTGCCCCTGCCCCCAGGTCAGAGTCCCTGCTGCTCTGTCTCGTAGCACTTTGTCCTCTTCACCCAGAAGAGGAACGGAAAGCTTGTGATGTGACACTTAGTTATATGACATCAATGCCAGTCTGATCCAGCACTAGTGTGTGAGCAGAGGTCAAACATGTTTGGTTCCCCACGGTCTCCCAGCACCTGGCACAGTGCCTGGCAGAGGAGGAACAGCAGTACGTGACGAGTGATGGAAAGGCCAGTGACGCCAGAAAGACGGGCACCCTCATGTGCCCTCAGCTGGACCTGTTGGTGTGCACTCTGGGAGGACACTAAGGCTGCAGTCATATCCAGGTTCATGAAGAGTGAATGCGGTAAGGGCAGCAGGCTACCAGGATGGGGTGGACAGCAGGGACCAAAGGGTGGCCAATCCCTCCTCCCAGGCCTGTCTCCCTGCCAGTGGGCTCGCACGCTTGGCCCTAACATGCAAGGCTGTTCGCCGTGTGAGTGATTACTGGACAACAATGAGCCACCCTCTCACGTACAGAAATGCCGTCACTAGCTCCGGTGGTCAGGTAAATGTTGTCTGGGTCTGCAGGCACGCCGCCATCTCTCCTGGTGATATAGGCAGCCACATCTTCACGGATGCAGTTGACACCCTGGCTAGCACTGTAAGACCCTGTAAGACAGCCAGCAAGATAGTGACTAGAGGCAGGGTGTCTGGCTCCATAGGGTCTGTGATATCCATATAATTAACTGGGGGAGGGAGTTGGGGAGGTCTCGGATAGGGCTCTGGAATTGTGGCAAGCTGCTTAACCACATGTCCGGCTTCATCCGCCCATCCTCTCATCCATCCATCCACCTTCTTACCTACCTACTCACCATCCATCCGCCCATCTGTTCATCCACCGCCCATCCATCCATCCACCCAGTATTTACTGAGAACCTACTATACGTCAAGCAGTATCCTAGGCCCTGGCTTCTAATTAGTTAAATGGTGCCCGTCGCTATTTTACCCCCTCTTGGGACTTATACACGGGCTTGACAGTAGAAATCATTAAAGCTGGGCTTGCTATGCTTTTATCACCATTGCCTCCACAGGGGTCCACAGAACTTGAGAGAATGGGTCAACCCAAAACGGCACCATCTGCCAGCCCCGACCAGCACTAACCACACATCCCTGGACCTGCTGGGCATGACCCCCTACTCCCACCCCATGTCAACAATATCCTCAGGCTGCCATTTAGGATTAAAATCCAGACCACCATTTTCATGAAGTTCAAGAAAAAGGCAAAGCTAATTTACAGTGCTGGCAGGTAGAACAGTGGTGGCCGTTGAGGGGGTGGGGGACTATCAAGGGCACACAGGGGCCCCCGCAGTGCTGGGGATGTTCAACATCTGGATCTGGGTTACACAGGTGTGTGCAAAAATTATTCAAGCTGTACATTCATATATGTGCATTTTACTGTTTCGATAAAATGTTTTTTAAAATGTCAGGCCACTATGTTTTCAGAAAGAAATTCAAAATAGGTCCTCACGCCTGCACAAAATCTCTCTGGAGGAAGACAAACTGGGGAGGCGAATTCTCCAGGGAAGCGCACCAGCAGGCCGGGGTCAGAGGAGGAAGGCAGATGTTTTACTCGATATCCTTCTACACCGTTGACTTTTATCCCACATTTAAAGAAAACTGGGGGCTGGCCCCGTGGCCGAGTGGTTAAGTTCACGCGCTCTGCTGCAGGCAGCCCAGTGTTTCGTTGGTTCGAATCCTGGGCATGGACATGGCACTGCTCATCAAGCCACGCTGAGGCAGCGTCCCACATGCCACAACTAGAAGGACTCACAACTAAGAATATCCAACTATGTACCAGGGTGCTTTGGGGAGAAAAAGGAAAAAAATAAAATGTTTAAAAAAAATAAAGAAAACTGGCCCGTTCCTTCTAAGGCTACTGCGAAACACCACCAGGAGGCAAGCTGGGGCTCTGGAAAGGAGACCATTTTCTCCGGGCCTCAGCGCAGGTCAGTCCTGGCCCTGCACCAGGAGGCGCACAGTTAAGGCTCCCCCTGCAGAAGCGCCAGCCGGGCTCTGCCTCAGCCTCTGCACAGCACTGGGCTCGCCCTGCCCCAGGACAGCTGTAAAATGGGCGGGCTGGACCCGTTCTCTAAGGGTCAAATGACAAACATTAAGTGTATCAAGTCTGGGTGGCGGGTGCAGTCTCGTGCTACATATCTCCAACACGTTTGAAATAGTTTGTAAATTTACAAAGTGGGAGGTGCGAATGCTGGGCCTGCTGAGCCTCCTCTTCTTCCCGCCTCTCACTCACTCGAAGCCTTCCCCCAGGCAAGCTCCCTGCTCCTGCAGGCTGCAGACCTTCCCCCCTTTTCCCTTAGATCTTCTGTTTGCTCCAGACCACACTGATCCTTCAGAGCTCAGATGTGGTCTCTCTGCAGAGGGCTTATCCTCAAGACACTGCCCCAGCCCAGCCTCTCTCCACTTATTTTATTTTATACAGATGAAGCCCTGCCTCCCCATGTTGAATGTAAGTTCCTTGAAGGCAAGGACCATTATCTATTTCTTCTGTGCATCTCTGCTATAGCATCTATCTCCCTGCTGGGCCCCATCCACCCCTCTGGGTTAGGACCCAATGCCCCAAGACTGATGGCAGCCTGCCTCCCTCCCACAGCCTACAAAGTGGCATCATCACCACCTCCAAACTCCCTAGCCTCACTGCATACCACCACACTCAGACCCCTTCACTCTATCACACTCAGTTCTTAAACCTCAGGGCCTTTGCACACACCATTTCCTCGATCTGGAAAGCATTTGCAGGTTCTCTGTTACTCATCTGCCACATGAATTTGAATACCACTTTCTCCTTAAACCCTCCCTCTACATTAGAATCCCTTGTTATAACCCCACAACTCTCTACTCTTTCCCCAAGAACTCATGAAAACTAGGGGTTATGTTTTTGTGTGAATTCTTTTTAATGTTTGTTTCTCCCAGATCTGACAGAGAGCTTTGCGAGCACAGGAACTCCATCTGCCTTGTTTGGGAAGTGTCCTGCAGTGCTGGGACAGAGTGTGTGCTCAGGGAGGGGCTGGATGAGGTCACAGATCTCACACCTCCTGCAGGTGTGTCTAAGTTTTACCTCAACACCTGATAACCGAACTACCCATTTTCAAACAGAAAATAAATGAAGGCCCGGAAATAAATAGTTTTAAAGGGCATGATAAAAACACATCTGGGTGAGCTCTGAGACTTCGTGCACTCATTTAACAATCCCCACTTGGGTCAGGGTGGCCCTGAGGCACGATGACATTTTCTATTTCCTTTCCTTTGACGGGCAGGTGTTCAGGCTGCCCAAGGCTTAGCTGGCACAGAACACCAGCTCCCACTGTCCCGGCAACGGGCAGGGCCTGGTAGTGACCCCTGGGCGGGGCTTCTCCATATTTGACAAGGGGCTTCAGCACAGGCCAACCTTCCTCACAAACCCAGGAGGTGAGGACAAAGTCCTCCTAGTTCAAGGACGAGGAGAGAGGCCCAGAGAGCACCTACCTCACTGTCCTCAGGAGCTCCTGAGAACTCAGTGCGGGCCCCAAACCCCAAAGGCAAATAGTCCTCTTGCTACAACACCCAGAGGGGCTCATGGACATGGCCTCCCAGCCCTCCTCCCGCAGCACTGGCTGACACCGAGTTTCACAAGCTTGTTGATGAGGCTTCATAGGTGGAACAAAGATCCCCTCCCCCTTCTCCAGACGGTCACGTCAGACACGCAGGCGGCAACCGCCCTCTCTCCCCCTCTCAGCTGAGGCTTCCAGGAGTCTCAGGCCCAGAGCCACTGGGTTTTGAGAAGCACCTTTGTTCTCAGGGCTGGGCAGAGGGTGCAGGAGGAAAGGAGCCTGGAGGCCAGGCCTCTGGGCTATTGGGCTGCTGTCTGCCAGCTTGTGGTTTAGGCCTTGCCACACAAGGTGTTGGCCCACACCCCATCCAGGGTGGCAGGCAGGAAAGCAAGGGGCAGCTGGCCCTTTCCTGAGAGGGACGCCACTCAGGACAGAGCCCAGACTCGGACAGGGGGCTGGTGGGGTGACCACAGCCAGGAAAGTAAGCATAATGCTCTTGATAAAGGGACAGAGGAGAAAAAGGGGAAGGGAGAGGCAGGGAGACGACAGAGAGGCCAAGAGTGGCTGATCCCCTGCTGAGAAAGCCACAAGAATCCCTGTGCCACATTCCAGAACATTCAGGTGTGTGTCCTAAAAAGCTCTAAGAAAAACTGTTTTCCTCTGGGCAAGGGAAGCTGGATCGCCTCTGTAAAGTAAACAGAAAAGAACATGAAAGGAGAACAAAGAGCACGAGACCCAGAGGCTGGAAATCCATCTCAGCAGAGAAGGGGAGAGCATACCGTTTTCACATCTAAGGCCAGATCCTGGGGCCTCCCTCCACGGAGCCCTCCGGCGCTGGGTGTGCTCCCACCGTAGGAGGCAGAGGTGGGGTGTGGGCTCCCAGCAGAGAGGAGCAACACAATGAAAAGGAGGGTGGACGGCACAGGCGGAACGCAGGAGGCCACCCACAGGGCTCAGAGGCATCTCGCGGTGCTTGCCCTCCCCAGCAGCTGACCGCCACCAGACAATGTGGGCATGTGTTTGGAGCTGGGGGCCACAGAGAGGCAAGAAGGCTGGACAAAGCTGGGCACTGCGCTTCCACTCGGCCTCCTGTGGCCAAGGCCAGTCACTGGGTTAAAGCTTCTGCTCTGACGGAAGGCTCGGCTGTTGAAGCTGGCTCTCAGGTATAACCAAGACCCAGCCAAATGCAGGCACTTGCACCTGAAGTGCCCTAACTCACCGAAAGATGGCACCTTCCTCATCAGCTCAGCAAACAGGAGGCTAACAGAGCTCGGGCCAGGAGAGGAACACTATTTCTCATCTACTCTGCATGTCAGCCGCCCCACACACATTCGCACACTCACTCACAGGCATAACCCTCTGCAACGGCAGGGGCCGGGGCCCAGACTGAGAACACAAGTTTGTTTCACGCCGTCTAGGACCTGGCAAGTCAGGGCCTCACCTAGGCTGTTCCCGCCACAAGCCTGTAGGATCCGCCGGGCTCGTTTCTTAGCATCTTCTGGAAAGCTGGGGCTGTCCAACAGGTTTGGGTAGGTGCAAAGTGCCATCACCTGGGGGAACAGAGGTGCAGGCTGGACTCCCAGCGCTCCCCACCCCAGAGTCCCAGGAGGAGCACGAGGACACCGGTCGGGAGATGGCATGAAGATGGCGACTCTTAGGGACAGTGCTAGAGGACCATGGGGTGGGCGGGGAGGAGGACAGTGGGCTTTCTGCAGCAGATGGGGAGATGGGGAGAGGTGGGGTACATCATGACCTGGGCTTGAAGCCCACGGGTGGGCTGCCAGAAGAGGACCCAGGGAGCAGGAGGCTGGCTGCTCAGCCTCTGGCCCCAACTATTCCACAAAGGACAGCAGCTCACACACCCAAGGCAGCAGGGCCCAGGGCTGAGCAGGAAGGTGACTCCCCAGCTGACAGGAGCAGGACTGCACAGAGCCCCTCCTTACTCACACCCGAGCTCCCTCCCTGCACCCCGGGCCCGCCTCCTCTTTCCTCACCATCACCCCCTTTCCTGGTCAGACCCTGTCACCGTTCTTATCTCTGTAACAGAGAAAATCACCCTAACCTCACAAATTAAGAGGATTAAGCAAGGAAATGTTTGCAAAAGTGCTGGTAAAGCCCAGCTCACCGGGCAAGTCTAAGCTGGCAGCTTAGGAGCCGTGCCAGGGCACTGAGTGGGGGCTGGACTCATGGCTCTGACATCAGCTTGGTGCCATTGGGCAGGTGCTGGCTTCTTGGAGCCCATCTTTTCTTCATCTGGACAATGGGCGGTGACCTGGCCTGCCCTCCTCCCAGGGGCACTTGCGCAGGTCAGAGGAGATGGTGAAGGCTGGAGGAGGCCAGCACCAGGTGGAGAGGCTGCGCCTGCGGTGGCCAGTCACGGGGCTGGATTTGGGAATGCGCCAGCCAGTCAGAAGGGGCTGAGGCAACAGGAGCCTGCTCGTCCGAGGCCAGGCACATGTGGCTGAGAGGCCACTTTCGGCCTCTCCCTCAAAAGCTCTGTGCTTCCAGGACAGCCAAGGCCCCCCCGACCTTCTCCCGCCTCTACTTCGCTGGCAGAACCCCTCTGTTTGGTCTCCTTTTCTCTGTTTGCTCTGACCCATTTCCCCACCCTGGGCCCAGCCTGGGGCCTCTGATATTCAGGGGAGCCGGCCTGCTCCTGAGGTCAGCAGCAGTGGCCACGGGAGTGAGGCACGGTGGGTGTTCCTCAGGTCAGTGCTGGCCTCAGTTCTTCTCCCCCAGACCCTGTGTGAACTCCCCGAGGGGCTGCAGACTGAGGCCTCGGCCCCCCGACACCCCCCGCCCAAACAGTGGGGCACGGTCACCCCTCCTTTGTGCCAGCCTCTGCAGCAGGAGACACGGGCAGGGAAAAGGGGGCTGGGGTGCTCAGCTTCCCTGCTGGCCCGGCCTAAGAACCTGAGCCACATACAAGAACCATATTTCTCTCCAAAACGGGCCTCTACCTTCTACCGGAACAAGCTTTCCCCATAGCTAGTCTCCAGCCTCTGTTCAGGCAGCCCTAAGGCGTTTTTCCAGCCTTTTGTTTTTCCCCTCCAGTCCACCAATCCCACAGTGTCAGCCCATGCAGCATCCTTGTAGTTGGTACTCAAACTGAAACACTGAAATCTGCCTCCTGGAGACCTCGCGGGTGAGCTGGGTCACGTTGGCAGGCAGCCTGGAGAGCAGCAGCTGCCAGTGGTTGCCCATGCATACTCTCCTGCTGGCCACGGGCAAGGCCTTTAGGCTCACCATCTCATGAGGCCCCCAGCAGTGCTCTGAAGCCGCGCTCTGGTGATGCCACTTGTTCAAAGCCACCCAGCGGGTAAGCAACAGAGCCAACACTCAAACTTGGGGTGTCTCACTTGGGAATCTGTATCTGGACCTCCATACACCAGCTCCCAGCCCACTGGGCCTCTACTTCTCCTGCCTACCTCTCTGGTGCCCTCACCAGCCAAGCTCTGAAGGTAGCATCCAGGACCATGCACCGTGGAAGACCATCCCTGGGCCTTGTACACTAGAGCAGCCCCAAAGTGGATTTAGGACAACTTTGGAAGGGGAGGAGGCCGAGAGAGAGAACCAGGGGACACCAGGCACTGGGAGGGGTCTGCTACCTCAATGGCACCTCCCTTTGGGATTCTGGTGCCTGCTGTGTCCTGAGGCGGCCTGACAGGCAAGGAGGCAAAGGTGAGAGGAGATGGCTGGCCCTACCACCTCCGGCTCCGTGCTCTCCCAGCAGCCACTGCTCCCAAGGGCCAGCTTACCTGTCGGAGGAAGGTGATTGGCTGCTGGCCCATGGCCTGGGCGTCCCCAATGTTGGCACGGATGACCTCAGTGAACGGTTTTTTGATACCCTGTGCAGACAGAAGGCAACAGGTGGTTAGAGACTCTCAGACCCTGGATTCCAGAGGTCATGCAATGCTCCCACGGGATATTAATAAGCAACCCTATTTTGAGCCTTATCAGGTGTCAGACATAGTGCCAAACTCTTAACATGCCTGACTGCATTTAACCTTCCCAACTACCCCATGAGGAAGAACCAATTTTAATCTTGTTTACAGATGAGGAAATTGAGGCTTCAAAAGGTTAAGAAACTTGTCCAAAGTCACATAATTGATAAATACAAGTACTGGAGATTTGAAGCCAGAATCCAAGATCACTCTTCTTAACCACTATGCCCCACCGTCTCCCACTGTCTGAAAAGCCTGGAGGAACTTCCCCAGGCCGCTAGGGCACCCTGAGGCAGCTGCAGGTCCACAGCCTGACCGCTGCCTCACAGGGGTATCTAAAGGGGGGCCCTGCTGCAAACGTGGTGGGAGAGAGGAGGGGTCAGCAGAAGCCAGCTGTCAGGGAGAGGGTCCCACACCCCCTGCCACCACCCCGAAGGGCAGCTCCACTTGATGGCCTAAGGAAACGGCTAAGGGCACTGTGGTCACTATTCCCTCCAGAAGATACATCAGCAGGGACCTCTCAGTCATTCCCTTGCAACCTTGGCTTTGAAGAATGAAGAATGTGGGCTGATTTTCACATTTTCTTAAAAAAAGCATACGGGATGAAAAGACTGGCTGAAGAGTAAAATTGAGGTCACTATCTGAGTACTGTGTTTAGCACAAAAAAGAGATGACAGGGAGAGGAGGAACTCAGAGACCCTGGAGACAGCGTCACTGTGGAGGTGACTGAAGGACACCCTGGCTGCTGCAAATGAGAAGATGCAGTTTGGATGGAGGATTGTGGGGATCTGGAAATGTGGGAATTCCACACAGCTGCCTGATAAATCCAGCATTAGCCACTGGCAGAGTCAGAAGCAACAGCGGGTTCAAGGACGTCCCAGGGCAGCTGAAAGGATGATCTGAGACAAACAGTATGGAAGTGCTTGGCAGAGTACAAATGTCACCAACTGACAAACCCACACAAGGAAGGAGGTCACAGGGTCACGGTGGAGGAAGGCAGTGGGGCGAGCAGGCGGCAGTGCCAACAGTGGCCCGGGTAGAAGGCCCAACTACCTTCCCGTCTCCAGCTGCCCCTTCCCCAAAGGCACCCTAAGTACAAGTTTTAAAGATACAATTCTATGGTTTTGACATTTGTCTTTTTCTCCATTTTACACAATGTGTGAATAAAAGCAACTTTAGAAAACTTTATCGTTTTTAAATCAGTAATATACACCTTAAGTGGCTTAAGGGAAGAGAGCAGCTGCCAGACAGGCCCCCGGCCCTCGTGTGTCCCCTCCGTCCCTCCGCACAGAAGCTCTTCAGCTGCTTCTGCAGCCAGGAGACCTGGGGGCTGAGGGGGGCACCCCAGAAATGGCCCTGCACCTCCACAAACAGGGCCTAAGTCTCCAAAAGCTATTCCTGGGGGGAAAAGAGGCCTTTTAATTCCCTTCTGCCCCTCCTACCAAGCTCTTCAGGGCTGGCCAACGTGGAAAGAGGTCCCTGGGGGCCCCGTGAAGCTGCTGGCATCCAGAGGGCCAGTGCTCCCACTGCTCTGGGGCTAGGCCTGGAGTCAGAGCAGGCACCCTGTAGACAGGCTGTGGGGTATGTGGCCTCAGGGCTCATCTCAAAGGCAACAGCCAAGAAGGCTGGGATGTGGGAGTGACCCAGGCCACTGTGTACAAAGGGACAGACTGACCCACCCCTTGACAGTGGCCCAGGCTCCTGGCATGGAACCCTCTGTTAGCCTGACTGAACCACCACAGCCCCGCAGGACTGGCCAGCTGAACACAGGTGATTTCCAAGGCGTGACACAGTCCATTCTTCAGTAGGGAGTAAGTCTGTCACAGTCGAGGGTCAGGAACCAACATACAGCTGGGGGCCCTCGGCTAGCTCAGTGCAGGGAGAGAATGATGCCTGGAACGGAGCCCTAGGTGTTCCTTCCCGTGCCCTCCCCCTGCATGACTCAACCAACCCAGGACCTGCTGACAAGGAGCCTGGGAACACTGAACATCCCCTTTCTTGGATCTGGACGCCCGCAGACCCCAGACACTGCTCTGATGGACGAGCTGTGGGGGTGGGAAAATAGCTCCCTTGAATGGGCAGGGGACCAGTCTACCCAGCCAAAGGCCACCATACAGAGGAGGCTGTTCTGGGCAGACTCCTGCATCTAGGCACTTGAGGTCTACGTGGGCTGGGAAATACCAAGGAGCCAGAGGCAGACTCCTGCCTACCGTGACTCATCCAGGCCTGGCAGGCACACCCAATGGTGACCTTGCCTCAACACAGCCCCTAGGAGCCTGCCAGGTCAGCACATAGCATCCTAGTTCCCTCTCACAGCATCCTAGAGCTCTCCTATCTAATCCACTGGCACACATCCCACCCAGAGCTGCCTCCCTGTGGGGCAGAGATGAAGTCCTAACCAGGGGTGGCTCCCTTCCCACCATTTGGCTCAAGTAGCGATCAGGGCAATAGGTCCCCGGGCTCTGGGGATGGCATATTTCAGAAAGTATTACTGGGGAGAAGGAAAAAAGACTTACCATCGTCTTCCCCAGGATCACCATGAGAGTCAAGAGGTGGTGGATGATTCTAATAGGCACAGGCAGTTTTGAGCAAGAGACGGCTCCTGTCATTACATGTGACAAGTGGGGGGAAGGTCTGGTAGGAGGGTTACTCCCCAGAGAACCTCCCTCTCATTCAACAAATACTTATGGATTACCCATGCCCCGTGACAGGAGATAGGAGGGGCCATCCCCCTTCAGAGCCCAGGCAGGGCACAGGGGACGGAGAGAGGGCCCCATGTGAAAAGACCCCAAGGCAATGGACGGGACTGGGGTAGGCAGAAGTCCTACAGAGAGCTCCAGAGCGAGGGCCCAGAGACAAACTCCAACTAGTCTTCACGGTCCCCGCAAACTGGCACATTACACAGCTGAGGAAACCGAGGCTGCGCACAGGGCCTGGCCCCGACCACACGGAAAGACAAGCAAAGCTGGTAGAACCCGATCCCAGGCTTAAGAAATGAGGTGGGAGCTCCCAGGGCTGAGTTCCCAACCAGCGTAGCAGGGAAGGCTGGGTGTCGCCCCTGGGCTCGAGGGGTCCGTGGGAGGGTCAGCCGTGGAAGCTGACATCTGCAGAAGCAGGGATGACCTCGAATGAGCTCCCAACAGGATAACTCACGACAGCAAGGCTAAGGCCCAGGCAGGAGAGCCAACTCCGTGGAGCGTGTCCCCAGACCCAGGACGCAGGAGGAAGGCCAGGGAAGGGGGCCCTCAGCGCTTCTCCCCAAGGAACGCTCATTCACTTGAGAACAGACTCTTAAGAGTTCTAATTGGCTTCCAGCTGCATCATCGCTAACATCTCAAACTAGTCTTTAGGAGAGAGAAATTGGCCCCATTTTGCAGAGGAATAAACTGAGGCCAAGGTGCTCTGAACAACTTGTCTGAGGCCCACAGCACATGAAGGCGAAGCTCAGGGCGAAGGTCCATGGTGACCTGGGCAGGTGGGAGGTTCATCCCATTGGAAGCCTACACTACAAATTGCTTTATTTTAAAGCAGCATCTAAATTCTAAAGAAAACGACCAATGAGCTTTCACCGCTTGTGCTCAGCACACCCAGGGTTCCCAGTCTTGGCTCTTGGCTAACCAGAACCAGGAGCTCTAGTATCCTGTTTTTTCCTGTGTTTAGAGGCAGCACACACTGATGTTAACCGGACAGCCACGTGTTGCTTAACGACAGGGATACATTCTGAGAAATGCACTGTTAGGTGATTACGTCATTGTGCAAACACCATAGCGTGCACTTACACAAACCTAGATGGTATAGCCTGCTGCACACCTAGGCTGTGGTACTAACCTTATAGGACCTGTCACATATGCAGTCCGTCCTTGACCGAAAGGTGGTTATGCAGCACATGACTGTAGTAACCAGTTTTTCCTATTTATGAATGTTTTTCCTATTTATGAATGTTTGCTCTGACAGGGTGTACTTTCACAAACAGAAATAAAGTCATCCCTCTGTCTCCACTTGTGCCAACCTCCTCCCCTGCCCCAGTAAAGCCAGGGAAAAAGAAGTAGGTTGAGGGAGAACTGACAGATCTTTTCCAGACTCCTACTAAATTGCAGCTTATTTTTAAGTACTGCTCCCAATGAACATCAGGGCTGAAAAGCTGATCAGTTCTCCCTTTTGGAGCTGTGGTCAGGGAGAAAGAGGGCTTCCCTGAGAGCACGCAGACCAGGCTGCAGGAGGCCCCCGGGGATGGCCCCTTTCACACCTACTTACCCAACTTCCCCTCCTCCTTCAGGCTCTCCTGAGCATTCTCCACTCCTCCCACAGAAGAAGGATGGGACTCGCCTAGCAAGCCACCCCAAAGTCAAACACCAGAGCCACGTGTCCAGCCAAACAGCCGGTACTATTTTCAGAGCACCTGGCAAAATGATTCCATAAGGCAGCATAAAGGCCTTGGTACCACTGGGGGCCATCCCAGGTTCCTCAGGACACCTTCAGATGGACAAGGAGGCACAAAAGTCATGGCAGGGGGGACCCTGGGCCCACCAGGCCACCTCCCTCCTTTTATACACTAGGGAAATCAAAGTTCAGGAGGATATGAGACTCACTCCAAGTCACCCTACTCCCTACAAATCCTTGCCCAGCCCATCTCTAACCAAATCAAAGCCTTTATGATATCAGTCATTTTGATCAACACAATTCAAAAGAGAGGTAGAAAAACTGAAGTTGTGCAAAGTCAAGCCAAGCCAAAAAAAAAAAAGAAAGAAATGACTGGGAAAATATAGCCCTCTCAGAGGGGCACTGTTTAAGTTTGCAGAGTGGAGAGCGGCTGTCTCCTAAGAATGAAAGGTTTAAGTGAGGCTCTGCCGGCCTGGCTGGAGCCATATCTCCAGCACCTAGAGCCGGGCAACTGAGACTCAACAAGCGAGAAGAGAAGAAGGCATGAGATTGAGTGAAAGCACCAGAGAATGCAGGTGGACAAAAAGAATGTCTCAACTGACTCAGGGCCAGGATACGGGAGTGTGGGGCATGTGTCTCAAAAATCACAGGGGGTTTCCGGCCCAAATGATCAAGAAATTTGTCTTCCTCAATCATTGGGCCATACCCTGCTGGAAATCCTTCCTTGTTCTCCACTCCATACCAAAACTTTGCACCATCAAGTCCTGAGCCTGGCACACAAGACTCCAGTCCACTTTTTCCATCTCACTGTCTCCCACATGCCCTGCCACTACTCTCCAGACAGCACCAGCCCCTTTCCACAAAGGCCTGGAACTTCCCAACCTCCTGTCTTTGCTCACAGTCCTGCTCCAACCTGGATTGCTCTCACATTTTCTCTGCTTGCTAAAAAAACCCCACCAATCTTTAAAGAATTGGGGGAAAAAAGGCTCAGGCCCAGAGCAAAAGATGGCAGTCAACTCCCTGAAGGCAAGGATAGTGCCCCTTTCTGTCCTAGTCATCCTCATACTTCACAGAGCCCTACACCCAAGTTGCTATTTAGCAAAATGTAGAGATAATTCCCAGAACCTGAGAAATCAGCTGTAAAGTGATAACCCGGGAACAATTTAATCTCAGCTTTGTTTTCACAGGGAGACTGTTGTCTCAAGGAGGGCCCACTGTAGTCTGCCAGATATCAACAAGGAGCAAACCAGCAAAAACCAGTGTTCTCTGCCCATGGACCACCACTGGGCCAGGAAGGCACAGAAACCCAGCCAGCCTTCTGCGGGTCAAACTTTAAACTTAGCCCTGCAAGAAGTCAGAGGGAGACACTGGACTCTGACTTGTCTAGCTCCCTGAGTCAGCAGAACTGGTTGTCCCACTGAGGTCTCAGCAGGCCATGAGCTCATCAAACTCCTAAAGTCCCCGTGGGAATGGGGACCAAGTGTCATGGTCCCACCATGACTTCCTCCCATGCATTCAAGGGACACTAAGTGACCAGTTCGCCCCTGAGACCAATTCTGATGCCTCTGAGGGCAAGATCAAGGAACCCTCCCCCACCCCCTTTGTGGGTCAGAACTATCTTGAGCAAGCAGCTGGGTGACTATTTCACCAGTTCTTACAAATCTTAGGAGTACTGACTTTTTTCACATTTCTGCCTTGACTCTGCCTCCTGAATCCCACTGAGGTTATAACTCTGATATCCTACAGGGGCATCTCTTACACCCCCAGCCACCTTGGTCGCAGGGGGCAGAAATCACCTCTGGGTGTGTGGTCACCTTACACACAGCTGTGAACTCCAGCCAAGATCCCAGCCAGCCAGCCACCAAGATGAAAAAAGTCCCAGGGCCACCCTACCAAGGCCAAAAGGCCCAAGCCTCTGACTACCCACTGGGGGTGACTGCGTCCTCAGACAGAGAACAAAATGTGGCTGTCAGTCAAGGTTCCAGAGAAGGCCTAAAGGAAGGAATCAGCAGGATCCCGCTCCAAATCCCCACTCTTTACTAACAGAATGACCCAAAAGGTCTCAGACAGAGAGCGAAAAAGCTTCGGGAACAAACCCAACTCTCCTCAGAGGCTTCCTCCCTCCCCTCCTACCTACAGCGGTCTCCTTCCCACCACAGCCCTCCAGCACCCCCATTTCACGGCTCCTCCATTTTACTTCCTTCGAAGCACTCACCCACTATCTGAAATTCTCTTGTTGATTTCTTTATTGCTTGTGGCTGTTCCCCCCGCCCAGTGGATCTCGGTTCCACGCGGGTAGGATGGGCACATAACAAGCAGTGCCTGGCACTATGGGCCGCTCAATTAAAATTGATGAATTCAATTCAACAAGTGAACCGTATCTGAGGACCTTACTTCGTCCCAGGTGCCGGGCACTAGTGGGTGAAGGGATGGGAGGAGGGCGTTCTCCTGTTTTAGCCAAGCTTGGCCGAAAGAAAGCTGGCCACGGGGGTGGAAGGCAGTCCCGCGGGCGGACCCCAGAAGGGGACAGCTGTTGCTTTTCCCATCAGCGTCCCCTGATACCCCGTGGCCCTCCCACCCGGCGGTCCCGGCGCCTGCGCTCACCCGCTGCAGCTCGAGCTCGAGCTCGACGGCCTTGAGCACGATGGGTCCCCGCACCGCATACTCCACCGCCTTCACCTGCGGGTTCATGGACTCGAGGGTAAGGATGCGCTCGCGCCGGCTCCGCTGGGGCCGCACCTTGAGCACCGCGGAGGCCTCGGCGGCCGCGCTGCTCTGACTACGGCCCCAGGGTCCGGGGGTCCCCGGGCAGCAGCCCCGCCGGACCAGCGCCGCTGCCCGCTGCATAGCGCGCCCGCCCAGAGAAACCCTGGCACAAAAAGAGAAAGAGAACAAACACGTCGCGCACAGCCCAAAGCCGGCACCTGTCCCCCAAGCCCAGCCAAGGGCTCTTTCAGCAAGCGGTGCCAGCCTGGCTCGGGGCTGGGCGCCCCTCCCCCGGCGCCTCAGACACGCCACCGCGCCACTGCAGAGCCAAAGCGCTGCACAACCGAGTTTTGCAAAGGCTGCGCCCAGTGCATGCACGCTACGTGCCTGTCGCCGCCCGGCCGCTCCTCACCGCGCCCGACTAGCGCGCACGCCTGGAGCTGCTCCCGGGCTCCGGCGCCCCCAGTCGCATCTCAGCACCCGGAGCCCGCACCGCCTGGCCCCCTGAGCTCGCACACCCACCGCCGGCGAGTCCGCCCCGCGCCTGCCCGCTGGCTCCTGGGCCTTGTAGTTCCCCAGTCTGTTTCCGGAGCAGGGGTGGAGAGGTGGCCGAACTACAAGTCCGATAGTGCCCCGCGCTGACCCGCTCCGGGCCGGGCAAGAGGCGGGAGCGGTGGTTTGGCTCTGCCTGGGCTGGGCGGGCTCTTTGTCCCGGCAGAGGGGCTGGAGAGCCAGGTGGGGGCCGGGCTGGGGCTGTCTGCTCAGCCTTGCTGCGGAGTTCGAGCTATTTGCAGCTTCTCCCTGGAGGCACCTCCCGCCTCCCCACACTCCCTCCCCCGCCCCCCGCCCCCCACACCTGCAAGGACGCAGGCTGCGAGATGGTGCAGTCCTCGCGCCGAGTTTCATCATCCAGGGCCTGACGGCGGCAGCGGCCGCTCAACGGGGGCTGGTAGGAAGTAGGGATCAGGAGTTTGGGACTTGGCTGCCACCCTTAACCCTTTGAACATCGATTTCCTTGTCAGCAAAACGGAGATCTGCCCAGTCTCTAAGGGTCGCTGTGAGAATTAAAGGACCAGCACCTGGCGTACCCCAAGTGGTCAGGCTTTTCCTGACGACTCCATCTGAAGCCCTCCCTCACCTCCATTACCTCTTTTTATTTCTTTACAAGCATCTGAAATTATCTTGTTTGGATACTTTTTACTGGCTTGTGGTCTACCTCCCCCATGAACCATATAAGCTCCAGAGGGCAGGGACAGCGTTATTCCTGCTCCTCGTACTCACAGCGCTTCAGGCTCCCGGCACGTAGTAGGCAGTCAGTAAGTATTTGTTGAAGATAGAATGCTCAGCACAGGGTGGCTGTTATTTTTGGCAAAGCTGTCTCCAGACAAAGGCACTGTGGCTCAGCCAGAGCAGGAGCAGGCAAGCTTAGGCTTGGAAGACCCCAGGCCGGCAGGATGTGGGGAAGTCACTCTCCCTCTCTGGACCTCGGATTCTCTATCTGCAAAATAAGTTGGATTAAATGACCTCCAAGGTCCCTTCCCATCTTGGAAATTGTGTCTAGGTGTATTCAGGCAGAAAAACAGCCCAGGGCTCCCTGACCCCAACAAATACACTCACATTAGATTTATGAGAGTAGGGGGCAGGAGGCACTTAAAAAACAGCAGCGTAGGGGAGAAAGTACTGGAAAATCTAGGTTTCATCATGTTACTTAGCCTTTCTAAGCCTAGTTTTGCCATCTGTAAAATGTGGTAACATATGTATGTTCTGGCGCTGGGGAGAAAGTTCACTGAGGGAGCTGTGTAAAAGCCGAGTTTGGAGCCTCTTGTGTGGGTTGCTCTCATTCATCCTTGTCAAGAGAATGCCATGTACTTTGATTAAATAAATTGACTACCGATAAAGGGAAAAAGAGGATGGGGAGAACAAGGGAAACCAAAGACCTCTCTGAGTGTTCCCGGGTTAGCGAACTGGTTTGACCCACCGAGGGCCCTGGAAAGTTATTTGGGCTTCTTATCACTGGTTCCACCCCCAGCACCTGTGTCTACACTAGCTCCTCGTCAGCCTCTGTCTCGGTGGCCAGGTACTCAGTCTCCAGGTAAAAGATTCTCCCCCAGGGAGCTTAGCTTCCCTCAGGATTCCGCTGCCTTCAGTGTCACATTCTTACCCTCTCTGTCCAGTTGGGAAGATACACACCCCCCACACTCCCCTCCACTGCCAAAACACACTTAACCTTGACCTGCATATGATGTAAACACAGTCCCTCACTGTTCACCCAGAGTTGGTGTACTTCCTGCTGTCTCTGCTCCTGATCAGAAGCGACAGGAGCTGGGAAGGAGGGTGGGCTTAGAGAGGTAAACACAAATCCACTTGCACAACTGGGAAAAACAGTGCGCAGAACACAGCCCATCTACGTGGGCTCCCACGTCATCATTGTAGAAAACAAGTTAGTGTCCCAAATATGTCCTTTCCCAACCTGTCATGATTGCACAAGGAGGAAGCTCCCTTGCTTTCTTGTGCAACACAATTTATAGTTTGCAAAGCACTTTCTTGCTTATCACTGCATTGAAACTGATAGACATCATCCCCATTTTACAGATGAGCCTCAGAGAGGTTAAGTGACTTGTTCCGGTGGCACAGTTAAGTGTAGAGCAGGAGCTGTGATTCCTAACCCAGTGCCGCTCTCTGGGTTTGGAAATTTGAGCTGCCCCTTGCAACACACCACACGCAGCCCTTATAAGGCTCTGGGTGGTAGGTGTGATGATGACGGTGGTAATAGTGTGAACTTTGCCTTAATTTTGCCCTCTAGATCAGATTGGGGTGAGGCAGGAGCAGCCTCCTAAATATTAAAGATAAGGGCTGGCCCCGTGGCCGAGTGGTTAAGTTCGCGCGCTCCGCTGCAGGCGGCCCAGTGTTTCGTTAGTTCGAATCCTGGGCGCGGACATGGCACTGCTCATCGGACCACGCTGAGGCAGTGTCCCACATGCCACAACTAGAAGAACCCACAACGAAGAATACACAACTATGTACCGGGGGGCTTTGGGGAGAAAAAGGAAAAAATTAAATCTTTAAAAAAAAAAATAAATATTAAAGGTAAAACTGGATTGAAATGATCATGAATGCCCTCCCTGTCAGCTGGAGGAGAGCTTCAATACACAGCAAACTCTTGATGACTCACACAGTTGGGAGAGTCGTGTGTTGGCAAGACATGGTACTACTCTTCATTCCTTACTCGGCGAGTTCTACCGGGGCACCTGCCATGTACCAGGGACTGGCATGAGCTCTGGGACGACAGTGAGTCACACAGATGGCCCCTGCCTGCACAGAACATACAGTTTCCTGGGAAGGCAGATATCAGTTAGATAGTCGCACACATAAATGTGACTACAAACTGTGTTAACTGCTGAGGAGAAAAAGGACAAAGTTTTATGAGCACTTCCAGCCCAGAGATCTGAGCAAAGGTTTCCCAGAGGAAGGGCCCTGGCAGGACGTAAGAGATAGCAGTACTGGCAGGTGTGGTGGACACGGAGATGTGCCCTCACTCATCAAGGGAGAACTTGCTTTCCACCAAGAGGGTGTGGTCAGCAGACGGCGTCCTCCTGTCAGTGCCGCGGGGGTCTGCCTCACCTGCCCAGAGCTGCCTTGCTGCCACGCCCTGGGGGAGAAGCCCATCCCCAGTGACTGAGCCAGACTCGGGAGGTGCTGGGGCAGTGTTTGCTCCAGGGTTTCCCTAGGAGGTTGGCTGAGGCTTTGGCAGGCCTGCATCACAGTTTTTCTTTCTCTGCCTGATCTTCCCTCCTCCCACTTCTTCTTACAGGAGTGGATCCCTAATATCCGTCTTGTACCTCACTCTATCTCAGTGTCACTGGTGAGGCGGACAGCATGCCAGGCCAGGGACCACTGAAGGCCTACAGGTCTGAGGAACTCGAAGAAGGCTAGTCTAGAGACTATAGGCACCCAGTGAAGGAGGGACAAGGCTCGAAGACAGGGGTCAGAGGTGAGCAATGTTAGGACGCGCAGGGCAGGTCCTAAATGGAAGAATTTTGGTTTTCATCCTAAGAACAATGAGAAGCCTCTGGAAGTCTTAAGGTAGGGGAGTGATATGATCATATTTATGTTTAAACTTCTGCTCCATGGAGGATGGATTGGAGGAGGGCAATGGAAGGTACAGGAGGATGAACTGGAGCACCAACAAGGTCCACTGTTGGCCTGGACCAGGGTGTGGGTGACAAGAAACGGGAGGGCTCTTCTGCATCCCCAGGACCTAGCATATTACCTGTGACAAATAAAAATGGCAAGCAATAGGATATATTGGAGTATATGAGGAAGCCATTTGGTATAAACCTAATTCAACCTGACTTTGTTTTTTCCAAAAGGGCCTGACTGTGGCTGTTGAGCACGCATTGCATATCTGCTTAGACATTTCCTATGGCCAGAACAAAGGCCCTTGAGATAAAGGTGCAACTTCACTCCCCCTCCCACATTGGCATTTCCTTAGGGATAAGCATCTTTCCTTAGGCTAGGAACTGATCGCTGCACTCACCTTTGACCACCCAGCTCACCTGTGACCACTCAGCTGGAGACAACAGACTGCCACCCTGCTGTGTTCACTGAGACAGAAGACCTACCTGCTATTTCCATCAATCGCTGTGCTGACAGAGCGGCCTTGTGACTATTGTAAAAGGGACATTTCAATCTTATGTGAAATATCCTGTTTAGGGGTATATAACCACTCTGTGCACCCCACTTCTTTGGTGCCCTTTCTTCCTTCGGGAAGAAAGGCCCCGGGTTATCACCCTCAGATTTAAGCTCAGAATAAACTCACCCAAATTTTCATTTATAGATTCGTTATGGATTATTTTCATCGACAGTTCTTGGCGTAGTCGTGGCAGGATTTCAGCGAAACCCACCGAAGGCCACCTGGAATCTACACTGAACCAGCATTCGGTACCAATAAGGGCCCATTGAGCCCCCTGGATCACTGCATTCTTCAGGTGACGCTGGTGAGTTCTCCTGAAACCCGGACCTCCTTACTTTAAGTTGACGGTCCAAGAGTTTATATGAGCTGGGTAAGGTCTTAAGACTAGAGGTTTGAGGGGTACCGGTACATTTCCTAGGCCAGAGGAGCCTAGAGGAACTTGGGAGTGAATGGGGAAGGCTGATGTTTTTAATTTGGCTTTAAATTGGAAAGAATTGTATTTATAAAGTCTGAACAAACTGCTTGACAGAGAAATGAGAGACTGAATGTGTTCAGCTCCAAAGAAAAAGGACACTTGCTCATCCCGGCCTTTACCAAAAGGCGCCCTTAGGTGACTAAGGACCTCAGCGGGAGTGTCAGAGGATCAATCCTTGCGACGTGCAGCAGTCCCATAGGGAGCTCCACTCTCATTCACGGTAATTAATTACAGGCTCGTCCCGGGACGCACACATAAGGGCTGGTCACCCGGCGCACTCCGAGCCCCTACGGTGGTTTTAGATAGCCGGAGGAGAAACTGAGGCACGTAAGAGAGTGTTTACGACCTTTCTATAGGGAGTAACACTCACAAGCGGCACACTTTCTGACCCACTACACTGTCCTTAGAAGTTGTTCGGACTTTATAAGAAAACAAAATCAAAAGAGAAGCAGGAAATCGAGCTTCTGAGACAGCCTGATCGGTTCCCGAATATGCAGCCTTTCCTCCAGACTCCGGTTGGCTTCGTGCTGTGATTGCAATTGCTTAACAAAGGGGGATCCCAAGCCAGACTGTTAAGGCCAAAAAGAAAGAAAGAGAGAAAGAAGAAAAAAACTGGGAAAACAAGTTTTTTCCCACTGCAGTCTGCTATGAGAACAGAAATCTAAGGAAAATCTTTGTTCTATATGTCTGTCTGTCTGTCTGTGTCTATATATGTTACAAATGTGTGATACTTTACCTCCGGATGGTACAATTTCTAAAAAGCTCTATTCCATTGACTTAAAGTAAGTGCTTACAAAAAGTTTTTCTAAGTAGAACTAACCCAAATGTCTTTCAAGTTAACATGACATAGATTAATCTTTGGTTAATGAAAGTTTAAGTTTGTTGGTTTGATTGAAAAGGCATGTCCTCAAAAGTTGTAGGTATTTGCATACGATGCAGGCACGCAGGCCTGGGTTTACTAGTCAAATAAGCTCATGTTGTCTGTTAGAAATTCGTCAGCAAAATAATAGCTTTAAATGATCAGTTTTGTCTGATGTCTCATGAGGTTTTTGTGGGTAATCTGAACATAATTGTTGGAAACAAATGATTTAAATAGATAAAAGTGGGTACAATAACTGTTTATGGTCTGTATACTTGGGGTAAAAAAACCAGCTTCGAAATTCTTTTTGGTAAAGATCTTGAGTTTTGCCAAGTTAAGTTAAATGATAAAAAATCTGAGTATCTGGGTCATTTTTGGATTGGATAGAACACTGAAACATTATTGCTAAACGTATCTAAGTTTATCTACTTTTGCCTTCTTATTGCAGAGAGGCTAAAAGTCTTTGGGTGTTTTATTGTGAAGTGGTGTGTTTCTAGAAATTATGAAAAGTGTTTAGAATGCTGATATAAAAGACAATTCATAATTGCTTACCATTTTAGTGTTTCCTACAGTTTGTTAAAGGTTAAAGAGTTCTAATATATGTGATTAAATCTGCTAGAAATTAATAAGAAAAACAGCTCTGTATTTAAGGAAAGTAAGGTGTAAGTTTTCAGTCAAGAAGGTATAAAAGGAATGGAATATTTTTGTTTGATGGGTTAAGAAAGATAAATTTGTCCTAAAGTTCTAGGTGGGGGGGGAAAAAAAAGAAAGACTTTGGGACAAATTCTGAAGGCAAAAAGAAAGTTGTAGAAGGTTTGTGAAGGAGAAATTCTGAAAGGAGTTTTATGCCTGGTGAAGTTGGCTAAGATTGAAATGAATCTAATTAAGTAAATGGATTTTAATATGAAAAAGTAAACTGGTACAGAAATTAAAATTTGGTTTTATCTCAAAGGATAATTGTCTTGAACTTTTGGTCTGCTCTTGATAAAGAGGGTATAAAAGGTGTTCCTTTGAGTAAGTCTACCTAAAAGACAAATCTGTTTTGTTAAAATAATGACTGAGGTCACTCTTAAGATTTTTGATTGTTTCTGTTGTCACTTTAAATGGATACCTGAGCATTGTTTCGCAGTGAGCGTTATTTCCTGTCTGAACAAATGTTTTAAAACCTTTTGATATTTTTGACAAGCTTCTCCCTCAAAAATATTCAAATCCTAAATACAGGCTTTCTTTTGACCTGGATGAAGGAGGAAGATTTCTCTGGGGATTTTCAGAGGGCCTCTGGGACTTCACAGAGAAATTTGCTCTCTCTTCCTATAAGGGGGAAAATTCTAAACTAATGAGGCTTATTTGGTCTGTTAAATTACATTGGGAGCATCATGAGACAAAGTGATGATAGTCTTTCTTAGGTGGTATTATGTGGGTAAATGTTACAGATATAAGTGTTTTGAAAATTATATAACATTCCTAAAATTCTGATCTGTCCTGGCTATCAGTCATAATTCTAAATATTATTTTAAGGTGTTGTATATCAGAAATAATAAGTTTCACTGTCAATTGTCATTTTTAAGTCTTTTGTTGTTTACAGTCAGTTGTTTTACTCTGATGCTTTTTGCTTTTGCAAATATGTCTCAATCTTCAGAGGCATTAATGGAAAGGGACTCTGACACTTACTCTGGATTACAGTTTTCTGATAAACTTTCAGATCACAGAACTGAACTCTGGGTAAGAAATTACAGAAATCTAATGGAGAAACTGATAACCTCATAAAACTGCTAACAGAAGATTAAGATCAAGAACCAATTATACAGGACTGCGTGAACTGATGAGGATGATTATAATTTTTTTATGACTTTTATTTGAAATATTGCTGATTTTTGATGTTTTGCTTTGTTTTCTCAGATTCAAGAAAAGTTTTTTCTCTTTTCTCTTATGCTAACTATGACTTATAGCAATTTGGTGAAATTATACCTTTGTGAGCAAAACTGAAACATTTATCTTTTCTCCCTACTTGATCCCTCCAGAGTTTAGAAACCTAGTAAGTGAGTGAATATGGTTATTTCATGGCAATATTGTTGTTTGCATAAGTTCAATAAGAATCTGTTCTCCTTATAACAGGACGCATTTGTTATCTTACCAAAGCTTTGACTGGAATGTCATATTTGAGAGAAACATACAGACTCAGATATGACAATACTGCCTTTGAGAATAAGGTTGACTTTCTGGAAATAAAGCCACTTGGAAAAATGGGCCTGGTACCTTGTTTACAGAGATTCTGGCAATCTTACCTGGTAAGTAAGGAAGCTTGCTTATCTGGCAGGTGCATTGAACCTCGAAATATTTTTGGGGAATCTCAAGAAAGGAGAGAAATTCACCAAAATCTAAGGTATTGCAGGCAAGGCCTGATGGCACAAATCCTTGGCATGGCTTTCCTGGCCTCGAGAAGTCTTTAAGGTTCAATCTGAGATTCCTCATAAAAAATTCCAGCAAAGAAGATTTAAGAGCCTCTATGATCAATTGCTATTCTTGCTGCACTTATGTAAATAATTGGGCCAAGTTTCTTGAAACTAAACTTATTTTGCAAACCAATTAGTCTTAATTTGGCTATCTTTGGTAAAAATGAGGGTGATTCTGGAGAGAAGAATTATGTTTCAGTGAAAAACTATAATACACATTTGTGGATATTAGATCCTAGTTCTGTTAATTGTTTTTGAGGCTTTTTTTTCTACCTGTGAACTGGACTGGATCCTGAATTCTTCTACTGAAACATCTGGTTACAAATTTCCAAAGTAATGTTTTCAATTTTTTCCCTCATTTTCATTTGGAATCACTGAGAATTGAACATGCTCTTTTTCCTGAACCCTTGCAAACTGAAGCTGAACAACTTGATAGAAACTTAAGAGAGATTCCTGTCTGTTGCTGTGTAAGCTGTGAGCCACTCAGAAAGATACCTGAATGCCCGATGACATCATCAGAGACATTTCAAGCTGCAAAAAGATGCTTTGACTTTGACACCTAGAAATCTTCTTGACTGCCTGCCCACTGGACACAGGAACTAATTTATAATTTGCTCCAACCATTAACCTTGCTACCTTGCTTCCAACATCACAAGGGGAGAAGATCACGTCTGCATTCTATTGTTTAATTTGGTTTACAAATGAGTCTTACTTTAATGATAAGTGAGGATGTTATCAAGCTGGATGTGCTGCCCAGCCTCAAGAATGCCTGCTACTTTCTGTTAACTCTGTTAACCCAGTAAAAAGATTTCTTTCTACAGGCTTAAGAAATCACCACGGAAGAAGAAAAATAATATATATATAGGTTGCAACAAAAGGGAAAAAACAATACTTTTGGAACCCCTCCCAGTGGCTCATATAATCTCTACTTGTTGTGCTATATGCCCAAAGTATAATCCAGAGAAGCCACTTCATGAGTCACGAGGCCACTTTCCCCTTCTTAAGGGACCCCTTGAGGTATGACAATTGGACTTTGTCCAAATGCCACCATCTCAAGCATAAATATGTCATGTAATGATCTGCATGTTCTCACATTGTTTTGAGGTTTTTCCTTGCAGAAGAGCGATGGCTTTAGGTAAATTATTATCGAAAAGAATAAATTCCTGTTTGAGGAATTCCTCCCGAGTTACACAGTGACTGGGGGAACTCAAATCTATTTGTAATGTTTGGCAAATATTGCAGCATTTCCACTGTGCTTACCATCCTCGATCCTCAGGATTGGTAAAAAGAACTAACGGCACAACCAAAACTTAATTGGCAAGCTTTCAGAAGCATTTACTCTCTTACAGCCAAAAGCTCTTGTGCTAGTGCTCCTTAATCTTAGATCTATACTTTTGTAAACATCGGCTGTCTCCTTTTTAAATAATACAACAGCCCATGCAATTAAATGAAGAAATATATGAACCAGCTTTGCTTAAGGGATGTATTACATTGTTTTCATGGTCTTACTGTGGTGCTTAAAGGAAATGAAGGATTTGTAGCTGATTCTTTCACAGAGAAGTCCCAGAACTTAAGGATCATGGACTGTAACCTGAAGAATTTATTTATTGAAAGAGACATCAAATGAGACTCTTTGCAGCCCTGTTGGAAAGGACAATACCGGGAGGAGAAGACGATGACATCTGTTGTAGACAGCTGTCCCAAGACTCCGGACCAGGCCTATATTCCCAACCTCATATCTCCTCATTTAAACATTTGTTATGCTTAAACTGTATACCTACTTTATAATTTCTTTGGAATGTTATCATACTGAAAAAAAGTGATTAATTTGGAACAGACTGGTCTTGAAGGCCAGGAATTTATCGAGTGACTCCTAATGGAACTCAATGGTTACGTGGAACAAATCTTTGACCTTGGCTACTGCCTGGATGGCTAAGACACTGCACCCTGAGTTTCCTTTAAAAGCAGGGAAGGAGTCAGGCTGAGTTAAAACCTGGTGTCAATCTCCCTCTCTTAAGGCCAGATGGGCTCGTTCAGTGTTACACTGGTGTGGCTATATTTGCAGCTATATTTGCTTCTTCTTTGGGGCTAAAAGATGTCCTTATTACATATGAAAGCTCTGACTAAATTTACTCAAGAAGCTCTTAATGATAAGCAGGAATAACCTTATTCAAATACTGAAATGTCTTTAATGAGAAGGGCTGTCCTTCAAAACAGAATGCCTTTAGATAGTCTTACTGCATCCCAAGGTGGTACATAGACAATCATTCAGACTGAATGCTGTGCTTTTATATGTCATGAATCTTCCAATGTGTCATCTCTGCTAAAGCACATGAAGAAGCAGGTGAATGCCTTATGCGATCCTGCACCTAGTTTGATCAGTTTCGTTGGCTCCCTTTTCAGTATCAGTTCCCTTTTTCGATCCGGATTGGAATTCCTATTTCTATTACTTATTGCAATCCTTGTACTGGTCATAATATTCAAACTAATTGTTGTTTTCTTTACTCAGTGTTGTAAGAGTAGCATACAAACTACAGTAATGATTGTTCTACGGCTTGAGATGGTCGATCTGTCTTATAACCCTGGACAAATTTCCTTTTCTGATAGGGACTATGACTAAGAATTCACTTCAGACTAATCCTTTTAAAAATGCTGAGTTATTATCGTTACTGTGCTTGTTCTATAATCATATACAATGTAATTGTGAAGTGTCATAGAGAAGCACATATACAATGTTTGTGCAACAATCTAAAATTAATTGGAAATTACATGACATATGAAATGCTTCCTCTGTTAATATATGTATAACTCTATGCTTGTCCACTATTTCCCCCCAACGTGGACGACTAGGCAAATAAATGAGCTAAAAGCCTAGCACCGAGGGACATGATGGACCCAGGGCAGGCAGCAACCACCCTGGCGCTGAGGGACAATATTTTGATCATCAATGCTTTCTATCGAAAGATTAGAGATCAAAAGGGGAAAATGACAAATAAAACTGGCAAGCAATAGGATATATTGGAGTATATGAGGAAGCCATTTGGTATAAACCTAATTCAACCTGACTTTGTTTTTTCCAAAAGGGCCTGACTGTGGCTGTTGAGCACGCATTGCATATCTGCTTAGACATTTCCTATGGCCAGAACAAAGGCCCTTGAGATAAAGGTGCAACTTCACTCCCCCTCCCACATTGGCATTTCCTTAGGGATAAGCATCTTTCCTTAGGCTAGGAACTGATCGCTGCACTCACCTTTGACCACCCAGCTCACCTGTGACCACTCAGCTGGAGACAACAGACTGCCACCCTGCTGTGTTCACTGAGACAGGAGACCTACCTGCTGTGCTGACAGAGCAGTCTCGCTACTATTGTAAAAGGGACATTTCAATCCTATGTGAAACACCCTGTTTGGGGGTATATAACCACTCTGTGCACCCCACTTCTTTGGTGCCCTTTCTTCCTTCGGGAAGAAAGGCCCCGGGTTATCACCCTCAGATTTAAGCTCAGAATAAACTCACCCAAGTTTTCATTTATAGATTGGTTATGGATTATTTTCGTCGACACCTGGCACATAGAGATTTTCAGTAAATTTTTGTTGAATGAATGAGTGAGGAAGTAGATTATATAAGGTCCATGATCTCGAGGTGTTTGTAGTCCGGCCACAGATAGGCAGTGTGTGGTTACGTGTGGTAAGGGCAACCCCGAAGAGTGCAGAGCAGCCAGCCCTCAGAGTCAGGGAGAGCCACCCAAGTGAGCAGGGATGATGAGAAATATTCGTAAATAACCACAGAGCAGAACAGAAAGTGAGAGGGTCTTCTGAGAAGAGCACATGGGCGCCGTGGGGCTGCAGGGAGAGACAGATGACCTCCCAGAACATCAAATTGTGGGGACCTGGAATTGGCCACCCCAAGATATGTCTCTTTGGCATCAGGATTATTTGAGGCTGATTGCTTTTGATAAACTGGGACAGGGAAGGAAGCTCTGAGGAATGGAACTTGCCCTTCCTTAGGACACATTTACATTTGTAAGGTAAATCTCTATCTGTAAAGGTGCCTCCCTCTCTGTACCAGGAAGAAGAAAGGAGATGACCTTCTCTCTAGAAACTCTTAACCAATACCAAAGGCAAGGACTTAAATCTGCATTTTATTGTGCTCCTCTAGTAACCTCCTGTAACTGACTTCCCTCCCCCTCCCAACTTTGGCATTTCTTTAAGGATTAAGCATCTTTCCTTAGGCTAGGAACTGATTGCTGCGCTCACCTGTGGCTGCCCAGCTCCAGACAATCGACTTGCCTCCTGCTACGCCCACTGAGATAGCAGTTCACTACCTGCTGTGTCCATCAAGCGCTGTGCCGACAGGGCAATCTTGTGACTATTGTGGGAGGGACATTTCAATCACATGTGAAACACCCTGTTTGGGGGTACATAACCACTCTGTGCACCCCACTTCTTGGGTGCCCTTTCTTCCTTCGGGAAGAAAGGCCCCGGGCCATGGTTCCTCATAAAGCTTTGTTTAATTTTCTCTTGCTATTCTGTCTCATGTGAATTTAATTCATTCTCTGGCCAGACGAACCCACATTTGGGAAGAGGAAATGTCTTCCTCCCCTACAAAATTATGCTCAGGCTAGGTGCTTGGGTGAACTCAAAGGTAACTCTTAGTGCCTCGCTCCTAAGGACGCTTGGGAGCTGGGTAGAAGTTAGTGCTCTTGGTAATCAAATGCCTTGGCTAATGGTCCAGGGCAGTGATTCTAAAGTGTTGACCAAGGAGCCTCTGAGTATTTGCTCAAAATGCAGATTCCAGAGCCTTGCTCTAGACTTTCTGGTCCTGAAACTCCAGGCGTGGGTTTGCCCAGGGATTTTCCTTTAGGCAGGATTCTGATGTGCCCTGAAGTCTGAGAACCACAGGTGCAGGGCAAGGCTGGGCGGCATCATGGTGGGAAAAGCCCGGATCAGGGAGTTCTGAATTCTGGTTCCAAATTTGTCACTAATTTGACATGTGATCTTGAGCCAATGCTCTCACCCCTGCTTGGGCCTTAGCTTCCTCAGCCACAGAACTACCTGTATTTCCACCTGATTTCTGAGAACTGGCTTTTCTGAGAGCTTGAAGACATCCCAGCCTCCCCTTCCAACCCAACTGCCATGCCTAGTGACAGCTGCAGCCTCTGCTCACTGAGCCTCAGTTTCCTTACTTGTCAGGGAAGTAAGGGCAGTATCTGTGTCAGAGGGTTGCTGAGAGGATTAAAATGATATTTTAAAATTTATTTTTCTTATGGATATTTGGGTAGATTAGAAAGTCTGAAGGGATAAACACTCTATTGTTAGTGGTGGTTATCTTTAAGTGGTGGGATTATTGATGACTAATTTTTCTTTTTGACTAATGTTTTAAAACATAGTAATAAAAAACTTTAAAAAGTTAAAAACATATAAACACTGAATTACCATTTGATCCAGTAATCACATCTGGGTATATACGCGAAGGATTTGAAGGCAGGTATTTGTACATCGACGCTCACAGCAGCATCACAGCAGCTGAAAGGTAGAAACAGCGCAAATGTCCAGCAACAGGTGGCTGGCTAACAAGGTACGATGAAATAGTATTCAGCCTTTACAGGGAAGGAAATTCTGATACATGCTACAACGTACAGGAAACTTAAAGACATGCTAAGTGAAAAGGGCAAAGGCAAATTATGCAAGCACAAAAGCACAAATATTGTATGATCTCACTTATAAGAGGTATGTAGAGTAGGCAAATTTAAAGAGACAGAAATTACAATAGATTACCGAGGCTGGGGGAGGGGACCCAGGGGTCATGGTTTAATAGGGACAGACCTTCAGTCTGGGATGATGAGAAAGTTCTAGAGGCGGATGGTGGTGATGGTTGCACAACAATGTAAATGTACTTAATGCCACTGAACATACACCTAAAAATGCTCAAAATGCTAAATTTTATGTTCTGTATATTTTACCATAATAAAAAAATGAACAAGAATTTCCTGTGTAATGCAAGAAAATTTAAAAAGGGAAACACTGTAACTCTTAGGATGGCTATGGCCTTGTTTTAGACACCGCTACTGAGCTGTTTCTGGGCATCAGGACACATTTGCTCCAGCTTCTCTCTCCCTCTGTCTCTGCCACGTACCACTCAGCTCCCATCCTTGCCCCTCATGTTTTCCTTTCTAAAAAAGGGCCTCATTTCTTTTAAAGTCGGGCTTGGGTTTTTAGGGGAAAGTTATGGGGCTTCATTAAGATCCCACCTGCTCTGAGACTCTGAAGCAAATTATTGCCTCTCTAAGAAGCACGTGTCAGTTGAGGTGAGCTAACAGCCAGGACACAGTATCAGTAAGCTTTCAAAACGACGTGCAAAGTGGGTTAAAGACAGACGTGATACAAAGCCAAGCTCGACACAGGCGACTGGCACGTTCACCGTAAGCGTAATTTATGAGGATTGAGACTGAAAACGGCATTTCACAAAGGCAGGATTACAGTTCCGTATTACATTGATGACATTTCAAAGCAGAAGCAGGCACATTGTGGTCTTAGCAGCCGACTCGACAAAATCTGGCAGCGCTGGAGAATGAGGAGAGGAAAACGTCGAGGAGCGGCGGCGCAGGGGCCGCGTGGAAGCTGCGGGAGTGAACACAGGGTCTTTGATTCGGCGTGTGTGTTGCTCCTTGCAGGCCTAGGAGGAATCTTGGCCCTTACCCCTGCCGTGCGGGACATTTGGGAAAGACTTCAGAAAGGGCCCAAGGGGCTCTTGTGAAGAGATCCTAGGCAGCAAACTCAATGACTTTAGCTATTCAGGCCCTAAACCCGACCAAATATTAAGCAATGGCTCAAATCAATATTCCTAGCTGGTTTTCCAAGTTTTCCCAGATATTTTCTTCATGAAGCCACAGAATCTTTCACCAGAGAACCTTGCAAAATAGTTTTGGGACCTAGGAACTTAGAAAAAATATTTATGAAATACCGTAATCCCTTAGGCTTTGGAGTTCTTATTTATTCTTTTAATTTTTAAATTCTAGTTCTTATTCATTCTTCAGGCCCCTCTGTGTTTTAAGAAAGCACATCTGTTTCTTATTTTATGCCTGGGGTAATGGGCACAAATAATTACCTAGAATATTATTTATGATTTGAGTTTAGCACCAGGGTGGCCTGGCACAGAGCTTTCTTTATTAATAACAGTATTATTAAGATTATAGCTACTATTTATTAAGCATTTTTAAAGTGTTGGGTACTGGGCTAAGCACTTTACTACAGCATCTCTTACAAGCCTCAGAATGACCCTATGACATACTTACTACTATGATCACCATTACATAAATAGGAAAACCAACGCTCAGAGAGATTGGGCCACTTGTCACAATCACAGAGCTAGTAAGGGGCTGAGCTGAGACTCGAACTTAGAACCTCAAAGGTTAAAGGTTCAGTCCCATGGGGCCAGTCCTGAGGCATAGTAGTTGGGTTCAGCGGAGTCCACTTCGGCAGCCTGGGTTGGCAGGTTCAGGGTCAGGGCATGGACCTACACCACACATCAGCCATGTTGTGGCGGGGACCCACACATAAAAAGTGGAGGAAGATTGACACAGATGTTAATTCAGGGCTAATCTTCCTCAGCAAAAAAAAAAAGAAGAAGAAGAAGAAGGTTAAAGACTCTGTCCTACAAGACTGTCCTGACTTCTGACATCAGTCACTAGTGAAGTTCCCAAGCTACCCACACTTCTGCCCAGATAACTACAAACTCAGTGATTCCTATGACACCCCCACCCCAACCCCCTGCTCAAGTTCAATAATTCTCTAGAGTGACTCACAGAACTCAGGAAAGTCCTATATTTATGATTAAAATTTGATTATAAAGGACACAACTCAGGAGAAGCCAAATGAAAGGGATGCATAAGGCAAGGTATGAGGGGGCAGGGGCACAGAGCTTCCATGCCCTTCTCTGGGAATGCCATCCTCCCAGCATGTTCAGATATTCACCAACCCATAAGCTCCCCAAACCTTTGTTCAAGAGTTTGTATCAAGGTTTCATTATGTAGGCATGATTGATTGCATCACTGACCATTGATGATTGAACTCAATCTCTGGACTCATTCACCTCCCTGGAGTTGGGAGATGGGGCTGAAAGTTCCAATCCTCTAATCAGGTACATGGTCAACCCCTCCCTTGAAACTATCTAAGGGCTCACCTTGTTAGCATAAACTCAAATATAATTAAAAGAGGCTCATTATGAATAACAAAAGACACTCCTATCACTCAGGAAATTCCAAGGTTTTAGGAACTCTGTGCCAGGAACTGGGGAAAAAAACAAATGTATTTTTATTATACCACAGCAGCATATAGTTGAATCCTGTTTTTTAAAAGCTATTCTGCCAGTCTATGTCTTTTGATTGGGGAGTTTAACCCATTTATATTTAATTACTGATAGAAAAGGACTTACTATTGCCATTTTGTTTTTTGTATGTCATGATTTTTCTGTCCCTCATTTCCTCCATTACTGCCCTCTAACGTGTTTAGTTGATTTTTTAGTGACATGGTTTGGTTCCCTTCTCATTTACTTTTGTGTGTGTTCTATAAATATTTTCTTTATGGTTTCCATGGGGATTGCATATAACAACCTGATATTACAGCGATCTATTTTAAACTGATACAAACTTAACTTTAACCACATACGAAAACTATTCCTTTATAGCTCCACCTTCCCACACTTTCTGTTATTAATGTCACAAATTACATATAGATTTATAATTATTTTTTATGCTTTTGTCTTTTAAATCCTGTAGAAGAACAAAAAGTGTAGTTACAAACCAAAGTTATAGAATGTTGGTTTTAATATTTGTCCACTTCTTTATCTTTACTGGAGAACTTTATATTTTTGTATGGCTTCAAATTATTGTCTGGCATGCTTTCATTTCAACTTGAAGGACTCCCGTTAGCATTTCTTGTGGGGCAGGTCTAGTGGTAATGAGCTCCCTCAGCTTTTGCTTACCTGGATATGTCTTAATTTCTCCCTTGGTTTTGAAGGACAGTTTTGCTAGATAAAGAATTCTCAAGGGCCGGCCCCATGGCCGAGTGGTTAAGTTCACACACTCCGCTGCGGTGGCCCAGGGTTTCACCAGTTCGAATCCTGGGCGGGGACATGGTACTGCTCCTCAGGCCATGCTGAGACAGTGTCCCACATGCCACAACTAGAAGGACCCACAACTAAGAATATACAACTGTGTACCAGGGGGCTTTGGGGAGAAAAAGGAAAAGAAAATTAAAAATTAAAAAAAAAATTCTCTGCTGACAGGTTTTTTATTTCAGCACTTTAAATACATCATCCTACTGCCTTCTGGTCTGCAAGGTTTCTGCTGACGAGTCCTCTGATAGTCTTATCACGAATATCTTGTAGTTGATGAGTTGCTTCTTTCTTGCTGCTTTAAAAATTCTCTCTTTGACTTTGTCTTTCAATAGTTTGATTATAATGTGTCTCAGTGTGGATATGATATCTTTGGCTTTATCCTAGTTGAGAGTTCATCGAGCTTCTTGAATTTGTATATTCATGTCTTTCCTCAAATTTGAGAAGTTTTCAGCCATTATTTCTTCACATGACCTCTCTGCTCCTTTCTCTCTCTCTCTCTCTCTCTCTCTCTCTCTCTCTCTCGGCTCCTTCTGGGACTCCCATAATGCTAGTCCACTTGATGGTGTCCCATAAGTCCCTTAAGCTCTGTTCACATCATTCTTTTTTTCTTTTTGCTACCCAGAATTGATAATTTCAAATGATCTGTCTTCAAGTTCACTCTTTCTTTCTTCTGCCTGTTCAAGTCTGCTGTGAATTCCTCTAGTGAAATTTTCAGTTCACTTATGGTATTTTTCAGCCTCAGAATTTCTGTTTGGTTCTTTTTGTAATTTCTGTCTCTTTGTTGGTATTCTTATTTTGTTCATATGTAATTTTCCTGATTTCCTTTAGCTCTTTGAGCATATTTAGGGCATTTGTTTTAAAGTCCTTGTCTGGGGTCCGGCCTGATGGTGCAGCAGTTAAGTGTGCACGTTCTGCTTCAGTGGCCTGGGGTTCACTGGTTCGGATCCGGGGTGCAGACATGGAACCATGTGGTAAGCCATGCTGTGGTAGGCATCCCACATAGAAAGTAGAGGAAGATGGGCACGAATGTTAGCTCAGGGCCAGTCTTCCTCAGCAAAAAGAGGAGGATTGGCAGCCTTTAGCTCAGGGCTAATCTTCCTCAGGAAAAAAATAATAAATAAATAAAGCCCTTGTCTAGTAAGTCCAAGGTCTATGTTTCTTCAGGGATTGTTTCTGGAGATCTATTTTGTTCCTTTGGGTAGGCCATGTTTTCATGTTTTCTTTGTATGCCTTGTGACCTTTGGTTCAAAACTTGGCATTTGAAAAAACAAGCACCTCTCCCAGTCTTTGCAGACTGGCTCTGTACAGTGAAAGACCTTCACTAGTCAGCCCGGTGTGAAGGCTTAAGGTCTCCTTGGGACTTTTCTGGGCATTGGCCTTTCCTGCACCTGTCTTTGTGTTTTTCCCCCAATTCTCCCATACACACGGCAGGTTTTAAGTGTCTTAATTTTCCTAAGAGTCTCACTCCTGTTTTTAAAAGGGTCTTAGCTCTTCCACTGTCTTCCTCAATCAGTATCTCTCGCCCCATGCATGTCTGGGTTTGTAGTCTCCTTTTGGCTGTCACGAGCCATTCCCACTGCTTCCCACAGCTTCCCCTAGCCTGAGATCTGAGCTGTGCCATGTGTGGCTATCTGAGCTCCAAGTTAGGTGACACAGGGACCAATCAGACAGCTCCCACACAGATCAAAATGTTGAAAATTAGGTCCACTCTACTCTCACTGGTTCATGGAAGAAAACTGGGGACTGGGCTGCTACTTTGCCTAAACCACTCTGTGCCACACTGAGGAAGGGGTGGGCAGTGGCAAGTAAAAACACCGTGAAACTTCCTTCCATTTTGAATGTGACTTTTTCTTAATTGGACGTTTGCTTGGTTGTTGTAGAGCTTTGACTGATTTCCAGAGCTCTTATTAAGTTATTTTAGCTAGTGTCTAGTTGTTTATTTAATGTTTCCTTGGGGGAGTTGAGGGCCTAGATCTTCCTAGTCCGCCATCTTGCCAATGTCACTCTAAGCATCTTTTTAATAATGCCTGACCATAGTCAATTCTCTGTGGTCTCCACCAGGTAGGTAACAAGGGAAATGGGATAAGCCAGGGCCTGGTAAAGACACCAGGGATGTTGGTGTCTTTAATTCCTCCATGCTGAAAGAAGACCAAAATGTCAGCCAAAAGGGCTCTTGTCGTTATCCAGCGGCTTCCCTTCTCTCTGTGAAGATAGGGACCAGTGGGGGTTTTTACTGCTGCCCAGACCATTGGCCAATTGGGATCTGAAATGAAGTGTTTCTCTCTCCCTTCCCAGGAATAAAGTTAGCTGTCCGCATTGAAAACAGCTTTAAAATTTTCTGTGTGTTTTCCCTTTGGTCCTCTCATTCAGTTTTCCAACCACCCTGAAAGGTGAGTGCCATTAACCTGTAGTGCAGATGAGGAAACTGGGACTGAGAGATCTTGAGATTTCTTCTAGGTCACGTGGGTTATCTAGTGGCAGAGTCAGAGTTTCCAATTTGAAAGCTATGTCTGTGCCATGTGATCAACTCTAATTCTGCCCATGGCTGAAGTCACATATCCAGTGTGGAGTCACATTCTCTGCCTCCATGGACAAAGGGCGTGCTTCCTCCTCGTAAAGGTGACAGGGTGAGGGATTGGGGAGGCCAGATGCCAGAACGCGAAAGGAGTTCAGACCTTTTAGGACCATTGCTGATGGAAGATCCAGCAGGGATGCAAGTTCCAGTCGGAGGAGGATAGGGGCTGCTGCTCACAGGCTCCTTCCTTATAAGTGCAAAGAAAGGTGTCAGCTCTTAAGCTAAGATCACCATTCACAAGGAGGAACTTGAAGTATTTCTATACCTGCATAACCAGAACCTTGGCCTTCCAGCTTCAAGGCCCTGGTTCTATGCCTCCAGACTCTCTTTCTTCCTCGGATTCAGGTGCTGTGCTTGCTGAATTAGATCTTGAGAGACAATTTGGTCCCCTTTTTCACTGCCTTAGGATGCAGAGAACAGAGGCTCTTGGCTTTTGAAAAGTTTGGGGAAACAGAGCAGAGAAAAATAATATATATGAGCAAAAGGCAAATGTTACAAAGAGCTGATGATCTTGTACTAGTCTGGAGCACCCAAGTCCCTGCTGTGGTCGGGGCCTCACAGAAGTCAAGAAAGGCTCCAGCCACTCCATTACTCAGGGGTCACTTTAATTAAGGGGGGAAAAAGGCCAAAGCAGGGTACAACAATTGTGATATCTTTTTATTTATTGATGTATTTAATAAATTTTTATATAAAATTTTTCAAACTCACAGCAAAGTCGGACACCCATATACCCACCAACTAGATTCAACAATTGTTACCGTTTTTGCCATATTTGCTTCATCTATATATAATACACTTCATCAAATCAAAGATGCCATTGATTGTAAGACACTTCATTTTATATAACGATAAGAAAGAGAAAACACTACCATTTAATTGTTAAGACACCACCAATTTCTAAGATGCATTCCATTTTCAGGGTAAAGAAAAAAACGTGTGTCTAAAGAGTATGTGTTACATAACTCCATTATATGAACTTCTGGATCAGGCAAAGCTAGTCTACGGTGAGAGATCATTAGAACAGTGGTTCTCTCAGCCGGAGGCAGGAGAGAGGATTGACTGGGAAGAGGCAGGAGAAAATTTTCTGGGGAAAATATTCTGTATTTTGATAAAATAATGACATTTGTCAAAACTCATTTAACTATAATACTTAAGATCTGAATATAATGCATAATACTGTATGTATTATACTTCAATTAAAAAATTAAAATAACAAAATATGACTTGGAATCAATTTTTTTTGCTAGAGCATTTTAAAGTAGATTATAGTAAATTCTTCAGCATGCGTGTCCAAAAAATAAGAATATTCTACTCCACAACTACAATATCATTATCTCATGCATAAATACAATACCGTTATATCATACCTAAAAATTGAACAATAATTCTCTAATATCACCCTTAGTCCATATTCAAATTTCTCTGAGTGTAATTGTCTATTTTATTTTATTTTTATTGTTTTTAAAATTTCTATTATAAAATGAAACACATATACAGAAAACCACACCAAACATACGTATAGCTTGGTGAATTACTGTAAAGTGAACACTCATAACCACCACTCAGGACCAGAGATAGAACTTTGCAGCCACCCCAGAAGCCATCTACATGCCTCCTCTCAATCACAATGACCCCTTTTTCAAAGGGACCACAATTCTGAACAAGATTCCCTGAGTTTTTGGATGTTGATAACAGGTTGTTGGTTTCTGTGCCTTCTATGCTCAGTTCAATTGGATATAAAATCTTTGGCTCACATTTTCTTTGCTTGATATCTTAATTATATGACTCTATTTTCTTCTAGCACAAACCATTGCTGTTGAAAGTCTAATGAAAATCTAATTTTCTTTCTGTTATAATTCACTTGGCCTTTTTGTCTAGATGCAAAAACAGCCAATTTCACTCTTTAAATGTCTTGGTGTTGGCCACTCTGGGTCAGTATTTTGGGTATAAGGTATGCCTTTTCAATATCTAATTTCAGATCTTTATTTCAAGAAATTTTTCTTGAATTAAAACTTTTAGTATTTGTCAAGTTGTTCCCTTGATTTGGTTTTCTTTTGTAGTTACTCCTATTGTAATGTTTTGTCACTTTCTCTCCAATCTTTTTTCTTTCTTCTTTCTTTATTTTTAATTTTAAAACTTTTGTCTTTTTTTCACCTTCTGTTTTTCATAAGGCAATATCTGCAGTATGTAGTTACTCTTGTTTTCTTTCTGGTTTAGTTTTGAAATAACTTATTTATTCCTAATTTCTCCTGAGTTTTATCACTTAATTGCCATATTTTTCTAGTTCTTTTTTTTTTTTTTTTTTTTGAGGAAGATCAGCCCTGAGCTAACATCTGCTGCCAATCCTCTGCTTTTTGCTGAGGAAGACTGGCCCTGAGCTCACATTCATGCCCATCTTCCTCTACTTTATATGTGGGACGCCTACCACAGCATGGTGTGCCGAGTGGTGCCATGTCCACACCCAGGATCCGAACTGGCGAACCCCAGGCCGCCGAAGCGGAACGTACGAACTTAACCGCTGCACCACTGGGCCGGCCCCTGTACTTTTCCGGTTCTGATTTATGTTATTCTTTGACATCTTGTACCTTTTCAAGTGTCTTTTAGTTGGTTGTGAAATATTAGTTTATACTGTTGATCAGTTTTGCGGCAGGGAACTCAGTCGACTGGCTTTAAGAGTCCATGTTGCCTACACTGCTCCAGCCCCCTCAGAGCTGATCAGAGACCCCATGGACTCAGTCGATATTGGCCAAACCCCTGTCATTTCAACTGCCTTCCCATGAACACTTCTTTTGCTGGCCCATCAGATGCCCTGTTTCTTCCCTCTGCTGTCTCCTGTGTAAATATGGATGTCATGCAGGTCTTATAGTGCTGCTGGTGGTGGTCCTCACTCTCTTGTATTTTGGAGTTTTGGGGGGACACCTTATTATCTGGCCTTGCTGTAGATGTTGGCCATAGTTTTTGGTTTTACTATCTAGGTGCTCTGTGTTTTTTGTTTCTTTGTTTCTTTTTTGATGGGGAGAAGATTCAGGGAGAATAAGAAACTATGACACCGCTATGTCTTTTCAGAATTCTCAGGGAGGGAAAGGGAGCCAGGTCAGCTCAGGAAGCAAACTGTTTTATTTGTTCCCATGGCCAGGCCAGGACCGGACCGTGTGCCATGTTCCTAAACCACGGTTAGGTGTGAATAGAAGATGGTTCCCAGAAAGCAAGCTCTATTTTTTAATCCTATACCAAAGAAGCAGAAACACAACAGATGTTCACTACAGTGTTTCGTATAAGGTTTCATTTGAGGGGTTCCAAGCATTAAAAAAAACATTATGATAACATGCATCCAAAATAATCCAATTACATGGCTTATCCTTTAACTCTATCTATTTTAAAGTTAACTTTTAACTATATGAATAATTTACAAACACATTTCTTTGTAAGAGAGGAACACACTGGAAAAGGCTAAAGTCCTCTTTGGCCACTCCTCACCGACCCGGGTCCCCCGGCTATTTTTTGATGCCTGGCTAACTTCGCCTCATCTTCACAAGACTTCTCATGCATGACTCAGGCCTGCTGAGGGAGCATTTAAAGTCGCTTTAACATTAACCAGAGGGAATGCAATTTTGCAAGTGAATCCATTAACAGCTATTTTGGGGGATTATCTATGTTGTTTTTGTCTTCCATTTGTGCAAAAATGTAAAACTTGAGAAGGGTTGACAATTTTAGAAACTTGACTGTTTCTCTGTGCTTCAGCTTGGTGAGGGCCCTCAGTCATGGTTTCGTCTTTGATCAGCAAGCTTACCATCATAGCATTGATAACTAATGGGCTTTGGGGTTGAGCTTTCGTAAGGTTTATTGAGATTATTTTCATTAGGATGCATTGTGATTCAAGTTGCAGAAAACCAGGCTCACATTGACTTTTAAAGAGGGATATATTGGCACTTCAGGAGTCGCTGAATTCAGGGCTCTCAAATCGGGTCATGGCCATATGCCCTGCCCAACTGCAGGGGGCCCATTATACTGTATGGCACAAGCCCTGCACTGTGTGCACTCTTGGCCATGCCCCTGGAATCCTGTGCTGTGGGTCCCTCTCTTCGTTCTGCTTTCCTTGTTCGTTGACTCCTCTTCAGCAGCCTCCCTTCACAGTAGTACAAGAACAGTAGCAGCTTTTCTCCCACCTGCTCCCATCACCAAAACCAGGAGAGAATGGAAGACTTCTTTCTCCCCAGGAGCCCCAGGAAAAGTGCCCCATGGCTCCCTGGCTCTGATTAGGTCACAGGCCCAGCCCTGAGCCAATCATTGAGGTCTGGGGAATGCTGATGTGCTGATTGGCTCATGCCTGGTCAAGGTAGCTGCTTCTTCAGAGCTTCTTGAATGAAGTGGAAGGAGGAGGGAATCAGGCATGGTTAAAAGAGTGGCGCTGTGACAAGGGACAGCTCAGCCTGGCTTAGATGGCACCCCCCTCTTACAAGACAGCATATCACGATGGTTGAGGGTGTGGACTGTGGAGCCAAATGGCCTTGGTTCTGATATTGGCTTTACCATTTAAGGGTTGTATTACCCTGGGCAGTTCCCAAACATCTTGGGGCCTCAGCTTCCTCATCTGAAAAGTGGGGGATGATAGCACACCCCCCATAAGATTGTTGTGACATAAAATTGACTAAATATGCGCAAACACTTAGAGCGGTGATTGGTATGGGATGAGATCTAGACAAGTCTTTGCCATTATTGATAGAGATTAAATGATCCTGAGGAGAGTGTAGGGGAAACGCTCTGTACAGCAAGCACTGAATAAAGGGTAGGATTCCTTTGGCCTAAGACTGCGAGATCCAGTGACTGGAGTACACCCTCTCATCAGCTCATCCTTCTTGGCATGCAGTAAGCATTTGCATGCTGCGCTGCAGTTCGCATCGAGGGCACAATTGTTGGAATGCCATTAAGGACAACCCATGGTGAGATTTAATTCACAAAAATTGTCCTAGAACTTTAGACTCTGATTCATGATTCCGCTGACAGCCTGGGGAGCAGCAACTGCTTCAGTTTGTGACCCAACACGCTGATTTATAAACCATTTCTAGCTCTCCTCTTCACTTCGTGCAGCCATCCCGCAGATGACTTCAGTTGCAAGTAGAGGGGAAGCTGGGGACTGCAATTGAACTTTGCAATGAAGCGTTAACTGTCCTTCTGAACAGTGCTTTCTTCATAAATCCCAGGTCTCAAACATGGCAATTAAGAGAAGCCTGAGAAACAAAAGAGGCTTGTGTTCCAGCCTTCTTGTCCAACTGCTCACTGCTGAATCCTCTGTGCCTGTGTCTTGGCATCTGATTTCCGTCAACAGTCTCCTCCCACCCCTTTCTTAGTAACAAGCTCAGATCCTGGCAGCAAATGGCATGTGAAGCTGGGCACATTTTATTCCACATAGACAAGGTTATATAAATCTTCCTGTTTTAAAATAATTTCTTTTGCCCTTTATTTCCTTTCTGTACCTTTAGGAGTCTGCTTGGATTCCTAATAGGCCACATCCCTGGCTGGCTTTGTTCTCTGTTTCAAGTGAAACATGTTGATTCCCGTGATCTTTGTCCAGACATTCAAACGTTTCTCGAGGGCCTGCTACATGGCAGTCACCCTCCCAGGTGCTGAGGTAATCAGACAGCTTGTCCATATTCTTTTAAGCCAGTTTTTTGTCCAAAAAATTCTACTTTTGACATTGCCCCCTTTAATTTTCTTTCTATTTTTAAAGAAAGGCATTGGCTTAGCTAAAAGACCTAGTCCAGGGTACTTACCCCCATTCCAAAGGGGTAATGCCATGAGACTGAGGCTGTCAAGTGCCCCCAATATGCCAGGCTGGTCACATTTCCTGCTCTCCCACGAGCTTCGGAGGCGTCCTCCTCCTTCCCTCTTGCTTGTGCCGTCTCGCTCCCCAAAGCGAGGCCAGCGTCATGACTCTTCAGGGAAGCTCCCCTGATCCCTCTGGTTTGTAGATGCTCCTCCCCCAGGCTCCCTGAGCCCACCGTTCTTGGAGAAAGCATTGCAGTTGCAATGTGAGCATTGATTTACTTGTCTGTCTCCCTCACTAGGGTAGAAGCCGGGCAGGGACCATGTCTGATTGGACTTACTATCCCCACTGTCTAATAGAAAAGTATGAAAAGAATGAATGAACAAATATGTACTGAGTACCTACTATGTACCAGTCACTGTACTAGGGTCTAGTGACACCAAAATCTTGTCTCCTTGAAGATTACAATCTAATAGAAAGATACACACCAGGTAAATAATCACATGTCACTACATAATCTTGAACTGATCAGTGCGTTGAAGGAAAAGAACAGGATGGTAGCAGGTTGTGTGGTGGGAGGACCCAGAGGTTGGATGAGCAGGACTCTTACCTGGGTAGGAATGGAGAGGGAGAGCTGGAGGTGCTTTGAGGCAGGAGACCCCGAGGGGTACTGAATGAGTCAATGGATAAGTGAGTGAGTGGAAGAGGAAAGGAAACCAGCTGCCTGGTCGTCATGGGCATCTGCTGCCTTGGCTTGTCCTGTGTCCCTTCTTCAGGTGACAGTACCCTGATTTCTTTTCTTGGGAATCCAAGCCTCCTTCATTCTCATCCTGACCGATGCCTCTTTCTAGCAATGGACACTTGACATTACCAAATTGGGTATGTCATCTCCCAGGCCTCCTCCCACACAATTAGTCTGGGGATGAATTTGGACCCAAGGCCAAGTCTGAGACAGTCTTGACAGAACTATAAAGAAAGACATGCATTTCTTTCAGCACTTGGGAGTTTGTGCTCAAGAGAGAAGGGAAGAGATAGATGGAGACAAATAAATTCCTGCTGATTGTTTTTTCAGCACCTGGATCCAGCCATGCCTGAAACTCACATGGATATATTTGTGTCTAAATTCACATAAGTAAGGCTCTTAAAGCTGTTGATGAAACAATTCTCCCATCTTTTTATTTGGCTTAAGCTCATTTTCACAGGGCTTCAGTTGCTTGCAACTAAATGTGTCTTTATTAATACAATTATTTTAACTGATGTCACTCACTTGCTAAATCCAAATGGGAGTGGGGGAGACCAGCTAAAGCAATTGTGGAGGTCATTTGACCAGGGGGAAGGGCAGCCCAAACACACCAATATTTCCTGCACCAGGAGGCATTCTCCCTAAACCTCTATGTTCCACAACTCTTCCCAAGGCACGCAGACCCTGGGGTCTGAATCGGTGTTTGAGTATCTAGCAACAAATGCCCTGAGGGAGGGCCTGTAGAGAGAGATGCAAACTGGAACCTTCCCAGGTCTTGGCAGGGCAGGGAGGCCCAGGTACCCTAGGTGCTGGAAAACCACACGCTGCGACTGTGTTGGAGGAATGTGCAACAAACCTCATTTACGAGTGGAGAGCTGGCAGGTGAACTGGCTTTTGCAGAAGTGTGAATCCTGAACCTGCAGGGCCAGGCAAGCTGGGACTATCAAAGGCTTCTGTGAGCAACAGCTCTGGTGGGTCACAGCTGCCATCTAGTGCCAGATGTCACCTTTTGCAAGTTGTTTACTGGCTGTTTCCAGCTGGAAGGCCTTTTGAGGGCCAATTAGAGGCAGGAGGTCGTTACCTCTGCCTTCATATCAGGAAAAACCTCAAAATCAGACTTTCAGTGTTATCTCTAATTTAGCTTCTTATATGTACAGTCTCAGAGCCAAATTGACTGGATGGGGGAAAAGGGCAATCATGTCACAGTGTTAAACTTGTGTTTCATTCCAAAACTCTAGGGTACTATGAATTTCATAGATAAACAGATTAGATATCCAGGTAGGAATGGACGAATGGGTGGATGGATGGATAGATAGAGAGAGAGATATAATTTTAAACAATAACCCTGTGATGGTTATATTTACGATTCAGGGTTCTGGCAGGAAACAGGCAGCACACTCCAAAGGGCTGACTTGGGAGACTTTAATGAGGGCTACTCACAAAGGATCGGGAAGGGACTAAGAAACAGTCAAGACAGGAGAGGCGCGCTAGAGTTAGAGACGGTAGGAAGCCACTACCGCCAGCAGGCCTGATGGAGAAAAAGACAGAGAGGCCCCAGCAGGAGCTATTCCGGAGGAGAGGACCACTTGACAGGTGCTGAGGCCTCAGCTGCTGGTTCTTGGTTGGGTTCCCGAGAAGCACACCCTAAGAGGAGGATTTAAGTCTCAGTGATTTATTAAGGAAGCACTCCCAGCGCAGACGGGAAGTAGAGTGGGAGAAACAGGGCAGAGAAGGTGAGAAAGCCAGGCGAGGCATGATTTCAGGCAAAGTCCTGGGGAGGGTAGCTTCAGCCTGATCCTGGAGGGGAACTTCGGAGGGTCGATCCTGTCTCAGAAGGTCTGCCTGGAGGCAGAGGCTTAGCAGTGAGGCTCTCGACTTGCCCGTGACCGGTCAGGTGGGAGGGGAGGAGAGGAAGCAGGGCATTCACTCCAGGCGCTGGGCGGTCTACACGTCCAGTGAGGATGAAGTGCTAACTGTGGGGCACTGAGAGCACCAGCTGTGCACAGCTGAAGGCGCTGGGAGCTGGAAGAGCGCACTGAAGATCAGTCCAAGGGCGTCCAAAGGGAGGTGGTGGAGCAGGGATCTCTGTCTCAAGGGGGATGGGAGCCTGTGAGATGTGACATGTCTGTTGACTCCTGAAGGAGGAAGATGCTGAGATGGACTTTTATCTCTGTCTCCAAAGATGGACTTTTTGGAGTACAAGAGGTTTGTTTAGGAGAGAGGGCAATGCCTGTGAATGATGAACAGGGAGCCTCAGAGCACAATCAGATTTAATGTTCTCAGCCAATCCCAGCCAATGCCTCTGGACTCCCTGGAGCAAAGACTGTCCATTAGAGGACTCATGTATTGGGCAGAAGTGACAAGGCCCTAGTACCCCTACCATATGCAGTCATTGGCTGGTATTTGGCCAGGAAAGGCATGGATTCTGAAGGTGGTACAGCTGCAGGCTGTCAGTCAATGGTGCTCCTTGCAGCTGAATGGCAAGTTATTTTAGAAGGGAGATCCAAATGGGGCACCTCCACAGCTGCCACGCTACATGAAATGTAGTGTATTTGGTTGTCTCAGCCATCCCCCCAACACCACGAAGGAACAGCCTGCCTGCAGGGAGTACAAAAACAAGGGGCAGAGGGCAACATCTTTTTTCTCATTACCTAGACAGTTCTTTGTACTTATTTTTGTTATTGTTATTGTTTATAGACTATTCCTTTGTGGAAATTTGTACAGTTTATAACAAAATAAAAGAATAAACATGAAATGAGAGGCATTGGTGGCTCACATGAGCACATGGATCCAGCTGTGCCTGAAGCCCATCATGTGCTTTTTTTTTTTTTTTTTGTTTTTTTCTGCTTCATCTCCCCAAATCCCCTCCTGTACGTAGTTGTATATCTTAGTTGCAGGTCCATGTGCTTTGTTTTTTGGTTATGTGAGCCAATAAACACCCTTTTTGCTTAAGCCATTTTGAATTGAGTTTTTAATTTTGGCAAAAGAAAGATTCCTGACTGATGTACTCCCTGACCCTTACTTTACTTAACAGTAAAATGGGGCTCATGATACCACTTTGCAGGGTTTGGGGAGGAAGAGGGACAATGAATATAAAGCACAGGCACAGAGTAGATGCCCAGTACATAGTATTTAATCCTGTGAGAGGAAAAAGCAAAGGAGTGTCGACGAAAATAATCCATAACCAATCTATAAATGAAAATTTGGGCGAGTTTATTCTGAGCTTAAATCTTAGGGTTATAACCTGGGAGAGTCTTTCCACAAAGGAACAGAGCACTCCAAAGAAGTGGGGGTACACAGTGTGGTTATATATCCTCAAAGAGGGTGTTTCACATATGATTGAAATGTCCCTTTTACAATAGTCACGAGGCTGCTCTGTTGGCACAGCGATGGATGGAAACAGCAGGTAGGTCACTGTCTCGGTGAACACAGCAGGGTGGCAGGTCTGTTGCCTTGAGCTGGGTGGTCACAGGTGAGTGCTGCAATCAGTTCCTAGCCTAAGGAAAGATGTTTAATCTTTAAGGAGATGCCAACGTTGGGAGGGGGAGAGAAGTTGCACCTTTATCTCAAGGGCCTTTGCTCTTGCCATAGGGAATCTCTAAAGCAGATATACAATGCATGCTCAACGCCTCAGTCAGGCCCTTTTGGAAAGACAAGGTCAGGCCGAATTAGGTTTACACCAAATGGCTTCCTCATATATTCCAATATATCCTATTACTTGCCATTTTTATTTGTCAGGAGGCACAGCAAGGTGTGGGACACCTCTGTGCCCAGGGCAGGCCAGCTGCGCTGAGTTCAGTGCTCGGCGAAGGCTGGCACCTGGCTTGGACTGTCCAGAGGTACCCAGCTGTAAAGGAAGGCTGGCCTCTCGAGTTGCTTTGAGCCTGTGGCTTTTCTGCAGTGAGTGCTCTCTGACCGAGTGCGTTATTGGCCATGCAGGAGGAAAAGGAAAACTCTCTCAGGACAAAGATGAGGCTTCTCACCCTGTTTCTCCTTAAATGGGCAGTTCTTTGTATTTATTTTTGTTATGATTGTTTATAGACTATTCTTTTGGGGAAATATGTAAAGTTTACAACAAAATTAAAAGAATAGACGTGAAATGACCACATGCAGCATTGTGATGATCCCAAAGCTTTTTAGAAAAAAACACAAGAGAGAACAAAGACCTCTAACTTATAACTCAGGAGATATTTTTTGTTTTCTGAGGGAAATGGAAAATTTTCTATTTTAAAGATCTGCTGAGCTTCCCACTGCTCTTGTCCTCTCCTACTACCAAAAATGTAAAAGCTTTAAAAGGCTCCTTGGTAGAGACTTTGTGATTTGAATGCAAAAACAATGACAGGAGTGGAGGTGGGGGCTGCTGCATCTCATTTCTCCCAATCTCCCTAAGGAAGTTCACATCCTAATTACAAAAGAGAGCAAAGAGTAGCTTCTAATGGCCACTGCGTTTCATCAAGTACTTAATACCTGTTGTTAAAGAAGCTACGCCTGATCTAATTGGTATTGTGAGACCTGCAGCCACTTTAGAAAGATCCTGAGCAAAGGTAGAAATAGCATCAAAGGCAGTGAAAAGTGGACACTCCTGGCACCTATCCTAGTTCTTTCTTTCTGTCTTCAAGTTGTGGGGACCTGGAAATGGCCACCCCAAGATATGTCTCTTTGGCATCAGGATTATTTGAGGCTGGTTGCTTTTGATAAACTGGGACAGGGAAGGAGGCTCTGAGGAATGGAACTTGCCCTTTGTTAGGACATATTTACATTTGTAAGGTAAATCTCTATCTGTAAATGTGCCTCCCTCTCTGTACCAGGAAGAAGAAAGGTGATGACCTTCTCTCTAGAAACTCTTAACCAATACCAAAGGCAAGGACTTAAATCTGCATTTTATTGTGCTCCTCTGGTAACCTCCTGTAACTGACTTCCCTCCCCCTCCCAACTTTGGCATTTCTTTAAGGATTAAGCATCTTTCCTTAGGCTAGGAACTGATTGCTGCGCTCACCTGTGACCGCCCAGCTCCAGACAATCGACTTGCCTCCTGCTACCCCCACCGAGATAGCAGTCCACTACCTGCTGTGTCCATCAAGCTCTGTGCCCACAGGGCAATCTTGTGACTATTGTGGGAGGGACATTTCAACCATATGTGAAACACCCTGTTTTGGGGTATACAACCACTCTGTGCACCCCACTTCTTCGGTGCCCTTTCTTCCTTCGGGAAGAAAGGCCCCAGGCCATGGTTCCTCATAAACCTTTAATTTTCTCCTGCTATTCTGTCTCATGTGAATTTAATTCGTTCTCCGGCCAGACGAACCCACATTTAGGTAGAGGAAAAGTCTTCCTCCCTACAAAGTCAAGGATAGACTAGATAACTTCTGCTGGTGCTTGTCATTTTTATCTGAGTCTGTGGGACCCCAAAAGCCTACCTCTCATGTCACTTCATTTTTGGAGCCCTCTCCAGCATGCCCTGGAAGAAGCAGTTATTGCTTCTGTAGGGGAGGAGGACATTTCCTCTCCCCAAATGGGGGTTCGTCTGGCTGGAGAACGAATTAAATTCACATGAGACAGAATAGCAAGAGAAAATTAAACAAAGCTTTATGAGGAACCATGGCCCGGGGCCTTTCTTCCCGAAGGAAGAAAGGGCACCGCACATAGTGGTTATATACCCCCAAACAGGGTGTTTCACATGTGACTGAAATGTCCCTCCCACAATAGTCACAAGATTGCCCTGTCGGGCACAGTGCTTGATGGACACAGTAGGTAGTGAACTGCTATCTCCGTGGGCGTAGCAGGAGGCAAGTCTATTGTCTGGAGCTGGGCGGTCACAGGTGAGCGCAGCAATCAGTTCCTAGCCTAAGGAAAGATGCTTAATCCTTAAAGAAATGCCAATGTTGGGAGGGGGAGGGAAGTCAGTTACAGGAGGTTACCAGAGGAGCACAATAAAATGCAGATTTAAGTCCTTGCCTTTGGTATTGGTTAAGAGCTTCCAGAGAGAAGGCCATCTCCTTTCTTCTTCCTGGTACAGAGAGGGAGGCACCCCCTACAGATAGAGATTTACCCTACAAATGCAAAGGTGTCCCAACAAAGGGCAAATTCCATTCCTCAGAGCCTCCTTCCCTGTCCCAGTTTATCAAAAGCAATCAGCCTCAAATAATCCTCATGCCAAAGAGACATATCTTGGGGTGGCCAATTTCAGGTCCCCACACTTCTTTTGGGTCCCAGCATCCAGGACGGCCCCCAATGATCCCTGCTTCCTGGGACACATGCCCTTATTTAGTACCCTCTCACACTGAATAAGGCTGACCTGTGTAACCAACAGGATATTACAGAAATGACAAAGTGTAATTTCTGAAGTTAAGCCATAAGACACATTGTGAATTCTTCTCGTTCTCTCTTGGATCACTTGCTCTGTGGAAGTGATATCGACCCTGATAGCAGTGTCCCCACACTAAACCCAGCATATATGGGGTTAAAACCAAAACACTCATTCCCTGCTTACTCTCTGGCTTCCTGGCTCCAGAATCCACTATGCTCCATGGAGACAGACACCGTCAAGGACAAGCACATGGACTATCTCCTCCCCACAAAGAGATACAGACTGGTGGGAAAGCTTCTGACCAGCAAGGTCATGAGCTCCCTCCTCTCTGCAAGTGTCTCCAGGCCAAAGACAGGCTGGTGGGAAAGCTCCGACCAGCAAGGCCATATGCTCCCCCTCCCCTACCTAAAACCCCAAATAAAAACCCTTCCTTTTAGCTTTTTCGAGGAGTTTGGGATTTGAGCGTTAGCTGCCCTCTCTCCTTGCTCAGCGCTGTGCAAAAATAAAATTCCTACTTTCTTCCACCACACCCGGTGTCAGAGATTGGCTTGCTGTGCAACAGGTGAGCGAACTCACTTCAGGTTCGGTAACAATTTGGCGACCCAGATGGGACCATGTCCCAGGTGGACGTCTCGCCTGTGGTACACCAGCCTCTGGCTAAAGGCCTCTCTTGGAAGCTGTCCTGCAGCTTGTCTCAGGGACAGCCCCAAGTGACTGGCTGCTAGCCGGACGTCGTTGGCCCACGGTGCTTTTGCTTTGGTGGTGGAAGAAACTAGGTTTAGGACTTAGGAAGACGTCTCTTGTAAGTAGCTGGTAGTTTTTGTTTTTGTCTTTGTGTTAACCTTTTCCAACAGGACCAGCCGGAAATAATGGGTACCTTGGCAGCCCTCTGGGCTCCGTTTGTTTTGAAGTCGCTGTGACGCCCCGGCCAAATTTTGGTAAGTCCCCCGGGTGTGCACAACCGAGGTCCCTTGTCCTTGCTCATTTGGGAAGATCTGCATAGCGGATCTTCATTTGTTGGGCGCCCACCGAGTGTAGGACACAGACTAAGCTGGGACTGGAAGCACTTTGGTTTTTGGTTTTGGTCTTTGTTTTGGCTTCCATTTGTGGCCGAGGGTTTTTGGGAATGCGCGCTTGTTTGGTATTTGTTGTTGTCTGTCTGTTTGTCTGTCCTTTTAAAAGTGTTAACATGGGAGATGCTGCATTTATTCCACCTAAGAGCCCCTTGGGAAAAACTTTGGCTGATGGTCGACCTATAGCTATAAGCCAAGGTTTAAAGAGGGATGATTTTCTTTTGTAACACTACGTGGCCACAATATTCTTTAGACTCCAGAGAGAGAAAAGATGGCCAAAAGATGGATCCTCAAGTTGGGAAACTTTTTAGAGAGCTCTTATGATCAACAACTGTTTTATTGGTACCTACGAAAAGACCAAATTAAGAGGAAACTATAATGACTAGTCTTAAGAACTTAATCAAACTTGGGATCTCAGCTTCTTGTAGTCTTACAGATGCTAACAAAAATGTTAAGTTAACAAAGAGAAATTAGGAAGGGAAGAGTCACAGGACTCATCTCAATGGGATAAATGGAATAGATATGAATGAAGTTAAAACAAAGGTTTTAATAAAACACTGCCTAAGGTTGGATGGGCTAAAGGGACCCGCCTATTGGCTCCCCAACATTAAAGGACATCAGACAAACCTGTTCTATTTACCCCAGTTTGAAAAATGTAAAAGGTCAGGACGCAAAAATCAGAGTGAGAAACCTGACCAACAATTGTTTGGGGCAACAGTTAGGCTACTAAGATTAATAAGACTATAAAAATTAAAATGTTTAAGCTAATATTATATGAAGAGGTTATGTCAACTTTGCCTGGATGTTTTCTTTGGGAATAAATGTTATGTCTAACTGGGAATGCTTCCCCTGAACGATATTGTAATACCAAAACTTGTTAATAGAATTCTAACGTAAGTTATAATTAAAAATATAAGGGTTAGTAAAAGTAAGATAAAGTTTTGTAAAAATTGATATACGTAAACAGGCCAATTTCAGTTCACGCAAACTGATGTATGCAATTGGAAAAGCCAGGTGCAACAACGGGGAGTCTGCTTTAATCTTTTGAGGCTTCTAAATAAAATTAGAAATACTTTACTTCCTCTTTAAGAGAAAATAATTAAATAATTAAACATGCCAGCAGCCAGAACCCAAATCTGCTGCTTTTGTCTACTCTCTTGCTGAGCTTCCTAGCAAGCTGAGCCTCGCTTCAACTCCCCCAAAATTCCTGATCTAAAATTGAGTGAGTAAAAATAAGTAAACTTTTGAGATAATTTGGATTGTAATGACCATTATGCAAACCCCTTTCAGAAAAGGATTCAAAATCTCTCATAATGGAATGCAGTCTTTAATGAATATGCGAAAACTTCTAAGAGACAAAGTCATTTAACATGATATAAAATGATCTTTGATGAAGGAAAGCCTGTTTAAGCTTGCTGGTTTCATTTAAAATGAACGTGTCCTCAAAGTTATGAGCATTGGCTACAATGCAGACATACAGCCTGGGTTTACTGGTCAAATGAGCTCATGTCATCTCTGTTACAAAATTTATCAGCAAAACTCATAACTCAGTATAATAGCTAATTTTGTTTAATGTCTCACGGAGTTTTTGTAGACAATCTAAATATAATTGTTAAGAACAGGTAAACTAAATAAATATATATATAATTATATGTATAATAATTATATTGTGATATATATACTTAAAACAACTGAGGATAATACTTCACTGTTGTAATGTCACATGAAGTTTTTAAGAGTAATTGTTAAAACTGGGTAAGAGTTTTAAGTACAATAATTATGTTTTATAGTCTGAATACTTAAAAAACAGCTTCCAAAATCTTTTTGGAAACTTAATTTTATAGTTTTACTAAGTTAAATTAAATAATAACAGTTTATTGGGTATCTAGGTCATTGCCACATAAGATAAAATATTAAAGGTTAACTACTGAGCATATATTTGTCTGCCTTTGGTTTCTTATATCAAAGAGACTAAAAAGTGCTTTGGTTTATTAATAAACATGTTTTATGTATGCTGAGAAATTTTCTATGAGAAAACGTATATTTCCAAAAGGTCTGTATTCAAGGAAAGTAAAATATATGTTTTCAGTAAAAAGATATAAAGAATGGAAATATTTTTGTTTCTTGAGTTGAGAAAGATAAATTTGTCCTAAAGTGCTGGGACAAATTCTGAATGTAAAAAAGTAACCAAAGGTTTGTAAAAGTAAAGCCCTAAAGGGATTTATGTATGATCAAGTTGTCCAGGATTAAAGTAAATCCAATTAAGTAAATACACTTATATGTCAAAAGTAAAGTGGTACAAAATTAAAACTTGGTTTCCTCTTTCTTAAAAGGTTAATTTTCCTAAATTTTTAATCTGCTCTTGATAAAAAGATTATAAAAAGGCTTTTTTTGACTATTTTAACTCTGTTTCCCCTTGACTGTTTCTGTTGTCACTTTGAATAGATGCCTGAACATGGTTTTGCAGTGAACTTTGTTTCCTATCTAAACAAATGTTTTAAAGCTTTTAATATTTTTGACAAGCTTCCCCCTGACACAAATATTCAAGTATCGAACAAAAGCTTTCTTTTGACCTGGAAGAAGAGGGAGAGTTTCTCTGGGGATTTTCAGAGGGCCCCTGGGACTTCTCGGAGAAATTTGCTCTCTTCCTATAAAAAAAAACCCAAAAAACGCTAAACTAATAAGGCTTATTTTGTATGTTAAATTACATGAGAATCATTGTCAAATAAGTAATGATAAACTTTCTTAAATGGTATTATGTAAATGAGTGTTATTGATATAAATATTTTAAAAATTATCTGATCTGTTCTGATTGTCAGCTAGAATCCTGGTTATTATCTCAAAATTTTATATATCACAGATATGGTCAAATGCCTTTGTCAATTACCATTTTTGAATGTTTTGTTATTTATGAACAGTGGCTATTTTACTTTGATGTTTTTGCAAATATGTTTCATCTTCAGAGAAATTCATGGAAAGGACTCTGACACTCTAGAATACAGGTTTCCAGTAAACGTTCAGATTGTAAAACCAAACTGGGTAAAAATTACAGAACTCCAACAGAGAAACTGATGACCTCACAAACTGCTGACAGAAGATTAAGATCAAGGACCAATTACAGAGGACAGAATAAACTGATAGGGATGATTATAATTTTTATGACTTTTTGATTGAGATATTGCTGATTTTTTGATGTTTTGCTTTTTTCAGAGTTAAGAAAACCTTTTTCTCTCTTCTCTTAAAGAACTATGACTTACAACAATTTATAAACAAAATTGAAGCATTTGTTTTTTCCTCCCTATCTGAGCCCCCCAAAACACAAAAGCTTCTGATAAGTAAGTATTCTTATTCTTATGGCAATATGGTTGTTTGCATAAGTACAATAAGAATCTGTTCTTCTTTTAACAGGACACAATTGGAAACACTGGTTATATTACCAAGACTTCGACTGGAATATCATATTTAAAAAAAACATACAGGCTTGGATATAACACGACAGCTTTTAAGGAATGAAGGTTGACATTCTGGAATAAAGCCACTTGGAAATATTGGCCTGGTACTGTGCTTATGGGTTCTGTAACCTGGTAAGGTTGAGCAAAGAATGTTGCTCCCTCTGGCAGGTACAAGGAACCTCAGTATTTTGGGGAACCTCACGAAGAGAGGGATTCGCCCAAATCTGCATGTACTGCAGGCAGAATCTGATAACAGGTCCTTTGCTTGGCTTTCCTTGAGAGACCTTTAAAGTTCAACCTGAGATTCCTTATAAGGTTTCAGCAAAGCAGATTTAAAAGAGCCTATATGATCAATTACTATTCTTGCTGTACTTATGTAAATAATTATGCCAAACTTATTAAAACTAAACATTGTGCAAACCAGTTAGTCTTAATTTGGCTATATCTAGTGAAATTGAGGGTGATTTTAGGGAGGAAGATTATGTTTCAACAGAAACTATAATACATGTTTATAAATATTGGATTTTAGTTTTTTCAATTGTCTTTGAAATTTTGTTTCACTTCTGTTAACTGGACTGGATCTTGAATTCTTCTAGTTTCTGAAATATCTGGCTAAAAACCTCCAAATTGACATTTTCAGGGTTTTTTTGTTCCTATTATTTTCATTTGGAGTCACTGAAAACTAAATCTGCCCTTTTTCCTAAAGCCTTACAAACGGAAGCTGGAAGACCCAATATAAACTTAAGAGAGATTCATGTCTACTGCTGTGTAAGCCACTCAAAAAGCTACCTGAGTGCCCAATGACACCATGAGAGACATTTCAAGCTGCAAAAGGTTCTTCAACCCTGACTTCTAGAAATCTTGATTGGCTGCCCCCGGGCTCAGAAACTGGTTTATAACTTGCTCCAATCGTTAACCTTGTTTTTCTCTTTTTGTTTCTCTAGAAAAACTTCTTATTAAATACCTGGTTACTTACTTACATGATACGGGCCCACCTTCAGGAGCCCACCAGCATCACTGCCTTATTAAAAGACTGGTTCAATGAGATGAAACAACCTATGCCCCATTTCGGCAGGAAGTAGCTAGATTGGTCTCCGCCCCAAATCCCTCAAGATTGAGGGATGGACATAAAATGGGGGGGATTTGATATCGACCCTGATATCAGTGTCCCCACACTAAACCCAGCATATATGGGGTTAAAACCAAAACACTCATTCCCTGCTTACTCTCTGGCTTCCTGGCTCCAGAATCCACTATGCTCCATGGAGACAGACACCGTCAAGGACAAGCACATGGACTATCTCCTCCCCACAAAGAGATACAGACTGGTGGGAAAGCTTCTGACCAGCAAGGTCATGAGCTCCCTCCTCTCTGCAAGTGTCTCCAGGCCAAAGACAGGCTGGTGGGAAAGCTCCGACCAGCAAGGCCATATGCTCCCCCTCCCCTACCTAAAACCCCAAATAAAAACCCTTCCTTTTAGCTTTTTCGAGGAGTTTGGGATTTGAGCGTTAGCTGCCCTCTCTCCTTGCTCAGCACTGTGCAAAAATAAAATTCCTACTTTCTTCCACCACACCCGGTGTCAGAGATTGGCTTGCTGTGCAACGGGTGAGTGAACTCACTTCAGGTTCGGTAACAGAAGGCCAGCTGCCACGTCATGAGGACATTCAAGTAGTCCTATGGAGAGGCCCACATGGTAGGAACTGAGGCCTCCCACTGTCAGCTAGTGTGGTAGTTGTAAAAGATGTCCACAAACTCCTTGATATGTGTCCCTTCAAGAGGTGGAGCTTAATTGCCTCCCCACCCTTAATTCCTTGAGTGTGGGCTGGACTCGTGGACTTCTCACGAGTAGAATATAGCAGACATGATGGTTTGTGACTTCTGAGACCTGGTCATGAAAGGAATTGCAACTTTACCCTTGTTCTCTTTCTTAGATCACTTGATTTGGAGGGAATCCACTGAAATGTCGAGGACATTCACACATCCCTGTGGATAGGGCCATGAGGTGAGGAGCCGGGGCCTCCTGCCAACAGGCATGTGAGTGAGCCATCTTGGAAGCATATCCTCCAGCTCTAGTCAGCCTTCAATCTTCAGATGGCTGCAGCCCTGGCTGACAGCTTGATTGCAACCTCTTCATGAGAGATCCTGTGCCAGAACCCACCCAGTTAAGCTACTCCCAAATTTATAATCATTTCAAATTTTAATTAACTTCAAAAATATATGGTTTAATATTATTAGCTAAATTAAGGAAGGAAAATTTACTTTATTTTCACCGTAATATGCAAAACAAACCTTACTGTCTTTGTTTTGTGTTTTGTTTTTGTTTTGTTAGTGAGACCCGCAAGCTGTTCTAGCAAGTTATTGCTAATGGGGATTGTAGGAACCCCCAATTTACAGCTGGTTGGTCAGAAGTAGAGGTGGTGACCTAGGACTTAGGACTGGCATCTGAAACAGGGGTGGTCTTGTAGGACTTAGCCCTTAACCTGTGGGATCTCCAGGTAGTTAGTGTCAGAAATGTGTTGAATTGTAGGACATCAAGTTAGCATCGAGGGAGTTGGAAAATTGGTTGGCATGGGGAAAAAAAAACCCCACATACTTGGTGTCAGAAGTGGGAAATGCTATAGACTATATGATTCCATTTATTTGAAATGACCAGAATAGGTAAATCCGTAGAGACAGAAAGCAGCTTAGTGGTTGCCAAGAGATGGAGGAAAGAAATGGGGTGTGACTGCTAATAGGTATGGGGTTTCACTTGGAGTAAGGACAATTTCCTGGAACTAGATAGTGGTGATCTTGCACAATTCCGTGAATATACTAAAACCCACTAAATTGTATACTTTAAATGGCTTATGAATTACATCTCAGTAAACCTGTTACTTTAAAAAAGCCAAGAATAGCAGACATTCAATATCTCCCACACAAATATTACTACCGTTCAGTCTTCTTATAAAGTAGTACATGAGGTTACTAAGACAAAAAAATCATAGGAGTACATGTCATTGGTGAAATACTGCATCAAAGATATTTGTCTGGAAATATTGGGTGAACCTCTTGTGAAGAGGAATAGAAAAATAAAGCCAGCAAAGTATTTTTCATTGCAACTTGATAAATACACAGACATTGGTAAGATGTGCAATTTGAAAACAATGGTGATATAAAGGAAGAATTTTTTGCTGCTTCTCTGGTCACAAACAAAAAACTCTGAAGTGCGCACAACCATGAAAGATTATATTGTCAACAAATGCAGTTAGAGTTTAAGAATTCTGTAAAGTACGTTTTGATGGCACAGCTGCAACAGGAAAATACCCTGGAGTAGGGTACCAGATTAGCAAGGAAGGATCAGAGTATGAATTAAAACACTGATTCCTTCATTAAGAAAGTCAAGCTGTGGGGAGAAGATCCAAGATGGCGGTGTGAGTAGTCCTCTTTGTTTCTCCCCCTTCGAGTCTGCAACAAATTGGACATTCATCGCTCAACAAGGGATATCCATACAGCATCTCGGGACACCTGAGAGACCCATGCAGCTATACATTGGAAGGCGGCCGGACTTCCCTCCGGTAGGATGTGGAGATAGGGGGAAAATTGTCCGACCCCGACCGAGCAGCCTAGTACCTGCAAGCAGCTTTCTTTCAGCGGACGCCCCCGGAGCATCGGCACACACCTAGGGCAGGAGAGAGCGCACACCGGAGGAGCGACAGTGGAAACAGGTGACCAGAACCCCACCTAAGCCCCACGCAATTCCACCTAAATGCAGAGGGAGGCTTCAGAGTTGCACACCTGAGTCCGCAGAGAGAGCTTCTGCCCGCCATTGGCAGGGAGGCCCCGCCAGGTGTCCACGGTGCCTGGAGGGTCCTGGAGAGAGTCCCAAGTGGCACGGCAGCCCACCGGCTGCCACTGCCCACCCCACTGTCTGCCGGACAGGGCACGGGATTACCGGAGATCCCCTCGGAGAGGACGGGGCTGAGTGGAGCTCCAGCGGCCAGCTCCGCGGCCCTGGGGGGAAGCTCCGGAGCTCAGGCCAGGCAGCAGACAAAAGCCTCTGCCTGCCATTAGCAGAGAGGCCCCTCCCAGCATTCACAAGGCCGGGAAGGTCCTGGAGAGAACCCCAAGCAGTGCGGCAGCCCACCAGCTGCCGCTGCCCACCCCACTGTCTGCCGAGTGGGGCATAGGATTGCCGCAGATCCCCTCAGAGAGGACTGGGGCTGGGTGGAGCTCTAGCAGCCAGCTCCGTGGCCCTGGGGGGAAGCTCCGGAACTCAGGCCAGGCAGTGGACAAAAGCCTCTGCCTGCCATTAGCGGAGAGGTCCTGCCCAGCATTCACAATGCCGGGAAGGCCCCGGAAAGAATCCCAAACAGTGCGGCGGCCTGCCAGCTACCACTCCCTGCCCCACTGACTACCGGGCAGGGCTCGGGACTGCTGGAGATATCCTGGGGGAGGACTGGGGCTGGGTGGTCCTCCAATGACCGGCTCCGTGGACTGGGGGGGAGACCTCAGAGTTCCGCCCCGGCAGCAGGCAAAGCCCCTACATGCCATTAGCGGAGAGGCTCTTCCCAGCATCCACAACACTGGGAGGGTCCCGGAGAGAAAAATACCAGGCAGGGCAGCAGCTGGCCAGCTGCCACTGAAATCAAAGTCTCCAGCTGTCCCCCAGACAGGGCAAAGGGCTCCCCAAGATCCTGGGGGAGAGAACTGAGACTGGGTGGAGCTCCAGCAACCAGGCTCCGTAGCCTAGGGGGAAACCCTTCAGTCTCACAACAGCCTCAGCGAAAGCCTCTGCACACCACTAATAGAGAGCACCCATCCGGCAGCCACAAGGCTAGAAGACCTCGGGACAAAAGTAGCATAGCTAGGCGAGCTAACCACATACTGCAGAAGATGCCAATAGCTCTGCTGTGACCCATAATGGACAAGTGAGATTTTGTGGGTGCTGACAGTGACGGAGCTGCAAATATAAGTGATCCTACCCCTGGCTGCTGGAAAAGCCCATAACACCGTGGCAGACCCCAAGGAGGGAGCACGTCTAGGTGGTCTGCAACAGTAGGCACCAGCAGCCTGAAGCCCCCCCCCCCGTGACAGCTCCCACAGCTGAAGAGGGAACCCACAGGAAGGACCACTGTGACTACGAGGAGGGGCCCAGGCCCAGTTAGCAACAGCTGATAGGCTTCCTGGATAGTGCAGTATAAACAGCTGCTCCCCCACCACACCAGTAGAAACAAGTGGAAGGAGTAACTAAACTCTATCTCTATGCAGAGGCACAAATCTACAACATCAAGCAATATGAAAAATATATTAAATCTCCAGAACAGAAGGAAAATAACAAATACGCAGAAAACATTCCCAAAGAAAGTGAAATACGTAACCTAAATGACGACGACTTCAAAACAGCCATCATTAAAAAACTCAATGAGTTAAAAGAGAATTCAGATAGACAACTCAACGAGTTCAGGAGCTATGTCACAAAAGAGTTTGATACTATAAAGAAGAACCAAACAGAAATACTGGAAATGAAGAACACAATAGAGGAGATTAAGAAAAATCTAGACGCACTGAACAGTAGGGCCGATAATATGGAGGAAAGAATTAGCGATTTGGAAGATAGGAATATAGATATGCTGCAGGCAGAGGAGGAGAGAGAAGTAAGACTAAAAAGAAATGAAGAAACTCTCCAAGAATTATCGGATGCATTTAGGAGATGCAACATAAGGATTATAGGTATACCTGAGGGAGAAGTGAGGGAGGAGGGGGCAGAAAGCCTATTCAAAGGAATAATGGCTGAGAACTTCCCAAACCTGGTGAGAGAGATGGAACTTCATGTGTCAGAAGCCAATAGATCTCCAAACTTTATCAATGCAAGAAGACCAACCCCATGGCATATAGTAGTGAAGCTAGCAAAAGTCAGCAACAAGGAGAAAATACTAAGGGCAGCCAGGCAGAAGAAATTAACCTACAAAGGAACCCCCATCAGGCTGTCAGCAGATTTCTCAGCAGAAAGTTTACAGGCTAGAAGAGAGTGGAATGATATATTCAAAAATCTGAAGGACAAAAATCTACAGCCGAGAATTCTCTACCCAGCGAAAACATCCTTCAAATACGACGGAGAAATAAAAACTTTCCCAGATAAACAAAAATTACGGGAGTTCATTGCCACAAAACCTCCTCTTCAGGAAATCCTCAGGAAAACCCTCATTCCTGAAAAATCCAAAAAAGGAAAGGGGCTACAAAACCAAGAGCAAAGGAGATAAGTAGAAGGACAACAACAGAGAGTAGCAGCTCTCCATCAGAACAGATTAAACTATGGGGCGAGAAACAAAGGAAATTGAAGAAAACCGGAAAACAAGACACAAAATGGGAGTGGTAGGCCCCCACGTCTCAATAATCACTCTAAATGTAAATGGTCTGAACTCCCCAATCAAAAGACACAGAGTGGCAGGATGGATCAAAGAACAAGACTCAACAATATGCTGCCTCCAGGAAACACACCTCAGCCCCAAAGACAAACACAGACTCAGAGTGAAGGGATGGAGAACAATATTCCAAGCTAATAATGAACAAAAGAAAGCAGGTGTTGCTATACTAATATCAGACAAGGTAGATTTCAAAGCAAAACAGATAAAGAAAGATAAAGAGGGACAGTATATAATGATAAAAGGGACTCTCCACCAAGAAGACATAACACTTATAAATATATATGCACCCAACAGAGGAGCACCAAAATTTGTAAAGCAACTCTTAACAGAACTAAAAGAAGACATCAACAACAATACAATAATAGTAGGGGACCTCAACACACCATTAACACCAATGGACAGAACATCCAGACAGAAAATCAACAAGGAAATAATAGAATTAAATGAAAAATTAGACCAGATGGACTTAATAGATATATATATATAGAACACTTCATCCAAAAACAGCAGGTTACACATTCTTCTCAAGTGCGCATGGAACATTCTCAAGGATAAAACATATTTTGGGAAACAAAGCATGCATCAATAAATACAAGAGAGTTGAAATAATATCAAGCATCTTTTCTGATCATAATGCTATGAAACTAGAAATCAACTACAAGAATAAAGCAGAGAAAGGTGCAAAAATGTGGAGACTAAACAACACGCTTCTGAACAAACAATGGATTATTGAAGAAATTAAAGAAGAAATCAAGGATTATCTGGAGACAAATGAAAATGAGAACACGACATACCAAATCATTTGGGATGCAGCAAAAGCAGTCCTAAGAGGGAAATTCATTGCAATACAGGCTCACCTCACTAGACAAGAAAAAGCTCACATAAGCAACCTCAAACGACACCTAACAGAATTAGAAAAAGAAGAACAAACAAAGCTCAGAGTCAGCAGAAGGAGGGAAATAATAAAAATAAGAGCAGAAATAAATGATATTGAAACAAAAAAGACAGTAGAAAGGATCAATGAAACAAAGAGTTGGTTCTTCGAAAAAATTAACAAAATCGACAAACCCTTAGCCAGACTCACCAAGAAAAGAAGAGAGAAATCTCAAATAAATAAAATTAGGAATGAGAGAGGAGAAATCACAACAGATACCAAAGAAATACAAGGGATCATAAGAGAATACTATGAAAAACTATATGCCAACAAATTGAACAACCTAGAAGAAATGGACAAATTCCTAGACTCCTACAACCTCCCCAAACTGAATCAGGAAGAAATGGAGAATCTGAATAGGCCAATCACAAGCAAAGAAATAGAAACAGTAATCAAAAACCTCCCCAAAAACAAGAGTCCAGGACCAGACGGCTTCTCTGGAGAATTCTACCAAACATTCAAAGAAGATTTAATACCTGTCCTTCTCAAACTATTCCAGAAAATTGAGGAAGATGGAGTACTCCCTAACACATTCTATGAAGCCAACATCACTCTGATCCCCAAACCTGGCAAGGACAACATAAAGAAGGAGAACTACAGACCGATATCACTGATGAACATAGATGCAAAAATCCTCAACAAAATTGTGGCAAACCGAATACAACAATACACCAAAAAGATTATACACCATGATCAAGTGGGATTTATACCAGGGACACAGGGATGGTTCAACATCCTCAAGTCAATCAACGTGATACACTACATTAACAATATGAGAAACAAAAACCACATGATCATCTCAATAGATGCAGAGAAAGCATTCGACAAGATCCAACATCCGTTTATGATAAAAACCCTCAATAAAATGGGTATAGAAGGAAAGTACCTCAACATAATAAAGGCCATATATGACAAACCCACAGCCAACATCATACTCAACAGACAAAAACTGAAAGCCATCCCTCTGAGGACAGGAACAAGACAAGCGTGCCCACTTTCACCACTCCTATTCAACATAGTACTGGAGGTGTTGGCCAGAGCAATTCGGCAGGAAAAAGAAATAAAAGGAATCCAAATAGGTAATGAAGAAGTAAAACTCTCGCTGTTTGCAGACGACATGATCTTATATACAGAAAACCCCAAAGAATCCACAAAAAAACTATTAGAAACAATCAACAACTACAGCAAAGTAGCAGGGTATAAAATCAACATACATAAATCAGTAGCATTTCTATACATTAACAATGAACTAACAGAAAAAGAACTCAAGAACTCAATCCCATTCACAATCGCAACGAAAAGAATAAAATACCTTGGGGTAAATTTAACCAAGGAAGTGAAGGATTTATACAATGAGAACTACAAGACTTTCTTGAAAGAAATTGACGACGACATAAAGAGATGGAAAGACATTCCATGCACATGGATTGGAAGAATAAACATAGTTAAAATGTCCATACTACCTAAAGCAATCTACAGATTCAAAGCTATCCCAATCAGAATCCCAAGGGCATTCTTTTCAGAAATTGAACAAAGAATCCTAAAATTCATATGGGGTAACAAAAGACCGCGAATTGCTAAAGCAATCCTGAGTAAGAAAAACAAAGCTGGAGGCATCACAATCCCTGATTTCAAAACATACTACAAAGCTACATTGATGAAAACAGCATGGTACTGGTACAAAAACAGGTCCACAGATCAATGGAACAGAATTGAAAGCCCAGAGATAAAACCACACATCTATGGACAGCTAATTTTTGACAAAGGAACGGAGGGCCTACATTGGAGAAAAGAAAATCTCTTCAACAAATGGTGCTGGGAAAACTGGACAGCCACATGCAAAAGATTGAAAATTGACCATTCTTTTTCACCATTCACCAAAATAAACTCAAAATGGATCAAAGACCTTAAGATTAGGCCTTAAACAATAAGTCTTCTAGAAGAAAATATAGGCAATACACTCTTTGACATCAGTTTCAAAAGACTCCTTTCGGACACTGTAACTCCTCAGTTGAGGGAAACAATAGAAAGAATAAACAAATGGGATTTCATTAGACTGAAGAGCTTCTTCAAGGCAAGGGAAAACAGGATTGAAACAAAAAAACAGCACACTAATTGGGAAAAAATATTTACAAGCCACTTATCTGACAAAGGCTTAATCTCCATAATATACAAAGAACTCACACAGCTTAACCACAAAAAAACAAACAACCTGATCAAAAAATGGGCAGAGGACATGAACAGACATTTCTCCAAAGAAGATATAAGTATGGCCAATAGACACATGAAAAAATGTTCATCATCGCTAATCATAAGGGAAATGCAAATCAAAACTACACTAAGATATCACCTTACACCCGTTAGATTGGCAAAAACATCCAAAACCAAGAGCGACAAATGTTGGAGAGGTTGTGGAGAAAAAGGAACCCTCATACACTGTTGGTGGGAATGCAAACTGGTACAGCCACTATGGAAAACAGTATGGAGATATCTCAAAAAGTTAAAAATAGAAATACCTTATGACCCAGCCATCCCACTACTGGGTATCTATCCTAAGAACCTGAAATCAGAAATCCCAAGAGTCCTTTGCACCCCTATGTTCATCGCAGCATTATTTACAATAGCCAAGACGTGGAACCAACCTAAATGCCCAGAAACTGATGATTGGATAAAGAAGATATGGTATATATACACAATGGAATACTACTCAGCCATAAAAAAGGACAAAATTGGTCCATTCGCAGCAACATGGATGGACCTCGAGGGTATTATGCTAAGTGAAATAAGCCAGGCAGAGAAAGACGAACTCTATATGACTCCACTCATAGGTGGAAGATAACATATAGACAAGGAGAACTGATCGGTGGTTACCAGGGAAAAGGGGGCGTGGGGCGAGGGCACAAAGGGGGAAGTGGTGTACCCACAACAAGACTAACAATAATGTACAACTGAAATCTCACAAGGCTGTAATCTATCATAATCTTAATAAAAAAAAAAAGAAAGACAAAAATAAAAAGAAAATCAAGCTGTGAAAAAAATGTCAGCTGAAGTAAATAGTGCCTTTAGGGATGTAGAAAAAATTGTGAATTATGTAAAAATGAATACATTAAACTCAAGATTATTCCTTTTATTAGGTGATAATATGGAAGCTGATCACAAACAATTGATATTGTACATGATGATAGCTTGTAGCAAGTCTCCAGTGATGGTCCCGGAATGGACCAGGCCTCCTGGTATTTACAGTCAATCATCATTGTTTGTGGATTGCCTATTTACAAATTTGCCTACTCGCTAAAATTTATTTGTAACTGCAAAATCAATACTTGCAGTGCATTTGTGGTCATTCGCAGACATGCTCAGAGTGGCCAAAATTGGAGTTGGCTGGTGTGCACATTCCCACCTAAGGTGGAACAAGGTGACAGTTCCGTCTTCTTGTTTCAGCTCTCATAGTGTAAACAAGTGTCCCTTTTGTGGTCTGCTTAGTGATACATTGTTTGCATTTTGTGCTTTTTGTTGGTGATTTTGCTGTTTAGAAAAGTGCTGAAGAGCTGTCTACTGTTCCTAAGCCCAAGAAGGCTGTGATCACCTTATGGAGAAAACACATACATGTTAGATAAGCTTTGTTCAGGCATGAGTTATAGAGCTGTTGGCCATGAGTTCAGTGTTAATGAATCAACACTATATAGTAAATATATAGTAAATAAGGTGTCTTTAAACAAAAACACACATATAAAAAGGTTATGGATTAATCAGTTGACAAAAGCGTGACCAGAGACTTAAGGAACCTAACCCTGTATTTCTCCTGGGAGCAATGGTTCACTATTCACTAATCAGAGTTCACGGTGACTTTTTAGAACCTAACTACTGCAAATAATGAGAATCAATTGTGTAGTTCTTTTTCACAGTGAATGTGGCCTGGCCCTGTGTTACCAAGAGAATCCAGCGGAAGTGATCCCACATGACGTTCCGAACCCATAAAAGCCTCACAGCCCCCACCTTGGACTCTGAGAATACTTATCCTGGGGCCCTGAGCCACCATGTAGGAGGTATGACTGTCTTACTGGAGAGACCGTGTGGGGAAGCCGTCAGTCTGTGAGGGGAGGGAGAGGAGCCCAGCTGAGTCCAACCTTCCAGCAGTCCCTACCAATGCACTGGGCATTTGAATGAAGTAGCTTGGACATTCTAGCCCAGTCCAGCCTCCAGACAAATACTGCTGAGTGACCCTAGTTAACCTATCTCAGCCCTTCCTGGCCCACAAAATTGTAAGATATAACAAAATGCTGTTTAAAGCCACTAAGTTTTGTTTGTACAGAGCAATAGGTAACTGGAACATAGGCTGAAGTAAGATGACCTATAGAGGGGAAATGTTCTGTCAAAATGTTTGAGGTATGGAATACACTCTTGGTATTCTGTGAGATAAAAAATCAATTTGGGGAGGCTGGCCCGGTGGTGTAATGGTTAAGTTTGCACGCTCTGCTTTGGCAGCCTGGAGTTCATGGGTTCAGATCCTGGGCACGGACCTAAACAACACTTGTCAAGCCATTCTGTGGCAGCATCCCACATACAAAATAGAGGAAGATTGGCACAGATGTTAGCTCAGAGCCAATCTTCCTCACACACACAAAATCAATTTGAGGAATTCCACTTCTGAGATGGCAGCATGAAGAGCTTAATAGATTCAATACTCAGAGAAACAAGAATGACTGGTGGAAACCATAGAAAACAAAAAAGAAACTCAACTGTTTAAAGTCTCTGGAAATTGTCCTAAGGACATAAAGTAAACGAAGAAACATCTATTCAAGAAGATTTACTGGGGCTGGCCCCATGGCCGAGTGGTTAAGTTCGCACGTTCTGCTTTGGCAGCCCAGGGTTTCACTGGTTCGGATCCTGGGTGTGGACATGGCAGCACTCGTCAGGCCATGCTGGGGTGGCGTCCCACATAGTGCAACCAGAGGCACTCACAACTAGAATCTACAGCTATATACAGGGGGCTTTGGGGAGAAGAATAAAAAAAAAAAACAGATTGGCAACAGTTGTTAGCTCAGGTGCCAATCTTCAAAAAAAAATTAAAAGAAAAAAGAAGATCTATTAGAACTCGTTAAGAACAAGAGCCTGTGGCACTTGAACCTCCCAGCTCAGCTTGATGTAAGCACTACTCTGGGAAAATGTGGCCAAGAAGACAGGGCTTCCTCTCCCCTCAGCTCCCAATCCAGGGATATGGTGTCTCCCTGAGAAGAATAGGGCACCAACATATGTCAACCCCTTCAATTCCCAGTGGAAGTGGCCAAATACCTGGTGAGTAAGTTTGGCCGAGAGATCTGAGGCTCCCTTCCTCCACATAGCCTCCACTCATAGGAATTGAGAATCACATCTGAAAAACCGTTGCCTAATCCAAGGTCTTGAAGATTTATGCCTATGCTTTCTTCCAAGAGCTTTCAGCTCTTACATTTAGGCCTGTGATCCATTCTCTGTTAATTTTTATATTGTATATGAGGTCAAACTTGATTCTTTTGCACGTGGATATGCAGCTGTCCCAGCACCGTTTGTTGAGGAGACCGTTCTCTCCCTGTTCGGTAGTCTTGGCACACTTGTCAAAAGTCCATGGACCATTAAGTGTGAGGGTTTGTTTCTGCACACTCAGTTCTGTTACATTGATCTATATATGTCTGTCCTTGTGCCAGTGCCACCCTGCCTTGATTACCGTAGCTTTGTAGTCGGTTTTAAATGTGGAAATGGGACTCCTCTGAATTTGTTCTTTCTCAAGATTGCTTTGCTTATTTGGCGTTCTTGGAATATCAGTATGAATTTTTGGATGGCTTTGTCAATTTCTGCAAAGAATCCAGGTGGGATTTTGATAGGGATTACACTAAATATGCGGATCGATTTGGGGAGTATCATCATCTTAACAACATGCAGTCCTCTAACCCACAAACACGGAATGTCTTCCGTTTGTTTAGACCTTTAACTTCTGTTGACAATGTTTTGTGATTTTCAAGTATACATTGTGCACTTTTGTTAAATTTATTTCGAAGTATTTCATTCTTTTTGATGCTATTGTAAATGGAATTGTTTTCTTAATTTCATTTTCATATTGTTGATTGCAAGTATGTAGAGATAGAATTGGGTTTTGTATACTGATCTTGTGTCCTGCAATCTTGCTGAACTCGTTTACTAGTTCTGATAGCTGTTGAGTGGGCTCCTTAGGACCTCCTACATGCAGAATCATGTCATCTGCAAAGACAGATAATTTTACTTCTTTTCTAGTCTGGATGGCTTTTATTTCCTTTTCTTGTCTAATTGTCCTGGCTAGAACTTTCAGTACAATTTTGAGGTTCCAGCTTTTTAAAGATAGGAATTGGTCAGTCAGACTTGCTTATTTTTCTGTTATGTTCAGTATTTTTAATGATCCTAACATTTTACTTCTTCCTTTCTAATTTGGATGCCTCTCATTTCTTTTTCTTGCCTAACTGTTCTAGCTAGAACTTCCAAACCTACATTTAATAGAAGTGGTGAAAGCTTATCTTGTTCCTGATCTTAGAGGGAAAGCTATAGACTGAAAAGTCTTTCACCATTGAGTATGGTGTTAGCTGTGGGTTTTTCATATATGGCCTTTATCCTGTTGAGTACATTTCCTTCTATCCCTAGCTTATTGAGTGTTTTTTCTTTTTTAAAAAGTATGATAAAATGTACATAAAATTTACCACTTTGGTCATTTCTTTTTTTAAAGATTTTATTTTTCCTTTTTCTCCCAAAGCCTCCTGGTGCATAGTTATGTATTTTTAGCTGTGGGTCCTTCTAGTTGTGGCGTGTGGGATGCTGCTTCAGCATGGCCTGACGAGTGGTGTTGTGTCCATGCCCAGGATTCAAACTGGCAAAACCTTGGGCTGCTGAGGCAGAGCGCGCGAACTTAACCACTCGGCCATGGGGCCGGCCCCTACTGTAGCCATTTTTAAATGTACAGTTCAGTGGCATTACATACACTTACATTGTACAACCATCACTACATTCTACACTGGCAAGACTACAAATTAGCTTCCCTGCCTGGGTGAAGCAGCAGAATAGGCTTCGAGGTGGGCATGGCTCATTGTTTGCGGTACTGAATGCAGAACTGCACACCAAGTTCCCTGGCCAGGCAGCTTGGCTCTGCAGATGGGCAAAGCCACTGGCTGGGATCTCTGTTCAGGCACTGCTGCAAGGAGGAACACAGGCTGCTGAGATCCCAGTACTGGTTGCTATCAGCCCCGCCCCCATACTCCAGCTCAATATGATCTCCAGTGGTCAAGCCCTGCAATCCCTGTGAGGTGAGACTTAAGTAGGCCTCCTGGGAAACAACGCACAACACTAGAGGAGCTGGATGCCCACCTTGGGCTCTCTTTTTCCCACTGGAGAAACTGTAGGCTCCAGGGGGCCCTCTTAGTGAGGTGCTTTGCCAGCCTGGGGGAGGGGTGATGCAATCACAATGTAGCCGGTTCTTTCACCCTTCTAATGCAGTCCTTCTCAGTCTCTATGTTCCAGGGGGTGTTTCAACCCCACTTTCACGTTCTAGGATTTTCAAAATGGAGTCTGTTCATGGATGGTTGCTAGTTGGTCTTCTTGTAAGGGGACTGAAGTCCAGAATGTTCTATGCTGCCACAGAGAAGGCGAAAGGAAGAGAAAGTATATTTAAAGCAATAATGTCTGAAAATTTCTCCAACCTGGGGAGAGAAATGAACATCCAGATTCACAAAGCCCAAAAGATTCCAAAAGGTTGAACCCAAAGAGGACTACACTGAGACTCATTATAATTAAATTGTCAAAAGTCAAAGATACAGAGAATTTTGAAAGCAGCAAGGGAAAATGACAAGTCACATACAAGGGAACTCCATAAGACTGTTGGCAGATTTCTCAACAGGAACTTTTCAGGTGAGGAGAGAATGGGATAATATATTCAAAATTTTGAAAGAAAATAACTGTCAACTAAGAATACTATACCTGGCAGAATTGTCCTTGAGAAATGAAGGAGAGAGAAAACACTTTCCCAAAGAACAAAAGCTAAGGGAGCTCATCACCACCAGATCCGCCTTACAGGAATGCTAAAGGGAGTTCTTCAAGCAGAAATAAAAAGATGCTAACTAGCATCATTAAAAATATATGAAGGTAGGTGTAAAACTCATGGGTAATGGTAAATATATAGTCAAAGTTAGATTTTCTAATATTGTAATGACGGCGTGTAATTCACTTACCACTCTAGTTTAAAAGTTAAAAAACAAACATATTAAAATAACCATAACTACAAGAATTTGTTATTGGATACACAATATAAAAAATATGTAAACTGTAACATCAATACCCTAAAATGTGAAAGGGGGAAGTAAAAGTGTAAAGCTTAGGAATGCTATCAAAGTTAAGTTGTTATCAGCTTAAAATAAAGTTTTATAAATATAAGACATTTTATGTAATATCATGGTGACCATAAAGGAAAAAACTGTAGTAGTTACACAAAAGATTATGACAAAGGAGTCAAAAAGACATCAAAAAGACATCAAATCACAAAAGAAGACAGCAAGATGAGAATCAAGGAAAATAGATCTACAAAACAGACACTAGTAAGTCCTTACCTATCAATAATTACTGTAAACATAAATGGATTAAATTCTCCAATCAACAACATAGAGTGGAGAAATGGATAAGGAAAACCCCAACAAGACCCAAAGACGTGTTGCCTACAAGACACCCACTTTAGCTTTAAAGGCACACATAGACTGAGAGTAAAAGGATGGAAAAAGAAAATTTAAGCAAATGGTAACCAAAAGAAAGCAGGGGTAGCCATACATATATCAGACAAAACAGACTTTAAGCTAAAAATGGTTAAAAGAAACAAAAAATGTCATTATATAATGTTAATGGGGTCAATCCATCAAGAAGATATAAAAATTGTAAATTTTTATGCACAAATAATAGAGTACCTAAAATGTATAAAGCAAATACTAACAGAACTAAACAAAGAAATATGCAGCAATACAGTAATAGTTGGAGACTTTAATATCCTACTCTCAATAATATATAGATCAATAAGGCAGGGAATCAATATGGAAACAGCAGATTTGAACAACAGTATAGACCAAATGGACCTAACAGATATATATAGCCCAATCCATCCAACAACAGAATACACATTCTTCTCAAGCACACGTACAACATTTTCTAGAATACGTCAAGGTAGGCCACAAACCAGGTCTTAGCTAATTTAAGAAGATTGAAATCATGACAAATATCTTCATTGACCACAATGGTATGAAACAAGAAACAGGAAGAAAAACAGGAAGAAAACTGGAAAACTCACAAGTGCATGGAAATTAAACATACTCCTAAACAACCAATGGATCAAAGAAGAAGTTAAAAGGGAAATTAAAAAGTATCTTGAGACAAAGGACAATGGAAACACAAGATACCAAAACTAATGGGATGCAGCAAAACCAGTTCTAAGAGGGCAGTTTATAGCTATAAACACATACATCAAGAAAATAGAAAGATTCTTCAAATAAACAACCTAACTTTACACCTAAAGAAACCAGAAAAAGAAGAACAAACTAAGCCCAAAGTTAGCAGAAGGAAGGAAGTAATAAAGATTAAAGCAGACATAAATGAAATACAGAAAAGAAAAACAATAGGAAAGATCAACAAACCTAAGAATTGGTTCTTCGAAAACATAAACAAAACTGACAAACTTTTAGCTAGACTAACCACGAAAAAAAGAGAGAGGATACAAATCAATGAAATCATAAATGAAACAGGAGACAGAACAACTGAAACCACAGAAATACAAAGGGTCACAAAAGACTATTACGAACAACTATATGCCAAAAAACTGGACAACCTAGAAGAAATGGATAAATTCCTATAAACATAAAACCTACCAATACTGAATCAGGAAGAAATAGAAAATCTGAACAGATCAATAATGAGTAAGGAGATTGAATCAGTAATCAAAAACATCCCAACAAAAAAAGCCCAGGACCAGATGGTTGCACTGGTGAATTATACCAAACATTTAAAGAAAAATTAATGCCAATCCTTCTCAAATTCTGGATACTCCTAAACTTATTTCACAAGGCCAGCATTACCCTGATACCAAAGCCAGATAAGGGCACCACAAGAAAAGAAAACCACAGGCCAATAGCCCTGATGAATATAGATGCAAGAATCCTTAACCAAATACTAGCAAACAATTTTTAGCAGCGTAATAAAGGATCACACATCATGATCAAGTGGGATTCATCCCTGGGATGAAAAGATGGTTCAACATCTGCAAATCAATCAATGTGATACATCACATTTATAGAATGAGAGATAAAAATCATATGATCATCTCAATATATGCATAAAAAGCATTTGACAAAATTCAACATCCATTCATGACTAAAATCTCAATGAATTAGGTATAGAAAGAATGTAACTCACCATAATAAAGGTCATATATGACAAGCCTACAGCTAACATCATATTCAGTGGTGAAAGGTTAAAATCTTTAAGGTTAAAAGTTAAAAACCAAACTCAGAGAAACAGAAAACAGACTGGCAGTTGCCATTGGTGGGGAGTGGGGGAAGAGGGAAACGGGCGAAGGGGGTGAAAAGGTGCAAACTTCCAGCTATAAGAGAAATAAGTTCTGGCGATGTGATGTATGGCACGGTGACTATAGTTAACACTGCATTGTGTATTTGAAAGTTGCTAAGAGGTCTTAAAAGTTCTCATCACAAGAAAAAATTTTGTAAATATGTGGGGTGATGGATATTAAACTTATTGTGATAATCATTTTGCAATATATATATATATATCAAATCATTATGTTGTACACCTTAAACTTATACAATGTTATATGTCAATTAGATTTCAATAAAACTGGAAACAAAATAAATCCATAAAAAAATTCCCCCATCCCTCTCCCCCTGGTCTGTAGTAACCACTGCTTTGCTTTCTGTGTCTATGAATTTGACTACTCTAGGTACCTCATATAAATGGAATTATACAATATTTGTCTTTTTGTGTCAGGTTTATTTCATTAAACATACTGTTTTCTTTTTCTTTTTTTTTTTTTTTTTGAGGAAGATTAGCCCTGAGTTAACTACTGCCAATCCTCCTTTTTTTGCTGAGGAAGACTGGCCCTGAGTTAACATCTATGCCCATCTTCCTCTACTTTATACATAGGACGCCTACCACAGCATGGCTTTTCCAAGCGGTGCCACGTCCTCACCCGGGATCGGAACCGGCGAAACCCGGGCCACTGAGAACCGGAATGTGCGCACTTAACCGCTGCACCACCAGGCCAGCCCAAAATATAATGTTTTCAGGGTCTATCCATGTTTTACCATATATCAAAATTTCAAGTATACAATACGGTATTATTAACTATAGTCTATAAGTATAATATATAATTATTAATATAAAACAATATAAGTATGATTATTAACTATGTATAGCTATACGTACATTAGATCCACTGAACTTATTCATCTTATAACTGAAGGCTTGTACCCTTTGACCAGCATCTCTACATTTCCCCCATCCCTCAGACCCTGGTAACCACCGTTCTACTCAGTTTTTGTGACTTAGACCTTTCTTTGGTTTTATTTTGTTTTTTAGATTTCACATATTAGTGATATCATACAATATTTATCTTTCTCTTTCTGACTTATTTCACTTAGCATTATGTCTTTTAGGTTCATCCCTGTTGTTGCAAATGGCAGGATTTCCTTCTTTCTCATGGCTGAATAACATTCTATTGTATATATATTCCACATCTTCTGTATCCATTCGTCTGTCAACAGACAGACGCTTAGGTTGTCTCAGTATCTTGGCTACTGTGAATAATGCTGCAGTGAACATGGAAGTGCAGGTATCTCTGAGACACTGATTTCATTTCCTTCATGTATATGCTATGAAGTGGAATTGCTGGATGATATGGTAGTTACTATTTTAATTTTTTCAGGAACCTCCAAACTGTTTTCCATAATTGCTGTACATTGTTACGTTCCCACCAACAGTGTACAAGGATTCCCTTTTCTCCACATCCTCACCAACACTTGTTATCGCTTGTCTTTTTGATGATAGCCATCCTAACAGGTGTGAGGTGATATCTCATTGTAGTTTTGATTTGCATTTCCCTGATGATTAGTGATGCTGAACACCTTTTTATGCATGTGTTGAACATTTGTATGTTTTCTTTGGAAAAATGTCTATTCAGGTCCTTTGCCCATTTTTAAATTGGGTTATTTGTTTTTTGTTTTTATTTTTGCTCTTGAGTTGTATTAGTTCCTTATATCTTTTGACTATTAAGCCCTTATCAGATACAGATCTTCTTTAACTTACAATGGGGTTATGTCTCGATAAACCCATTATAAGTTGAAAATATCATACGTTGAAAATGCATTTAATACATCTAACCTACTGAACATCATAGCTTAGCATAGCCTACCTTAAATGTGCTCAGAACACTTACATTAGCCTACAATTGGGCAAAATCGTCTAACACAAAGTCGATTTTATAATAAAGTGTTGAGCGATGTAATTTATTTAATACTGTGCTAAAAGTGAAAAGCAGAATGCTTATATGGGTGCAGAAGGGTGGTAAGTGTATCAGTTGTTTACCAGCATGATCGTGGGCTGACTGGGAGCTGCAGCTTACTGCCGCTGGCCAGCATCAGGAGAGAGGATCACACCACACCTCGCCAGCTCAGGAAAAGAACAAAACTCAAAATTTGAAGTATGGTTTTTTCTAAATACGTATCACTTTTGCACCATTGTAAAGTTGAACAATAAGTCAGACCATTGTAAGTTGGGGACTTTCTGTATATGGTTTGCAAATATTTTCTCCCATTCCTTACGTAGCCCTTCATTTTGTTGATGGTTTGCTTTGTTGTGTAGTAGGTTTTTTTTTTTTTTAAGATTTTATTTTTCCTTTTTCTCCCAAAGCCCCTGGTACATAGTTGTGTATTTTTAGTTGTGGGTCCTTCTAGTTGTGCTATGTGGGATGCCGCCTCATCATGGCCTGATGAGTGGTGCCATGTCCATGCCCAGGACTCAAACTGGGGAAACCCTGGGCCACCAAAGCAGAGTGTCCGAACTTAACCACTCTACCACGGGGCTGACCCTGTGTAGTAGCTTTTTAATTTGATATAACCCACTTGTTCATTTTTGATTTTGTTACTTGTGCTTTTGGTGTCATACCCCCAAAAAATCATTGCCAAGACCAATGTCAAGAGACTTTCTCTCTGTTTTCTTCCAGGAGTTTTACAGTTTTAGGTCTTACATTTAAGTGTTTAATCCATTTCAAGTTGATTTTTGTGGGTGGTGCAATTTAGGGGTCCAGTTTCATTTTTTTGTGTGTGTATCCAGTTTCCCAGCACCATTTACTGAAGAAACAATCCTTCCCCATTGTTTGTTCTTGGTGCCTGTGTCAAAGATTAGTTGTCTGTATATATATGGATTTATTTCTGGGCTCTCTATCCTGTTCTGTTGATTTATGTGTCTATTTTAGTGCTAATACCATACTGTTTTGATTACTATAGCTTTGTAATATAATTTGAAATTAGGATGTGTGATACTACCAGATTTGGTCTTCTCTCTCAGGTTTGCTTTGGCCATTCAGTATCTCTTATGATTCCACACAAATTTTAGGATTATTTTTTCTGTTTCTGTAAAAAATGCCATAGGAATTTTGGTAGGGATTGCATGGAATTTGTAGATCTCTTTGAATGGGACAGACATTTTAACAATATTAATTCTCCCAATCCCCGGACAAGAAGTGTCTTTCCATTTATTTGTGTCGTCTTCAACTTATCCATGCCTATAGTTTCAGTGTAGAGATATTTCACCTCCTTGATTGAATTTATTCCTAAGTATTTTATTGCTTTTGATGCTATTGTCAATGGGATTGTTTTCTTAACTCATTTTTCTCTTAGCTCATTGTTTGTGTATAAAAATACAGCTGATTTTTGTATATTGACTTTTTCGTCCTGCAACTTTATTGAATTTATTTATTAGTTCTTTTTTTTGGGAGCCTTTAGAGTTCCCTCTATATAAGATCATGTCACCTGCAAGCAGAGACTATTTTATTTCTTCCTTTCCTATTTAGATTGCTCTTATTTCTCTTTTTTGCCTAATTGCTCTGGTTAGGACTTTCAATACTATGTTGAATAGAAGTGCTAAGAGTGGGCATCCTTGTCTTATCTTGATCTTAGAGGAAAGCTTTTAGCTTTTCACTGTTGAGTATGATGTCAGCTGTGGGCTTGTCATGTATGGCCTTTATTATGGTGAGTTACATTTTTTCTATACCTAATTTGTAGAAAGTTTTTTATCATGAAAGGATGTTGAATTTTGTCAAATGCTTTTTCTGCATGTATTGAGATGATCATATAAGATTTTTATCCTTTAATTGTTTAGTGGCATATCACAATTATTGATTTGCATATGTTGAATGAGCCCTGCATCCCAGGGTTAAACCCCATTTGATCATGGTGTGTAATCCTTTTAACGTGCTGTTGAATTCAGTTTACTACTATTTGGTTGAGGATTTTTGTGTCTGTGTTCATCAGGGATATTGACCTGTAATGGCCTCTTATCTCCTTAGTCTAAACCAAGTCACTCCCTCTCCTCCTCCCTCCTAAGTTATTTTTCTCATATCTTATTCCAATTTGTGTTTTGAGTTTGTGGTTAAAGTGACAAGATTGTCTTTGTTTTTGGTGTTTTCCTTCCCTTTAGCCTAATGCTATAGTTGAATATTTGCTATTGTAGTCTGATTCTGTCTGCCTATTTATCTCCTTACTCTGTGTTTTGTGATCTCTTTCTCCCTTTTCTTCTTTTTTCACATATGAGGGCCTTCTTGAGAAATTCTTGTAGGGAGTGTCTTGTGGCTATGATGTCCCTTAGCTTTTGTTTGTCTGGGAAAGATTTAATTTTCCTCTCATATCTGAAGGCTATTTTGCTGGATAGAGTATTCTTGGCTGAAGATTCTTGTCTTTTAAAGATTTGAATATGTCATTCCATTCTCTCCTATCTTGTAAGTTTTCTGCAGAGAAATCTGCTGAAAGTCTGATAGGAGTTCCTTTGTAGGTTATTTTCTTCTGCCTTGCTGCCCTAAGTACTCTTTCTTTGTCATTCATTTTTGCCAGTTTTACTACTATATGCCTTGCAGTTGGTCTTTTTACATCGACAAATCTAGGAGATCTGGAATATTCTTCCACACATATTTCCCTCCCTTTCCCTGGATATGGGAAGTTCTCTGCCAGTATTTCTTTGAACATGCTTTCTGCTCCATTCTCCTTCTCTTCTCCTTCTTGAATTCCTATAATTCTTATGTTGCATTTCCTAATTGAGTCAGATATTTCTTGGAGACTTTCTTCATTTCTTTTTAGTCTTAGTTCTCTCTCTTCCTCTGCTGGAGCCTTTCAACATGTCTATCTTCAATTATGCTGATTTACTCCTCTATGATGTCCACATGAGCATTCAGGGAATCCATATTTTGTTTTATCTCTTCCATTGTGTCTTTCATCTCTAATATTTATGATTGATTCTTCTTTATAGTTTCAATCTCTTTTATGAAGTAGCTCCAGAACTCGTTGACTTCGTTCTCTACATTCTCTTTTGCCTCGGGGAGTTTTTTGATGATAGCTGTTTTGAATTCATTGTCGTTTAGCTTACATATTTCTGTGTCCTCAGGACTGAGTTCTGGGTGCTTGTCATTTTCTCTCTGACTTGGAGATTTGATGTAGTGTCTGATGTTAGAGGAGGTGGGTCAGGTCTTTCTCATTCTGATATTATTCAGTTGCAGTTACTGCCTATTGCCACTGGGTAGGGGTTGAGAGCCGCATATTTTGAGTTCTCTGCCTTCAGCCAAGATCCCAGGCAGTGGAGGCGGTGCGGGGTGAGTGGGGGGAGGGGTGTTGTCTCCTGTGTGCACTCCGGGCTTTCTTGATCAGCTCTCACTATCTGGTCTCCTGGGGTGTCGCCTTGATGAGGTCACACCACAGGAAAGCTTTCACTCTGTTAGAGGGCTTCCCTCTAGGCTGCAAGAACTGTAGGGCATCCTTGGTGATCCAGCAAACAAGTCACCCCTCCCCTGCTCCTTCCCTCTTGGAGCCTCCTGCGGCAGTTACCGCAGTCTTTAGGGGAAGGAGCAAAGCTCTGTCTTACCCTGTTCCAGCTCGTCCAAGGTGGGCTCCAGCCTCTCCACCCTCTGTCATGTTGCTGCGTGTCTCTCTGGGGTTTTTGTGTTGTTAGGATGTCTTCTGTTGGAGTATGGATGTCCCTTTTTGTTGTATGTTGGAGGGGAGTGAGTCCCGGGCAAGTTCACTCTGCCGTGATGCTGACATCACTCCTCCATTTTATGTTTTTGATGTCACAATTTACATTTTTTAATTTTGTGTATCCATTAACAAGTTATTGTAGTTATAGTTATGTTAATACTTTTGTCCTTTAACCTTTATTCTAGAGTTAAGTGATTTACACACCACTATATTGCAATATTAGAGTATTCTGAATTTCACTATATTCTTTACTAGTTTTTTTTTGTTTATATGTTTTCATGTTAATAATTAGCATTCTTCATTTCAGCTTGAAGAACTCCTTTCACCATTTCTTTAAGGCAGCTCTCCTGGTGATTAACTCCCTCAGCCTTTATTAGTATGAGAAATTCTTCATCTCTCTGTCATTCCTGAATGACAGCTTTGCCAGGCAAAGCATACTTGGTGGACAGTTTCTTCCTTTCAGCACTTTGGACATATCATCCCACTCTCTCCTGGCCTACAAGGCTTGTGCTGAGAAAGACACTGATAGCCCTATAGAAGTTCCCTTGTATGTGAGTAGTTTTTTTTCTTGTTGCTTTTAATATTCTATCTTTGATTTTAGACAGTTTTATTATAATATGTTTGCAGAAGATCTCTTTGGGTTGAATTTATTCAGCCCAAAATTTATTGGGGTTTTGAATTATTGAATTTATTGGGGACCCGTGAGATTCATGAACTTGAATGTTCATATCTCTCTTCATATTTGGGAAGTTCTGAGTCATTATTTTTTAAGTAAGCTTTCTGTCTCTTTCTCCTCTTTTCCTTCTGGGACTCCCATAATGCTGAAATTGTTTTGTTTGATAGTACCCCATAATTCATGTAGGCTTTCTTCACTCCTTTTCTTTCTTTTTTCTTTGTTCTTCTCTGAATAGAAAATTTCAAATGACTTGTCTTCAAATTCGCAGTTTCTTTCTTTTGCTTTATCTAGTCAGTTGCTGATGTTCTCTATTGCAATTTTCATTTCATTCATTGTTTTCTTCAGCTCCACAGTTTCTGTTTAGTTCTTTTTTATGATTTCTATCTCTCTCCTAATACTTTTATTTTGTTCATGTGTTGTTTTTCTGATTTCATTGAATTGTCTTTCTGTGTTTTCTTGTAGCTCACTGATCTCCCTTAAAGGAGCTATTTTGAATTCTTTATCTGTCAAATCATAGACCTCCATTTCTTTAGGTTGGTTACTGGAAAATTATTGTGTTCCTTTGGTGGTTTCATATTTCCTTGATTTTTCATGTTCCTTGAAGTGTTGCATTGCTGTGTTTGCATTTGAAGAAGCAGACACCTCCTCCATTTTTTACTGACTGGCTTTGGGAGAGAAATAATTTCTGCTAGCCTGGCTAGGGATTCTGAGACTTTCTCAGAACTTTTATATGGATAGGCCTCCTCCACACTTCTGGTTCCCTTTTGGTGGTGGTGGTATGATTCTTAGGACTGTATGACTTCTTTCAATCCTACAAAGCCATACCTAGAGCTGATAGCTTCCATTTTACTTTTCCTAAAGTGGTGGTGAATGTTCAAGTTCCTTTGCTTTTTTCCAATCTTGCAGAGTTGGGCCAGCTTTCTATGTGTTCTTTTAAGCTCTCTGCCAATGCTTGTGCTTGCCACTCTCAGGGGCACATACAGAGAACAGACCACAAAGTAGTGGGGGGCTATGTGGGTGAGGTGGGGGGAATGTTGGGAGTTGGGGCCCACAACTGTGGGCCAGTTGTGGGGATCTGCAGGCAAGGCCTCTCCAGTAGTTTGTGGGTGGTCCTCTGAATGGAGTCTGTAAAGCAGTTAGTAGGAAGTGTGTCCCTTTGATGCATTCCAAGCTCTGCCTTCTGTGCTCCCAGCCTCTCTCCAACCTCAGGTGTGCAGCTTACCTCAGTATTCTGGATGGGATGAGAAAAAAGTGGGTTTCTTTGGCAGTGTTCCCCACACCTGAGGGAGCTGGGCACTCTCTCACATGCTCTCACTTTCTGCTGTTGGAGAAATTGGGGGCCAAGAGGATCTCTCTTGGCACTGAGTTGTGCCGCCCTGTGGCAAGGGAGACACAGATAAACTGAAACTGTTCCTCTTACTCTCTTCAATGCATCCAATCTTGGCTTTTGTTTTTTTGCTCCAAGGATGAGCTAGAACTTCTCCACTGGACTCCCAGACTCCCACAAAGGTACTCTTACCTGTGAGTGTTGTCAAAATCAATGTTCTTTGAGAGGAAGAAATCTTTCTGCTTATTGGCAGAAAACAGGTATTCTCCCATCTTGCTGATATCACTCCTGTGGTTTATTTCATTGAATGGTTTTTGTATGTTGAACCATTCCTGGATTCCAGAAATAAATCTCAGTTGGTCATGACGTATAACCTTTTAATATGTTGCTTAATTTGGTTTGCTAATATTTTGTGGAGTATTCTGGATCTTAATATTTTAATGGAAGGAAGGAATGCAACATATAGCAGTTAAGAGTGAAGAACAAAAATTTAAGTTATAAAGTTGGAAGAACAGTGATTTTACATATTGTTATTTATGTTTCATATTTTAACAACAATCATCAATAAAAGAGATAATGAACTTTACATTGCACACCTGTGAAAAATTATAATTAAATATTTTACAAATGTGATAGAACAGTTTGAATTCTACTTTCCCTCAAAAGAAGATCCAAGCATAGAAAAATAATGTATCTGGAATCCATTTGTTTCACTGACAGGTATTTTTTCCCCCTGCTTTTTTCTCCCCAAATCCCCCCAGTACCTAGTTGTATATTCTTAGTTGTGGGTACTTCTAGTTGTGGCATGACACTGAAAGATATTTTAAATTTTTTTTTTTTTGAGCAAGATTAGCCCTGAGCTAACATCTGCCAATCCTCCTCTTTTTGCTGAGGAAGACTGGCCCTGAGCTCACATCAGTGCCCATCTTCCTCTACTTTCTATGTGGGACGCCTACCACAGCATGGCTTGCCAAGCAGTGCCATGTCCACACCTGGGATCTGAACTGGCAAACCCTGGGCCACCGAAGCAGAATGTGTGCACTTAACCGCTGTGCCACAGGGCCAGCCCCTTAACTTTTAACTACTACTCTATGGGATAAATTATTGTATCTAGCCACTTACGACAATTGGATATGAATTTTGAATATACATCATCAGTTCGTTTTGGATGAAGGTTGAGAATGAACCATAAATTTACTGAAATGGCTTTAAAATCGATTCTTCCATTCCCATTACATACCTTCAAGAGATAGTTTCCTACCATGAGAACTTAGAAATAGTTTAGACATAAATTTTTCACTCCAAGTAGTGCTTTTCTCAATCCAACCTAGTTTACATAGATGATTAAACAATTTCATTTGTCATACTGAAAGCTTTAAATATGTATACACATTGTATTTATTCGAAGTGTGCTTACAGGCATTTAATATGCAGAACAGAAATTTCACTCAGAACTTTGCTTTAGGTACAATTGTAGGACAAAAAGTTACCAGTGTAATAGCTATTCTCTACACTAAAAACTGGCAAATTTTCTCTGAGCAAAGTGTACAGTTTCTTAAATTATTTTCTCTCTGTTATGTTTGCTCCAATTACTTATTGAAATGTAATTTTATATCTGTCAAATTTCATATTTAAAAAGTGAACTTGCATTTTCTATATTTTTTAACTCATTTTACGAGTAATTTATTTTTATCTTAATTTAGTAACTATCTATCAGTGACTGATAGATTACAGACAAAAAGGCAAAACGGTCCTTCATCGTGGACAGTAAAGTCGCACTCGTCTAAATAGCTGGGCTGCGCTCCTTGAGGGCAGACGATGCATTTTATTCAAATTTACTTGACAGCAGGCCTTAGGCAATTCTTTATCAAAGAAATGAAGGGTCAATGTCCGACACTGGGTCTAGGGTGTTAATAAAACGTGTATTACAATTCCTCAGTGGTTAGACTTGCAAACAGTTACTGAGATGTATTAAATGTCAGGGTTCACCTGCCACCTCCTCCTGCGCGGCTGTTTTCCGTCCTCCCGGGGAGGGGGCGTGGCCAGCACCACGGCCCGCCCTATCTGTGCACTCGTTGGTCCAGCCCGACGCCCGTTACTGCCGAGGCCCGCCCAAACCACGCCCCCGCGGAGCGCGCCGGGCCGAGAGAAGGCGTAGCCATTGTCCCGCCGGTCGAGCCAGACCGTCTGCTCTCGTGAGAATCGGGGCGCGCTCGCAGACTCGCACGGCCCGCGGTCGCGCGCAGCCCCGCCCCCCCGGCACGCAGGCCCCGCGCGAGCTCGCGCACGCGCGCACCCGCCAGGGCCTCGGTCTGGCCCGCGAGGACTGGCGGGCGGAGAGCGGGCCGCTGAGGTGCGGGGGAGGAGCCCGAGCCGCCGCCGGCGCCGAGGAGCATGTCTGCAAGTCGGGCCAAGAAAGTGAAGATGGCCACCAAATCGTGCCCCGAGTGCGACCAACAGGTGGGCGTCGGGGCCGGGCGCGCGGGCCGGGGGCGGCCGTTGGCCGTGGAGAGCCCTCGCCGGGGCGCCGGGCCGGGCGGGCGGGCGGGGGCTCGGTGGCCGCGGGCGGGCCGGGTGGGCGGGGGCTCTGTCGTGCGGCCGCCGCGCAGGCCGGGCCGGGCTGGGTGTGCGGGCCGTGGCGGGGCCGCCTGGGCGGCTCCGGGCGCGGCGGGCCGTGCGGCCGCTTTGTTCCCGCGGGCGGCGGGCGGGGCCGGCCTCTTAGATCTCGGTAAGGTGGTGATTTTTTTTTTTTTTTGAGGAAGATTACCGCTGAGCTAACTGCTGCCAATCCTCCTCCTTCTGCTGAGGAAGGCTGGTCCTGAGCTAACATCCGTGCCCATCTTCCTCTCCTTTCTATGTGGGACGCCTGCCACAGCATGGCGTGCCGAGCGGTGCCAATGTCCGCACCCGGATCCGAACCGCGAACCCGGGGCGCCGGAGTGGAACGTGCGCATTTGTGGGCTGCGCCCGCCGGCCCTGAGGTGATCTGAGTCTGTTCTCACAGCGCTCCTAACCGCACCAGGCATCGGCCTGGTCTGGGTCTTTAGTGTTACACCGCTGACTGCTAAGTCCCGTTAAAGGCCGGTGTCCTAGGCGCTGCCCTCCCGAGACGGCGCACGTCCTTCTAGCTTCTTCCGGGTGCACCTGCCGCTGCGCCTCTGCGCTCTGCTGAGTCCGTGGGCTCCGGGGCCCGTGCAGCCGGAGGGGCGGGGCCGTCGGGCGAGGGGCGGGGCTGGCGCTCGGCTGCCTCCCCGGAGCCGGGGCCCCTCGGGCGGGCGCGGGCCTCGCTGCGCGGGGAGCGCCCCTAACCCCGCGGACGTGTGTCGCCCAACGGAGCGCTGTTTTACTGTTTCCTTTATGTATAAAATTTGATATTCTTAACTAGAAAAAGTTTATTTGAAAGTGCCTCAATTAAAACCGTCTGTAAGACATCTTTTCTGCCAAAATGCAGCCCTTAAGGTGTCTTTCTTTCCAGAATGTACCTCTCTCCTTCCTTTCCGTCCCTCAGTGAGAGAGGGTCTCTGTCTCCTCTAGTTCCTCAGCGGAGAGCGGTGGTTTTCAGTGGGCAGCTTTGTGTGTATTTTGCTAAAGTTAGCCCTACGAATTTAACTTTTTGGTTGCTATTGTAAGTGGAATTGTTCTAAAAACTTCATTTTATCCGTGTTCATTAATTGTATATAGAAATACGATTTTTTTTTTGTTGTAGTAAAAACCCTAACATTCACCACTTAAAGCGTGTTAAGTGTGTACTTCGGTGCCGCCGTCCCCACCGTCCAGTTCCAGGACGTCGTCCTCGCTGCAGAGCGAGGCCCTGCTGCCTGGAGCGCTCGCCCTTGCTGCGCCTCCCCCCCCCCCCCCCCCCCCCCCCCCCGCCCGAGCCGGCGCTGCTGTGCTCGCTCTCTCTGCATCTGCCTGTTGTGGATGTTTCGTGTAAATGGAGTCACGCAGTACGTGTCCTGTGACGTCTGACTTCGCTGGTGTAGCAGTCAGCGCGTCCACGTTGTGGCACGTGTCACACTTCAGGGCCGTCTGTGGCCAAATAGCGTCGCTGCGTGGGCGTACCACAGTTTGTTGTCCGGTCTTCAGCTGACGGCCGTTTTGGTTGTTTCCGCCTTTTGGCTCATGTCAGTAGTGCTGCTGTGAACGTTCATGTACAGATTTTTGTTTTAACATCTACTTTCGTGTGTTATATTTGCAGGAGTGGAATTGCTTGGATGTATGGTAATTTTGTGTTTAACTTATTGAGAAATTGCCAAATTGTTTTCCATGGCAGTTGCTCCATTTAACATTCCCACCAACAATATATGAAGGTTCTAATTTTTCCACATCCTCACCAACACTTGGTATTTTTTGTTTAAAAAAAAATCATTGTAGTCATTCTAGTATTGTGGGAAGTGGGATGTCATTGTCATTTTGATTTGCATTTCCCTCATAACTAAGGACATTGAACATCTTTTCATGTGCTTCTTGGTCCTTTAGATATCTTCCTTGGAGAAATGTCTCTTCAAGTTCGTTTTTCTTTTCTTTCTTTCTTTCTTTTTTTTTTTTTTTTGATGAGGAAGATTGGTCCTGAGCTGACATCTGCTGCCAGTCGTCCTTTTTTTTTTTTTTTGCTTGATGAAGATTGGCCCTGAGCTCACATCTGTGTCCATCTTTCCTCTATTTTGTGTGTTTCCACCACAGTGTGCACCAAACTTGACAACTACACCACTGGGCCAGCCCCATCAGTTTTTTGATTGGGTGATTTTTCTTTTGTTGTTCAGTTCTAAGAATTTTTGTATATTCTGGATACCAGACCCTTATCAGATATATGATTTACAAATACTTGCAAAGATCCATTCTGTGGGTTTTTTCACTCTCTTGATAGTGTCCTTTGATGCACAAAAGTTTTTTTTTTTAAGATTTTATTTTTTTCCTTTTTCTCCCCAAAGCCCCCCGATACATAGTTGTATATTCTTCGTTGTGGGTCCTTCTAGTTGTGTCATGTGGGACGCTGCCTCAGCCTGGTTTGATGAGCAGTGCCATGTCCGCACCCAGGATTCGAACCAACGGAGCGCGTGAACTTAACCACTCGGCCACGGGGCCAGCCCCGCACAAAAGTTTTTTATTTGGGTGTAGTCCAGTATGTCTATTTTTTCTTTTGTTGTGTGTGCTTTTGGTGTCATAAGTAAGAAACCATTGCCAAAACCTTGGTTGTGAAGATTCACCCCTTTTTCCATCTAAGCGTTTTATAGTTTTAGTTCGTATGTTTATGCCCTTGATTGATTCTGAGTTAATTTTTGTAGATGGCATGAGGTATGGGTTCAACTTTATCCTGTTGTATGTGGATATCCAGTTGTTCCAGCTCCATTTGTTGAAGAGACTCTTCTTTTCTCCTTGAATGGTCTTGGCGTCACTGTTGAAAATCAATCGACCATAGATACATGGGCTTATTTCTGGACTCTCAGTTTTGTTCCATTGATATGTCTGTTCTTATTACAGTGTTTTTTGTTTTTTGCTGATCCACAGTATTTTTTTTTTGAAGACTTTTTTTAATTGAGGTGTACTTATAACATTGTATTAGTTTCAAGTGTACAACATAATGATTTGATATTTGTGTATATTGCATAATGATCACCACAGTAAGACTTTATTTTTTTTACAGCAGTTTTAGGTTCACAGCAAAATTGAGAGGAAAGTACAGAGATTTCCCCTATATCCTCTGCCCCTACACATGCATAGTTTCCCCCATTATTAGCATCCCCCGCCAGAGTGGTCCATTGTTAAAACTGGTAAGCCTAGGGGCTGGCCCCGTGGCCGAGTGGTTAAGTTCGCGCACTCCACTGCAGGCGACCCAGTGTTTCGTTGGTTCGAATCCTGGGCGCGGACATGGCACTGCTCGTCAAACCACGCTGAGGCAGCGTTCCACATGCCACAACTAGAAGGACTCACAACGAAGAATATATAACTATGTACCGGGGGGCTTTGGGGAGAAAAAAGAAAAAAATAAAATCTTTAAAAAAAACCAAAAAAACTGGTAAGCCTACATTGTCACATCATTATCACCCAAAGTCTGTAGTTTACATTGTGGTTCACTCTTGGTGTTGTATGTTCAGTGGGTTTGGAGAAATACATAATGACATATATTCACCATTACAGTATCATATAATAGAATATTTTCACTGCCCTAAAAATCCTCTGTGCTTTGCCTCCTCATCTCTCCCTCCTGCCAAACCCTGGCAACCACTGATCTTTTTACTGTCTCCATGGTTTTACCTTTTCCAGAATGTCATATAATTGGGATCATGTGATATTTAGCTTTTTCAGATTGGCTTCTTTTGCTTACTAGTATGTAGTGAAGGTTTTGCCATGTCTTTTCATGGCCTGTTAGCTCATTTCTTTTTAGCACTGAGTAATACTCTGTTGTCTGGGAGTACCACAGTTTATTTATCCATTCACCTGCTGAGGGACATCTTGGTTGCTTCCTGGTTTTGACAGTTATGAATTAAGCTGCTGTAAACATTGTGTTCAGATTTTTGTGTGGATATAAGTTTTCATCTCTTTTGGGTAGTTACCAAGGAGCATGATTGCTAGCTTCTATGAGAAGAGTATGTTTAATTGTATAAGAAACTGCCAAACTGTCTTCCAAAGTGGCTGTAACATTTTGCATTCCCACCAGCAATGAATGAGCGTTCCTGTTGCTCCACATCCTTATCAGCATTTTGTGGTGTCAGTGTTCTAGATGTTGACCATTCTAATAGATATGTTGTTAGACTTAGCGTTTCCCTGATGCATAAGACATGGAGCATCTTTTCATATGCTTATGTGCCATCTGTACATCTGTTTCGTGAGGTGTCTTTTAAGGTCTTTGGCCCATTTTTTAATTGGGTTATTTCCTTGTTGCATTTCAAGTGTTGTTTGTATATTTTGGATAATATTCCTTTATCAGATAGGTCTTTTGCAAATATTTTGTCTCAATTTGTGGCTTGTCTTTTCATTTTCTTGACAGTGTCTTTCACAGAGCAGGAAATTTTAATTTTAATGAAGTCCAGCGTATCAATTCTTTCTTTCATAATTGTGCCTTTGGTATCGTATATGAAAAGTCATTACCAGACCCAAAGTCATCTAAATTTTCTCTTGTGTTATCTTCTAGGAGTTTTGTAGTTTTGTGTTTACATTTAGGTCTTTGATCCATTTTCAATTAATTTTTGTGAAGCATGTAAGATCTGTGCCTAGATTGTTTTTGTTTTTGCATGTAGATGTCCAGTTGTTCTAGCACCATTTGTTGAAAAGTCTACCTTTGCTCCGTTGTGTTGCCTTTGCTCCTTTGTCAAAGATCAGTTGACTGATTTATGTGTGTCTATATCTGGGCTCTCTGTTCTGTTCCATTGGTCTATTCTTTCACCACTACCATACTGTCTTGATTACTGTAGCTGTATAGTAAATCTTGAAATTCAGCAGTGCCTGTCCTCCAAACTTGTTCTTCTCCTTAAATATTGGATTGGCTATTCTGCGTCTTTTGCTTCTCCATATAAAGTTTAGAATCAGTTTGTTGATACCCACAGAATAACTTCCTGGGATTTTGTTTGAGATTGCACTGAATCTTTAGATCAATTGAGAAGAACTGACGTTTTGACAAAATTGAGTCTTCTTATCCATGAACATGGAATATCCATATATTTAGTTCTTTTTTGATTTTGTTTTGATTTTTGATTTTGTTCATTAGTTTTCCTCATATAGATTTTGTACATATTTTATTAGATTTATACCTAAGTATTCTGTTTTTGGTGTGCTAATGTAAATAGTATTGTGGTTTTAATTTCAAATTCCACTTGTTCATTGCTGGTATATAGGAAAATGATTGACTTTTTTATATTAACCTCGTATCCTGCAACCCTATTTTGGTGGCTCATTTCCAGAGATTTTTTTGGTTGATTCTTTTGGATTTGTACATAGACACTCATGTCATCTGCAAACAAAGTGTTATTTCTTCCTTCCCAGTCAGTATACCCTTTATATCCTTTTCTTGTCTTATTGCATTAGCTAGGTATGATGTTGAAAAGGAATGATGAGAAGGGACGTCCTTGCCTTGTTTTTGATCTTAGTGGGAATGCTTCTAGAATTTCACCATTAAGTTTGAAATTACCTGTAGGTTTTTTGTAGATATTCTTTATCAAGCTGAGGATGTTCCCATCTATTCTTAGTTTACAGAAAGTTATCCTCATGTATGGGTGTTGAATTTTGTCAAATGCTTTTTCTGCATCTGTTGATATGATCATGTGAATTTTTCAGCCTGTTGATGTGATAGATTACATTAATTGATTTTTGAATGTTGAATCAGCCTTGCATACCTTGGATAAATCCCACTTGGTTGTGGTATGTGATGTTTCTTATACGTTGGTAAATTCAATTTGCTAATTTGTTTCTTTTTTTTAAATTGAGGTAACATTGGTTTATAATATTATGTAAATGTCAGGTGTACATCATTATATTTTGAGTTCTGTGAACACTGCATCATGTTCACCACCCAAAGTCTAATTGCCACCCATCAGTGTACGTATGTGCCCTTTTATCCCTTTTGTTCTCCCTCCACCCCCCTCCCCGTCTGATATCCACCAGTCTATTCTCTGTGTACTTGTTTTTGTTTGGTTTTTTGTCTTCCACATATGAGTGAAATCATATGGTATTTGGCCTTCTCTGTCTGACTTATTTTGTTTAGCTTAATGCCTTCAAGGTCCGTCTGTGTTGTTGCAAATGGCAAGATTTCATCTTTTTTTTAGCTGCTGAAGTTTTTATTGTATATATATACACCGCATCTTCTTTATCCAGTAATCTGTTGATAGGCACTTAGGTTGTTTCCAAGTCTTGGCTTTGTGAATATGGCTGCAATGAACATAGGGATGGATATGTCTTTTTGAATTAGTGATTTCGTGTTCTTTGGATAAATACCCAGAAATGATATAGCTGGATCTTATAGTAGCTCTATTCTTAATTTTTTGTGGAATCTCCTTACTGTTTTCCATAGTGGCTGCACCAATTTACACTCCCACCAGCAGTGTATGAGGGTTCTCTTTTCTCCACATCCTCTCTAACACTTGTTATTTTTTGTCTTTTTAATTATAGCCATTCTGACAGGTCTAAGTTGGTATCTCATTGAGGTTTTGATTTGCATTTCCTTAGTTATTAGTGATGTTGAACATCTTTTCCTATGTCTGTTGGCCATCTGTCTGTCTTCTTTGGAAAAATGTTCAGATCCTCTACCCATTTTTGAATTGGTTTGCTCATTTTTTTGTTGTTGAGTTGTATGAGTTCTTTATATATTTTGGATATTAACCCCTTATCAGATATATGATTTGCAAATATTTTCTCCCATTGTTAGGTTGTCTTTTTGTCTTGTTGATGGTTTCCTTTGCTGTGCAGAAGCTTTTTAGTTTGATGTAGTCACATTTGTTTGTTTTTTCTTGTTTCCCTTCCTTGAGGAGATATGATACTAAAAGAGATACTGCTAAGACCATGATATCAAAGAGCATACTGCCTTTGTTTTCTTCTTGGAGTTTTGTGGTTTCAGGTCTTACATTCAAGTCTTTAATCCATTTTGAGTTAATTTTTGTGTATGGTGTAAGATAATGGTCTACTTTCATATTTTTTTTTTTTTTTTTGCATATGGCTGTCCAATTTTCCAAACACTATTTATTGAAGAGACTATCCTTTCTCCATTGTATGTTCTTGGCCCATCTGTCAAAAATTAACTGTCCATAAATGTGTGGGTTTATTTCTGGGCTCTCAGTTCGGTTCCATTGATCTGTGTGTCTGTTTTTGTGCCAGTACCATGCTGTTTTGGTTACTATAGCTTTATAGTATATTTTGGAATCAGGGAGTGTGATACCTCCAGCTTTGTTCTTTTTTCTCAGGATTGCTTTGGCTATTTGGGGACTTCTGTTGTTCCATATAAATTTTAAGATTCTTTGTTCTATTTCTGTGAAAAATGTTGTTAGGACTTTATAGGGATTGCATTGAATCTGTAGATTGCCTTAGGAAGTACAGACTTTTTTTTTAAATTGAAAAGTTGTTTTTTGTTTTAAACTCCTGCTTTCCAGGAAGATTTGCCAATTTACCCTCCCAGCTATGGAGTTATAGGAGTGCTTATTTCCATCCATTTGTTTTAGTTTTTTTTCCCATTATGCTGCAGTCTGATCAATTTAACTTGACCTGTTAACAAGGCAAGGATAATCATCATCTATAAAGCTTTAGAAATTTGCTCTAAAATTACCTAAGTTATTTTTGATGAAGATGTAGATTTAAAAATACAGACATTTTAACTGTCAATTCTTCCAATCTATGAGCACAGACTCTCTTTGCGTTTCTTTGTGTCTTTGATTTCTTTCAACGGTGTCTTATAGTTTTCAGTGTACAGGTCTTTCTGTTTGCTAATATTTTGTTCAGAGTTTTTGCATCTGTGTTTGTGAGAGATATTGGTCTATAGTTTTCTTGTTGTGTCTTTATATGGTTTTGGTATTAGAGTGATGCTGGCCTCATAGAATGACTTAGGTTGTATTCCTTCTGCTTCTATCTTCTGAAAGTGATTATAGAGAATTCGTATTTATTCCTTAACTATTTGATAGAATTCACCAGGGAAATCATCTGGTCTGGCGCTTTCTGCTTTGGAAGGTTATTAATTATTGGTTCAGTTTCTTTAATAGATATAGACCTATTCAGGTTGTCTGTTTCTTTTGTGAGTTTTGGCAGATTGGATCTTTCAAGGAATTGATCCATTTCATCTAGGTTATCAAATCTGTGGTATAGAGTTGTTCATAGTATCCTTTTATTATCCTTTTAATGTCCCTGGGATCTGTAGTGATGTTCCCTCTTTCATTTCTGCTATTAATATTATTTGTGCCTTCTCTTTTTTCTTAGCTTGGCTAGAGACTTATTGATTTTATTGATATTTTCAAAGAACCAGCTTTTGGTTTTGTTGATTTTCCTGTTTTAATTTCATTGTTTTCTTCCCTAATTTTTATTATTTTTTTTCCTGCTTGCTTTGATTTAATTTGTTCTTTTTTCCTCTTTTTCTAAGGGGAAGCTTAGATTATTGATTTCAGATTTTTTATTTTATAATATATACGTTCAATGCTGTAAGTTTTCCTCTAAGCACTGCTTTCACTGCATCCAACAAATTTTGATATTGTTTCTATTTTCATTTAGTTCAAAATATTTAAAAAGTTATCTTGAGATTTCTTTTTTCACCCATGTGTTATTTCAAAATGTGTTGTTTAATGTCTGTATATTTTGTGATTTTCCAGTTATTTTGTTATTGATTTCTAGTTTAATTCAGTTGTGGTCTGAGAACAGACAATGTATGCTTTTTCTTTTAAATTTGTTAGATCTGTTTTATGGCTCAGAATGTGGTCTATCTTGGTGATTGTTCCATGTAGGCTTTAGAATAATGTGTATTCTGCTGTTGTTGGATGAGGTAGTGTATAGATGTTGCTATGGTCTGAATGTTGTGTTGTCCCACAATTCATATGTTGAAATCATAATTCCCAAAGATGGTGGTATTAGTAGGTGGGGCCTTTGGGAGATGATGAAGTTATGAGGGTGGAGCCTTGATAAATGGAATTAGTACTCTCATATAAAAAAGATTCCACAGAACTCCCCATCCCTTCTGCTGTCTCAGGACACAGTGAGAAAGAGCCTGCTATGAACCAGGAAGAGGGCTCTCACAAAAATGTGACCATGCTGTCACCTTGATCTTAGACTTCCTAGCCTCCAGAAATGTGAGGAGTAAATTTCTGTTGTTTATAAGGTACCCAGTATGTGATATTTTGTTAGAGCAGCCTGAATGGACTAAGATGCCGGTAATATCCAGTTGATTGATGATTGTTGCATTCAGCCGTGTCTTTACTTATTTTCTGCCTGCTGGATTTCTGATAAAGGGACATTAAAGGGATGATAAAGGGATGTTGCTATTATTACTTTGAACAGATTGTTATCTGTTAGATCAATTAAGAATAAGAAAAATAAGTTTTTGTTTTACCCTCACTTGTTCCTTCTCTGATGCTCATTCTTTCTTTATACGCATCCAAGTTTGTGACCTGTGTTATTTTCTTTTTTTCTAAAGAACTTCTTTGAACATTTCTCACAAGACACGTCTACTGGCAACATATTCCCTCAGTTTTTGTTTGCTTGAGAAAGTCTTTATTTCTCCTTCACGTTTGAAGGATAATTTCACAGGGTACAGAATTCCAGTTGGTGTTTTTTTTCTCTCAGCAGTTTAAACACCACTCTCTTCTTGATTCCGTGGTTTACGAGGAGATGTAATTCTTATCTTTGTTCCTAATATTGATAAGGGTTTTTTTTTTCCTCTGATTTCTTTCAGAAATTTTTCTTTATTTTTGATTTTCTACAGTTTGAAAATGGTATGCCCAGGTATAGCTTTTCTGTAATTTATCCTGCTTGGTGTTCTCTGAACTTCCTGGATCTGTGGTTTGGTGTCTGACATTAATTTGGGGAAATTCTCAGTCATTGTTGTTTCAAATATTTCTTCTGTTCCTTTTTCTCTTTCTAGTGTTCCCATTATGCGTATGTTACACTTTTGCTGGTGTCCGACTTTTTTCTGTTTTTTTCAGTCTTTGTTCTCTTTGCTTTTCATTTTTGGAGATTTCTAATGATATAGCCTCAAGTTCAGAAATTCCTTTCTCAGCTCTGTCCAGGCTGCTAGTAAGCCCCTCAAATTTATTCATCATTTTTGTTAGTTCTTTTGATCTCTGTCATTTTTTTTGGTTCTTTTTTAGGATTTTCCTCTGCTTACATTGCCCATCTGTTGTTGCCTGCTGTCTCTCCGTTAGAGCCCTAGCATATTAATCGTAGTTGTTTAAGTTCCCAGTCTGATGATTCCAACATCCTTGCCGTGTCTGGGTCTGACACTTGCTCTGTCTCTTCAAACTGTATTTTTTGCCTTTTAGTATGCCTTGTAATTTTTTCTTGATGGCCAGACATGATGTACTAGATAAAAGAAACTGCTATAAATAGGCCTTCAGTAACGTGGTGGTAAGATGTAGGGTGAGGAAGCATTCTTTAGTCCTATGATTAGGTCTTAGCCTTTTGGTGAGCCTCTGGACTGTGGACCTCACAAGTGCTCCTTATTCCTCCTATCCCTGACCCCCCCATACCCTGTGTCTCCCCTTAGATGGCTAGAGTGTGCTGGAGTTGGGTATTTCTCTTCTCTCGAGTCAGGTACTAATAAAACCATAGCAAGTTAGGCTTTGGTTAAATATTTTCTCCTGAGGCCAGGGCTTGTTAAGAATAATAGAGTGCTCTGGCATATTTCAAAATGCTTCCTTTTCTCTTCCTTCTACCGAAAGCACAGGGGGATTTTTCTCTGATACTGTAAGAACCTGGTTGAGCTCCTGGAGGTAAAACTAACAAAAGCGTGGGGGACCTCCTATGGCTGAGTCCCCCTGGAGTTTTTCTTTCAGACATGTCCACACTGAGCCTCCAGCAATTTGTCAATTATAATTGAGTTTTTTCTACCCTGGCACTGGTTCCTACAGAGGTTTTTTTGCTTTTGAATTTCTGTTTTGGTCAGTTTAGATTCTCTATATTCACCTCTGTTTCTCCAATTTTGGGGCAGTGGTTTGCCCCGGGACCTTACTTCTCTTACAGATCTAAGAAGAGTTGTTGGTTTTTCAGTTTGTTCAGCTTTCTACTTGTTAGGGCAGAGTTGGTGACTTTCATGCTCCTTACATTTGGAACTGGAAACCACAAGTGCACAGTGTTTTGATTACTGTATCTTTGTAGCAAGTTTTGAAATCAGGAAATGCAAGTCCTTCAGTTTTGTTTTTCTGTCTCAAGATTGTTTTGGCTTTTCAGAATCCCTTGCAAATCATGTGAATTTTAGGATTAGCTTTTCCGTTTCTGAAAAAAAGGCCATTGGAATTTTGATAGGAATTACATGGACTCTGTAGATCAATTTGGGAAATGCTATTTTAACAATATTAAAACAATATTAAGTCTTCCAATCCATGAACTTGATTGTCTTTCCATTTAATTTAGGTCTTTAATTTTTTAGCAATGGTATGTAGTTTTCAGTGTACAAGTGTTGCATATTCTTGGTTACATTTATTTCAAATTATTTTTTTTGATCTTATAAATGGAATTGTTTTCTTAATTCCACTTTTGGGTAGTTCTTTGCTAGTGTGTAGAAATAAAACTTATTTTTGTTTGTTGATCTTGTATCCTGTAACATTGCTGAATTCATTCATTAGCTTTAATATTGTGTGTATGTGTGTATTGTTTAGGATTTCCTATTTATAAGATCATGTGACCTGTGAATAGAGAGAGATTTACTTCTCCTTTTCAATTTGGATGCCTTGTAGTTCTTTTTCTTGTCTGATTTCTCTGGCTTTCCATTACAATGTTGAATAAAAGCAGCAGCTTATCTAGTTCTTGGTCTTTACATGCTTATCTTGTTCTTGGTCTTTGAAGGAAAGCTTTCAGTCCCTCCTGTTGAGTAGGTTGTTAGCTCTGGGTTTTTCATAAATTCATTTTATCATGTTGAGGAAGTTCCTTTCTATTTCTCATTTGTTCAGCGTTCTATCATGAACAGTGTTAGATTTTGTAACATGCTTTTTCTGCATCACTTGAAATGCTTATGTGTTTTTTTTTTGTTTCCATTCTATTAATGGGGAAGGGGTGTATTATATTGATTGATCTTCCTATTTTGAACTACCGTGGCATTCCTAAATCCCACATAGTCATGGTAGATAATCATTTTAATATGTTGCTTGATTTGGTTTGGTAATATTTTGTTGGAGATTTTTGCATCCATGTTCATGAGGGATATTGGTCTGCAGTATTCTTTTCTTGTGCTGACTTCGTCTGGCTTTGGTATCAGAGTAATGATGACCTCATAGAATGAGTTATGAATTGTTCCCTCTCTTTCGTTTTTTCAAAGACCTTGAGAAGGATTTAATTCCTTTTTTTTAGGGGAAGGGGTGAGGAAGATTCTCCTTGAGCTAACATCTGTTGCCAATCCTCCTCTTTCTCTTTTTGCTTGAGGAGGATCAGTCCTGAGCTAACATCTGTGCCAATCTTCCTCTACTTTGTATGTGGGATGCCTCCAGAGCAAGGCTCGTGAGTGGAGTAGGTCTGCATCAGGGGTCCGAACCTGCAAATCTGGGCCGCCGAAGCAGAGTGCTCAGAACTTGAACCACTTGGGCACAGGGCTGGTCCCGAGAAGGATTTAATTCGTTAAATGTTTGGTAGGCTTCACAGGTGAAGCCATCTGGTGCTGAACTGTGCTTTGTTGGCTGTTGTTTTGATTATGATTCACTTTCTTGTTATAGATTTGTTTATATTTCTGTTTCTTCTTGAATCAGTTTTGAAAGTGTGTGTAGTTTTTAGGAGTATGTCCATTTCATCTGGATTAATTTGTTGATATAATGTTTATAATATTACCTTATTATCTTTTTAATGTCTGTAGATTCTGTAGTGGTGTCCTCTTTCACACTTGATATTTTGTTAAATTGCATCATTTCTTACATCCATCAATCTGCCTAGAAGTTTATCAATTTTGATAGTTTCACAGAACCAGCTTTTGATTTATTGATTTTTCTCTCTTGCCTGTTTTCTTTTTCATTGATTTTGTTTACTGTTTTCATCTTTCTGCTTTAGTTTTAGTTTGCTCTTATTTTTCCAGCTTTATGAAGAAAGATAATTAATTTTAGACATTTCTTTTCTAATATAATCATTTCAAGTTATAAATTTCTCTCTGGACACTGGCTAACTGCATCCCACAAATTTCCATATGTTGTTTTTTGATTATTATTTAGTTTATAATATTTTCTGACCTCCCTTTTGATTCTTCTTTGAACCTGTAATTTTTAGAAGAGTGTTTAAATTCCGTATACTTGGGGCTTTCTAGATATCCTATTTTTATCAATTTTTAGTTTAATTCTGTTGTGGTCAGATAGCATTTCTCTAAGATTTTGGCGTTTTGGAATCTGAGAATTATTTTATGGCGCAGTATACGGTCTGCCTCGGTAACTGTCCTTGTGCACTTGAAACGAGTGGATATTCTTTCAGCTGTTGGGTGTTGTGTTCTACAAATTTTTCTTATCTTAAGGTTGTTGATATTTTCGTTCAAGTATCTTTACTCAGGTTTTTGTCTAGTTTTATAAATTACTGAGAGAAGTGTGTTAGAAACATCCACTTATGATTGTGGATTTGAATGTTTCTCTTTTTAGTGCTCTCAATGTTTGTTCATTTATTTTGAAACTCTATCATTAAACACATATACATTTATAATTTTCTATCTTCCTCATGTATTGACCTTTCTGTTATTAAATGTCTCTCCTTGTCTCCAGTAAATGCTGTTTATCTTGAAATCTGCTTTGTCTGATTTTATAGTAGCCAGTCTAACCTTCTTATACTTGCTGTTTGTATGGTGGAATAGGAAAAACTCACTTCTCCCTCTCCTTTACTCTCATGTTACTACCACACTCCCAACACCTCTGATACCAGATTTGTGTGGTTTTTTCCTACACCAAGCAATTCTTTGTGACACCAGCTGGTTGTCCTAGAATTTAACTCAATTCTGATGACACTGTCTACTTGGAGATAGTGACATATACCGTAGATTAAGGCTCAGTCCCATGAGACTGCCGCCTACTTCAGACACCAATTGCAAGTATTTCCTACAGGTTTCCTACAACTTCTCTCCTACTTGGCTACAAATCAGAGGTCCCCTGACTTCCTCTCCCTTGAATTCAGATTTTTGCTAGAGCAGCTCACAAAACTCAGGGAAACATTTACTTATATTTACTAGATTATTGTATAGTAAAGGAATAGTAAAGGATACAGATGAACAGCCAAATGAAGAGTTACTTACATAGGGCAAGGTCAGGGAGGTTCTCAAATGCTGGAGAATTGGGAGTTGGGCTGAAAATTCCAAGCTTCTGATCATGGCTTGGTCTTTCTGGTGGCCATCCCCCACCCAGGAGCCCACCAAGAGTCACCTCATTAGAACAAAAGATACTGCTGTCACCTGGGAAACTCCCAAAAGATTTAGGAGCTCTGTACCAGGAACCCACGACAGAGATTAATATATCTATTTTTTCTATTATCTCACAGTGACATATGTTTTTTCTTTTTTTTTCTTTCAACCTGTTAGCATCTTTGTATTTAAAGTGTATTTCTTGTACATCAAACTAGAAAGCTCTTGTGCAGCGAAGGAAACCATCAACAAAATGAAAAGGCGTCCTACTGAATGGGAGAAGATATTTGCAAATCATAATCCATTAAGGGGTTAATATCCAAAATATGTAAAGGACTTATACAACTTAATATCAAAAAAACCCCACCCAACCTAATTAAAAAATGGGCAGAGGAGTTACAAGTAGATATTTTTCCAAAGAAGATGTACAGATGTCCAAAAGGTACATAAAAAGATGCTCAACATTATTAATCATCAGCGAAATACAAATTAAAACCACAATGAGGTACCACCTTACACCTCTCAGAATGCCTATTATCAAAAAGCCAAAAAAATAACATGTTGGTGAGGTTGTCGAGAAAAGGGAGCTCTTGTATACTGACGGTGGGAATGTAAATTGGTGCAGCCACTATGGGAAATAGTATGGAGGTTTCTCAAAAAGTTAAAAATAGAAATACTGTATGACCCAGCAATTGTGCTTTATCTGAGGTGTTTTATCTGAAGAAAGTGAAAATGTTAATTCAAAGAGAGATGTGCACACCTCTCTTCCCTGCAGCAGTATTTACAGTAGCCAAGATATGGAAATAACCTAAGGTTTCATTGATAGATGAATGGATAAAGGAGATGTGGGGTAGATATATACAATGGAATGTCACTCAGCCATAAAAAAAGAATGAAATCTTTCCACTGGCAACAACATAGATAAGCCTGGAGGATATTATGCTAAGTGAAATAAGTCAGACAGAGAAAGACAAATACCATATGATTTCACTTATATCTGGAATTTAAAAGCAAAACAAATGGAGCCAGCCCTGATGGTCTAGTGGTTCACGTTTGGTGTTCTCATCACTTTGGCAGCCCAGGTTCACTTCCTAGTCATGGAACCACACCACTGGTCTGTCAGTTGCCGTGCTGTGACAGTGGCTCACATAGAGAAACTGGAAGAACTTACAGCTAGGATGTAGTACCATGCACTGGCGCTTTGGGGAGAAGGGAAAAAAAGCCAAACAGATGAAGAAAACAAAACAAAACCAGGCTCATAGATACAGGAACCAAAATGGTGGTTACTAGAGGGAGGAGGGTTTGTGGGGGGGGGAGGGAGTGAAATAGGTGAAAAGGATTAAGAATACAAACTTCCAGTTATAAAATAAAGTCATGAGGATGAATGTACAGCGTAGGGAATATAGTCAATAATATTGTAATAACTTTGTGTGATGACAGATAGTAACTGGACTTATCATGGTGATAATTTTGTGATGTATATAAATATTGAATCACTATGATGTATACCTGAAACTAATAGGCTGTTGTATGTCAATTATACTTGTATAAACATAAAGTGTGTTTCTTGTGAATAGCTTAGTGTGGTTTTGCTTTTTTATCCATTTAACAATATCTGCCTTTTGATTGGAGAATTAATCCATTTGTGTTTAATGTAACTATTTATATGTTTGGATTTAAGTTTTTTGCTATTTCTTTTTTGTCTCAGTGCTTTTTGTTCTGTTTCCCTTTTTCTTCCCTCTTTTGTCTTAATCACATGTTTTGGGTACTATGTTTTAATTTCTCTATGGGTTTTTTACCTTTTTTTTCTTTGCTTGAATTATATTACACAACCTAACATCACAGTCTATTTAGAGGCAATACTGGATTAGTTTAGGAAAAATATAAGAACTTTGTAACCGTCTAGTTCCCTTTAAAGCTTCTCCCAATCTTTGTGCTATTATTAGAGTGATCAGTTTATATTCTGTTTACCTGCGAATTTCCTGGTTTTAGCACTGAAATTCTTCTGTATGGGCAACTCCCTCAATCCTGGGCAAATTGGAAAGGTTGGTCACCTTTGCTATAGTTATCATGTTTGTTACATCTATAAATGTTACAAACTCAACAATACAATGTTATACTTTTTGCTTTAAGTCAGAAGTGGGCAAAATATGGCTCCCATACCAAATCTGGCTCCTGGCTTGTTTCTCTAGGACCCACAAGCTAAGAATGGTTTTTGCCTTTTTAAAGAGTTACTAAGAAAAAGGAAAAAGAAAAATATGAGACACAGTTATGTGACCCACAAGCCTAAAATGTTCGCTCTGGGACCCTTTACAGAAAAACTTGCTGATACCTTCTTTAACCAATCATATGTCTTCAAAAGAAAAAATAGAAGAAAATAAAAATATTTGTACACAGTTGTATTTACACATATATTTATCATTTTAAGTTTGAGTAATTTTAAAAGACTGGAGAGCCTTTTTTTTTTTTTCTTTTTTAAAGGAGGTATTAGCACATTGTTTTGGGAGCAATCTTGTGGATCAACCAAATTGATAGTTTTTTTTTTTTAAAGGAGCTAATTTTCTTTTCTTTTCTTTCTTTTTTTGGGGGGGGGGCGGAGTTGGCCCTGAACTAACATCTGTTGTCAGTCTTCCTCTTTTTTTTCTCTTCTCCCCAAAGCCTCAGTACATAGTTGTATATCCTAGTTGTATGTCCTTCTAGTTCTTCTATGTGGGATGCTGTCACAGCATGGCTTGATGAGCAGTGTGTAGGTCCATGCCCAGGATCCGAACCCCAGGCTGCTGAAGCAGAGTGTGCGAACTTAACCACTTGGTTGGCCACGGGGCCAGCCCCTATATTATGTTTTATACAAATGTGTCTTAAGGACAGTGGTGGAAGTGTCAGAGAAGGATTATACAAGAGAAATATAATTTATGTTTTTCCAGTGCCATGAAGCACCACCAGGATGAAAAGGATTTGGTAATGTTTTCCAAGGTGAGAGATTACTCCTATTCTTAGTCTAAAATTAAATTAGTTATGTTCTGACATAATTTGACTTGAGTAATTATAAATCTCTTTGGAAGAAATAACTTCAGTATTTAAAACATTTTTAGGGGCTGGCCCCATGGCCGAGTGGTTAAGTTAGTGCGCTCCACTGCGGGTGGCCCAGTGTTTCGTTGGTTTGAATCCTGGGTGCGGACATGGCACTGCTCATCAAACCACGCTGAGGTAGCGTCCCACATGCCACAACTAGAAGGACCCACAACGAAGAATATACTCCTGTGTACCGAGGGGCTTTGGGGAGAAAAAGGAAAAAAAAAATCTTTAAAACAACTTTAGTAAAATCTACATAAAATAAAGTTTACCATTTTCACCATTTTTAAGTATACAGTTCCATGGCATTAAGTATATTCACAGTGTTGTACAACCATCACCACCGTTCGTTTCCAGAACTTTTCTTGTTATCCCAAGCTGAAACTCTGTACCCCTTAAACAACAACTTCCCATTCCCCACTCCTCCCAACTCCTGGTAACCTCTCTCCTACTTTCTGTCTATGAATTTGCCTATTCTAGGTAACTCATGTAAGTGGAATCATACAACATTTGTTCTTCCTGGTATTTTTTTGTGTATTTGTTGTTTTAATTATTATCTTAGGTATTTTCTTTCTGTTTTTCTAATAGAGCTATTTTGTTTTCTATTTGATGAATGTTTTGACACCGAGCATGATTTTATGAATTTTATACCTTCTAACAGTGATTTTTGCTTCTCTGTGTAATAAAGGATTGGAATGAATTGTTTATAGCGTGGTTATTTTTTAGCTTCTTTTACTCTAGGAAACAAAATAAGACAAGGACTTTTTTCTTAGGTTTGTTTACAGTATTGCTTGGAAAAATGTAAAAACAATTTATGTTCAAGGAGTCAATTGATGTAGTTGCCCCTACAAACAATATTATCAGTAAATAATACTTTGGATTTTTTTTCTTTTTAAAATCCTGGAAATGCAACATTAGAGCAATTCATTAATAGTCTTCAACACAGAGTACACATTGTATTGTCCTTAACTCTTGGATTAATAGTATCCAACTTGTCCAACCCATTTTACAGTTGTTTTTACAGGGAGCTCTTTTTATAAATGGATTTGGTGGAGGTAGTAGTAGTTTGTTGTTATCATGGTGATAATTAGCTCAATTGCAGGAATGTTACGTTAAACCTTTTCATTACATAATGGACATCAGCCTGTTAATTGAATGTGAGTGTGTACTGTTTCTCATTTAACAGTTTTTGATAGTTCTGAATGTGGGCATAGATGATTTTCTTGGGCATATGTTTAGTCTTAAATAAGTGAATTAATACTTTTGAACTTGATTTGAACAAAGATGTAAAATGAAAAAATGATAAACATGCCTATCTCTGGCATATATATCTTTTTAAAAAATTAATGTTTTTAGTTGTGATTTGAAGAACCAAATGATATACTTAATAAAATGTGGACTTGGACACACCTGAAGTGCAGGTGTGTTTTGGAAATCAGTTATTAAAGTTTTTCTCTTAAATACAAGCTAGAGTTCTGCTTTTTCAGTATTTTTACTGTTGACTTAAACAAATAAAACAAACTGGTTATTTTACCAGCAAAATGGGTTTATTTGGGAATAGCAGATGAATTGCAATTTGAGACAAGCAAGTTACAGCAAAAGCCATAGGCAAACAAAAGAGAGAAACATTACTTTATAGAGCAAAAGAGAAAGTTGGGTGGGGCTGTTTGGACAAAACTCCATTGGTGGAAAGCAAGTTCAGGGTGGGATGGTTTCTCATTGGCTTGTTTGCTGGGCAAGGAGGAACTCTTCCTTCCTTCTGCTGGGGACCCAAACCTGCGAACCCTGGGCTGCCAAAGCAGAGCTCGCAAACTTCACCACTATGCCACTGGGCTGGTTCCCGCATTCTCCCTTTTGATCAAGACCTTTCTTTGAAAGCATTGCTGATCAAGAGTCAGGTTTTCCTGATTCAGTGGCTTTTGTTCCTTGGTGCCAAGAAGAGAGCCTTCCTGGATGTTGTGTCTCATGTCAGAGGGAAAGTTCACAGATTAGAAACCTATTGAGGTCATATTTGAGTAATAAGGAAGGGTAGGAGGGAGAACTCAGGCCCTTCCTGTCTAAAGTCTATGTTTTATCAAGGTCATAAGTGTTGGAGATCATTTTGCAGTGTTGAATCAGCATCACGTTATTGGATATATTGTTTTTATAAAAGGTTTGGGAGGCAACAAGTACAAAACTTAAAAATAATTATACAAAACAGAATCAAAAGTAACATGACAGGGACTGGCCTGGGGGGGTAGCAGTTAAGTTCGTGTGCTCCACTTCGGTGGCCTGGAGTTTGCAGGTTTGGATCCTGGGTGTGGACATACGTACTGCTTATTAAGCCATGCTGTGGCAGGCGTCCCACATAAAAGTAGAGGAAGATGGGCACAGATGTTAGTTCAGGGCCAGTCTTCCTCAACAAAAAGAGGAGGATTGGCAGTAGATGTTAGCTCAGGGCTAATCTTCCTAAAAAAACAAAGAAAAAGAAAATAAGTAGCATGACAATTCCAAATTGTACGATGGTTCTAAAGTAGGATCCTAGGCCTGAAAGTAGCCAACTGAACAAATCAAGGGACCATGGAGAGCCAGGTGAGACTTGTTGCAACCAGTATGCTTGCTCTATGATTGTATGCAATTGAGTTTCTATTTCCCCAGAGGAGTTTGTCCATGTGCTATAGGTGGTGGCCACTATTGCACACCTTCCTGCTCGGCAAGTAGGTAATTGAGAGCTAAGACTACATTAGCTAGTGAGTTAAGTAATCATTGGGCTGCTACTGTTTTTGGCTTTAGAATTGGCTAGCTCTCTCAATATTAGGGAGAAGTTTCTAATCATGTTGTCACTGGCACTTACTTCATCCCAGGGGAAAAAGCCTCTTCTTCTGGAGGCAAATCCGGAGTCTTGTATGCTTCCTGGACGTTCCTGCTTAAGGTAACCATGAGGATTTAGTAAAGTGGATCAATGGGAGGCTTCTGTTAGTTAGGAAGAGAAAATAGAACAGTGAGCACAGAAAGAGAACAAACTTGTAGAATTAACTGAGAGCATTGGGAAGATACAGTGGGGGAATAAACATGAAGTAATAGCTCTTCACAACTCTTCACAAAAATAGCAAAACTCTGAAGATGTATTAAGACAGTATTGTTATCTCAAAAGAACTGTTTGGAACCAAATAGATTGCCCACTAATACAGCTTATCAGGTCGCAAATTCAGAAACCATGAATTTGGGTAAGAACCCAGAGTCAGTTAATAGTCCAGAGGAAAGAGAGACTTCTGCGAATTCTGAACTTTCTAACTCTTTAGAAAAAGCAAGTGAAAAGATTAATTTGTCATAGGATTATGATGAGGCTGTTTCCAAAAGGCCATAATTAAAAGAGGTTTTGGGGGCCAGCCAAGTGGTTAAGTTCGCGCACTCTGCTTCAGTGGCCTAGGGCTTCACTGGTTTGGATCCTCGGTGCGAACACAGCACCACTCATAAGGCCATGCTGAGGCGGTGACCCACATAGCACAACCAGATGGATCTATAACTGGAATATGCAGCTATGTACTGGGGGGCTTTGGGGCGAAGAAATGAAAAGAAAAAAAGATTGGCGACAGTTGTTAGCTGAGGTGCCAATCTTTAAAAAAAAAAAAGTTTCCCTTATGAGCCTTAAAAATAAAATAGCTAGTTATTTTATCAGCAAAATGAGTTTATTCGGGAAAAACCAAAGAATTCCAATTTGGAAACACATTCTATGGCAAAAGCCATAGGCAAGTCCAACAATCAAAGGAGAGGAACATTTTTTGATAGGGAAAAAGGAGGAAATTGGGAGGGGTTGTTTTGAATGAAAGTCCACTGGAGAAAAGCAAGAGCTCAAGGTGGTGATGGTTTCTCATTGGCTGAATTGCTAGGGTAGTCAATTTCTATTCGGGATGCAATGCACATTTTTTTCTGTTGGGGTCTGTAATTGACTGTCTTTCCTGTAATTGACCTTGAGTGGTACTGTGCGAAAACTCCCCTTTCTGGCCTCCCAACTCCATTTATTTTGTTTTTTATATTTTTAAAGATTGGCACCTGAGCTAATATCTGTTGCCAATCTTCTTTTTTTCTCCTTCTCCCCAAAGCCCCCCAGTACATAGTTGTATATTCTAGTTGTAGGTCCTTCTGGTTCTGCTTTATGGGATGCCACCTCAGCATGGCCTGATATGCGGTGCCACGTCCACGCCCAGGATCCAAACCTGTGAAACCCTGGGCCACTGAAGTGGGGCATGTGGAACTTTAACCACTTGGTCACAGAGCTGGGCCCAGAGATGCTCTTTATTTCCTTATTTAGGTGAGGAAGATTGACCCTGAGCTAACATCTGTTTCCAGTCGTCCTCCTTTTGCTTGAGGGAGATTGTCCCTGAGTTAACATCTGTGCCAGTCTTCCTCTATTTTGTCTGTGGGATGCTGCCTCAGCATGGTTTGATGAGCAGTGTGTAGGTCCACGCCCAGGATCTGAACCCATGAACCCTGGGGCGTCTCAGCGGAGCACACAAATTTAACCACTACTCTGCTGGGCTGGCCAAGGAGGCTATTTTTTAAACACACATATTGTAATTATTGTACCTAAAAATTCTTATTCCATTTTCATCTATCTAAATAATTTGTTCCCAACAATTATGTTCGGATTATTCACAAAAACTTCATGAGACGTTAGACAAAGTTGGCTGTTATCTCAAGTGATTTTTTTTTTTGCTCACAAATTTTGCTGCAAAGATAACATGAACTTATTTGACTAATAAACTGAGGTAGAAGAAAAATATTATATTTAATGCTGACAACTCTAAAGACCTACCTGTTTCAATTAAACCAACAAACTTAAACTAGCTTTAATTCTGATATTTTCTCAGATCATGTGAACTTGAAAAGCACTTGGGTGAGGTTCTGTTATATTACTGAAATATATTTTTTTAGGAATGCTTTATATAAGCATGGGATTTTCCTTAAGGCAATTAAATAGAACTCTTTTACAAATTAATTTTGGCAATACCATTCAGAGGTAGAAAAATATCACATATCTGTTACATACATACACAGACATACATAGCATACAGATAGACACAGAAATTTTAAAATTTTAGCCATATCTCAAGTACGAAACTCATACAAACTTTCTGGCAGAGTTAGGTTACCTGCTCAGGTGACCAGTTTTTTTTAACTGAAGGTTTTTTATTTGTATGCTGGAAGGATCCTTTTAGAGCTGTTTTTGAAGTCATTTTGTCTTTTAGAAACTTTAGCATCTAAATTACTTTTGGTTAAGTCGGTCCACTTAGTTATAAATGCACATCAGAATGGACTGCAATCTTTAAACATAAAACTGGATGGGGTCCCTGAGGAGGAGGAGTGCCCTCAAAGCATTTAGATGCCTGGGATCCCATTTCTCTGAGGTTTTTCTCCAGGGCAAAAGAAAAATTTCTAAACAGCCTGATTTCTGATGGAATCATGCCAAATGCTAGCACACTTCTAATAGGCCTAATTACACCAAACAAGTACTCCTAGAAAGGACAAAGGCTTTAACCAGAAAGGATGAAGCTTTTATACAGAAAGGATGAAGGCTTTATAAAACAGATCTTGAATAAAGCTAGATAGCTCAAAATGCAAAGAGAGAAGAGATTGAATCTAGGAGAAAACTTAACCTCATACTCCAGGGTCGGCAAGAAAGCAGTGACCTCAGTGGGCTCTGGGTACCAGCACCCGTTTGCCCACCAGCCTTGGAGTTGTTGGGGGTCTTCTCTGGATCTCACTGCTGACACCATGTAATGTTAACCTAAACAAACAAAACAACCAGTTATTTTCCCAGCAAAATAGGTTTATATGGGAATAGCAGAGCAGTTGCAATTCAGGACAAGCAAGTCCTGTCCTGAAAAGTCACAGGCAAGTCAGCAAACAGCGGAGAAAACGGAGGAAGTTGGGAGGGGTTGTTTTGAATGAAAACCCGTAGGTGGAAAGCAAGAGTTCGGAGTGGTGACAGTTTCTGATTGGCTGAGTTGCTGGGCAAGGAGGAAATCTTCTTCCTGCTGGGGTAGTGATTGATGATTCTTCCTGTTGGGGTCTGTAATTGATGTTGAGTAGTAATGTGTGAGAGCTCTCCCTTCTGGCCTCCTGACCTCATTTTAAATGAGGTTTTCTTTATTCTGTTTCACATTACTGAAGTAAAAGAACTGTACCAGAATTTTAGTTAGCTTAATTAGTTTAATTAATAAAGTGCTTATGTTCGAGAATATAAGGCATCTTGAAATTACATGAATATAAAGCACTATAACTAGGCTTTATTAAAGAAAAACAGTAAGAGAATGGGCTGTTTTACATATGGAATTACAGTTTTTTGTCTGTACTTATTCTTGCTGGTACTGTTTTGTTGAAAATCATTTCTGGTTTTTGGTGAATAATTTTTGATTTAAGGATCATCATTAGTGAAACTATTTGGTGGCAGTATCTCTTCAAAAGTTTTTCTTGCAAGGGATTTAACTGTTAAAGTATGATGAAATGTCTAAATAAGATCACAGTGGATTGTATCATATCAATGTCCTGGTCATGATATTATACTGTAATTTTGCAAAGTGTTACTATTGGAGGAAAGGCCAAAATGTGTAGGGATCTCTGTAGTATTTTTTTTTTCAGGAAGATTAGCCCTGAGCTAACATCTACTGCCAGTCCTTCTCTCTTGTTTTCTTTTTTGTTGAGGAAGATTGGCCCTGAGCTAACATCCGTGCCCATCTTCCTGTATTTTATATGTGGGACGCCTGCCAGATCAAGGCTTGACAAGTGGTACATAGGTCTGCACCCAGGATCCAAAGCAGCAAACCCTGGGCCACCAAAGCAAAACTTGTGAAGCTAACCGCTGCACCACCAGGCTGGCCCCTCTCTGTAGTATTTCTTATAATTGCATGTGACTCTACAATTTCCTTAAATAAAAAGTAAACAAAACAAATAAAAGGCAAAAAAAAAAAAAAAAAAGTAACAGACTTCTGTTTTTGGCCAAGATGGAGTAATAGAGACCAGATTTATTCTCCCACCTGAAACAGCTATGAAAAAACAGATGAAACATTTGAAACAATGGTTTTGAAGACACTGGACATCAGGCAATGAAGGATAGTTACCCTGAGAATTGAGAAACAAATTAGATGAGCCCTATGGTTCTCCCAAGAGAATTCTTGGCTATGGCTTAGGGAAAGGACGCTCAGGAGTAGCATGGCAGGCTCTCTGAGTTGAGGAGATGGAGCCAAGGAAACAAAAAGCTGAAACAGGTCCACAATTTAACCCAAATAGAAACCCAAAATTTCCAGTTAGATTTTGTGCAACGAAAAGATAAAAGGGCTCTGATTGCCTTTTGTGCCTCGACAACATAGATTCTGAGTTAACTTTAACATCTGCTGAAGTGTACCAATTGACAAACCTTCATGGCCTTAATTGATACTGGGCCTCCAATTACAGTTGTATCTGGGAGCTCACTAAATTTAAACAAGGTACACCTATACTTTCAGAGAAATTACCAAATGTAAAATAGAGAACAGATAGGTGTGTCTCACCTTAACCATCAGAACTATTCCTTTGCCTAAATTCCCCATAGACATAGTGTCTCTTAGCCTAAAATATCCCATAGTGGGCATGGATGCCCTGACCCATTAAGTAATACATTAAAATTAAGTCTCTGGCACTTACCATCAGCTTTACCAAACGGGACCCCACAGACTTCCTGGTCCCCCCAGTTAAAATAGTTAACATGGCACAGTGTAAAGGGAAACAAGGCCTTCATGAATTGAAACCTCTGATACAAGACTTATTTAGAGAAGGAATTATCCTCACTGCTTCTCCATTTAATTAGCCCAATTTTACCTGATTTTTAAACTTGGAAAGAATGAATGGTGCCATGCATTCGATTACCACAACGTTAATGCTGTCCTACCCTTTAAGGCCTCTGTACCCAATATAATGGAAATTACTGACTCAGTCCAATCAATATCTCATAAATGCTTTGCATAGATTTAACTAACATGTTCTGGTTAGTGCCGTTTGAAGACTCTCTCAGCCATACCTTGCCATCATCTTCAAGGGAATATAATACACCTTTACCTAGCTACCCATGGGGTACCTCAACAGCCCTGCCTTCGCACCCAGTCTTTACAGTCAGGATCTTAAAGCACAAACCTCATATAATTGCCATAATGGCTTGTTTAAACAAGTTCACGTTCAGTTAAGTGAAACAGCACATTTCAGTCATCAGTTAACATTGGGAGAGTGAATTATAATAAAGTGCCTGACTCCCGTTTTTGATGTTTGATTGCTGACAGCTTTGAAGCCTCAGCATGTCTTTCCCCTCCTGTCCCACATCTGGGCAAGTTGATAAGAAAGGCCAGTACTCCCTCCTTTAGTGACAGCAGAAAGTTCAAATTGTGTAAGCCATAGCCACTCACATGCAGGAACCCTCACCCCAGCCCCTCCTCCTAACCACAATAAAAACAGAGCCAATCTTCTTTACCTGCTCTCTCAAACCATTTTGGACCTGCCTGGGAGCCTGCCTTGTACTCCCAAAAAGCCTCTTTATGAAAGGCTTTTCATACCCTCCTGGTGCATGGATGGTATCATCAGTGTCAACATCTGAACCAAATTTTAGATAGGAGGTCCATCTGTCTCTGCAGGGTGACCAGAGTAGTAGAGAAAGGGTATTTTTTTCAACAGGTGCTGCTAGAACAAGTGGATATGCATATGCCAAAAAACCACAACTTTTTCTCTAATTTTTCTAACTGTGGTAGGATACACATGACAAAATTTATCATCTTAACCATTGTTTTTTTTAAAGATTGGCACCTGAGTTAACAACTCTTGCCAATCTCTTTTTTCTTTTTCTTCTTCTCCCCAAACACCCCTAGTACATAGTTGTATATTCTAGCTGTATGTCCTTCTAGCTCTGCTATGTGGGACCCCGCCTCAGCATGGCTTGATGAGCGGTGCCATGTCCACGCCCAGGATCCGAACCAGCAAAACTCTGGGCCGTTGAAGTAGAGCACACGAACTGAACCACTCAGCCATGGGGCTGGCCCCCATCTTAACCGTTTTTAAGTGTGCAGTTCAGTGGTATTAAGTACATTCATATTGTGCAACCATCACCGCCATCCATCTCCAGAACTCTTCGTCTTGCAAAATTGAAACTGTATTCCTATTAAACAATAGCTTCCATTCTCCTTCCCCCCAGCCTCTGGCAACTACCCATCTATTTTGTGTCTCTATGAATTTGACTACTCTAGGTACCTCTTATAAGTGGAATCATCTGGTATTTGTCTTTTGTAAGTGGCTTATTTCACTTTGCATAGTGTCCTCAAGGTTCATGTTGTGTAGCTTGTTTTGGAAAAATCTGAGGACTGGTGTTCTTTAAAGATTTAAAAAATTTTTTTATTTTTCCTTTTTTCTCCCAAAGCCCCTCGGGTACATAGTTGTGTATTTTTAGTTGTGGGTCCTTCTAGTTGTGGCATGTGGGATGCTGCCTCAGCATGGCTTGATGAGTGGTGCCATGTCTGCGCCCAGGATTCGAACTGGTGAAACCCTGGGCCGCCGAAGCAGAGTGTGCGAACTTAACCACTCGGCCACGGGCCGGCCCCTAGGACTGGTGTTCTTTAAATGTTTAGTAGAACTCACTAGGAAGCCATCAGGTCCAGGGTTTTTCTTTGTTGGGAGATTTTTGATTCCTGATTCAGTTTCCTTACTAGTTGTAGTCTCTTATATTGTCTATTTGTTCATGATTCAGTCTTGGTAGGTTTTCTGCTTCTGGGAATTTGTCCATTTCATCTAGGTTATCCAATTTGTTGGTATACAGTTGTTCACAGTACTCTCTTATAATCCTTTTTTTCCCCCCTGCTTTATCTCCCCCAAATCCCCCCAGTATATAGTTGTATATTCTAGTTGGGACTGCCTCTAGTTGTGGCATGTGGGACGCTGCCTCAATGTGGCCTGACGAGCAGTGCCATGTCCATGCCCAGGATCCGAACCAGCGAAACCCTGGGCCGCCACAGCAGGGCGCGCAAACTTAACCACTTGGCCATGGGGCCGGCCCTCTCATAATCCTTTTTATGTCTGTAGAATTAGTAGTAATACCCCCCACTTTCATTTCTGACTTAGTAATTTAAGTCTCCTCTCTTTTTTTAGTCAATCTAGCTAAAGGTTTGCCAATTTTGTTCATCTTTTTGAAGAAACCAACTTTGATTTCATTGATTTTCTTTATTGTTTTTCTGTTCTCTATTTTGTTTATCTCTGTTCTAATCATTATTATTTCCTTATTTTTCTTAGCTTTGGGTTTAGTTTATTCTTCTTTTTCTAGTTTCTTAAGTTGTAAAGTTATTGATTTGAGATGTTTCTTCTTTTTTTTAATGTGTTTACAGCTATAAATTTTCCCCTTAGCATTGCTTTCACTGTGTCTCATGAGTTTTGGTATGGTATATTTTCATTTTCATTCATCTCTAAGTATTTTCTAATTTTCCTTGTGATTTCTTTTTTGATCCATTGGTTATTTAAGAGTATGTTGTTTATTTTATACAAATTTATGAATTTTCTATCTGTTGTTGATTTTTAACTTTATCCTGTTATGGTTGGAGAAGATACTTTGAATGATAACTGTCTTTAAAAATGAACTTTGAATCTTGCCTTGTGCCATATACAAATAATATTTCAAGGTGGATCATAGACTAAATGAAAAACTTAAAACTATGAAACGTCTAGAAAATAGTAAAAAATCTTTGTGAACTTAAGTTAGGCAAATGTTTGTGAACTTAAATGCTTGTCAAAGAATCTTTGTGAACTTAAGTTAGGCAAATTACAACACCAAAAGTATGACCCGTAAAAGAAAAAAATGATAAATTGGACTGCATCAAAATGAAAATTTCTACTCTGAAAGTCATCGTTAAGAGAATGGAAAGAAGATACAAACTGAGATTAAAATCTTTGCAAAGCATATATCTGATAAAGGACTTGTATCAAAAATTTTTAAAGGACTCTCAAAGCTCAATAAGAAAACAACACAATTTAAAAATGGGCAAAAATTTGAATAGACATTTTACCAAAGTACACATATAGATGGCAATTAAGCACATGAAAAGATGCTCAACATCATTAGTCATTAGGGATATGCATATTACCACAGTGAGATCCCACTGCCCTATTAGAATGGCTAAAATTAAAATGACACAACATACCAAGTGTTGGTGAGGATGTGGAGGAACTGGAATTCTCATACAGTGCTGGTGTGATTGTAAAATGGTACAGCCACTTTGGAAAATAGTTTGGTAGTTTTCTTAAAAAGTTAAACATACCTACCATTCCTGCCATATCTACATTTTAGGAAATAATTTCTGTGCTTCACCTCTTCCCCTGGCCCTCATGTTAGCGTTATTAACCATGTATTGTATGCATGGAACTGTAAAGGACTGGGAGAATGGGAAGGATATGATTCCTATCTCAAATAATTTTTATGAGGAGGTGGAGTTTAAATATATATGTGATTTCTGCCTTCGAGTAACTTATTGTGTGGGTTGACGAGATCACATAAACACTTGAAAAGTTTAATAAATAGTAAAATAGTAATATATATTTTCCTTTTTGTCTTCTCTAGGTTCCTGTTGCATGTAAATCTTGTCCCTGTGGTTATGTATTTATTAATAGGAAACTTCTAAAAATAAAACACTCAGAGAAATCATCACCTTTTACAGGTAATTGTGAGAGTTTACCACCTTTCCATCTTTTATAGTTTGTATCATATAAATTTAAAATTAATGTTTATGTGTTAAGAAATGCTTTTGCTGGTGAAGTTATAATATTAAAATCTGTTGAAGTGCATCTTTGGCTTTTATTAGATACAATATGTCAGTTTTTGACATTGATTTGTTCTTTATCCAACTTAAATGTTAACTCCTTTACGATAACTTTGTAACAAATTTTAAGAAATTTTGATTTGAAAATGTTAACTGGAAGAAAGGGAACCTTGATTTAGTATTAATATAATCTTTTAAAGTACCAGTTACTTTGTTCAATTCACTGATTTAGACTATCTAAAACATTGCTGATTTTAATTTTGCTTGGGTTTGTAGTTTTCTCTTTAGTTGACAAATCTAGATTTATTCAGTAAGTGTATTCATAAAAGGTGGGGTTTTGTTACTACTATTTTTTCCTATGATAAGATCAGACATTCTAACAGTAGTGAACCCAAAATGGGAGCAGATTTATTACAAACATTTATTGAGTGCCTAACATATGCCAGGTATTGTACATCTAGGGTATACAGCAATAAATCTGCTACCAAGACAGCTTTAGTGCTGTCATAGTGCAGGAAGATACATACACAGGAATATATGTATGGAATATATAGGAAAAATATCAGCTAGTAATAAGTACTGAGCAGGAAATTAAAATAGGGTGCTGTCCTAGAGGTTGACTGGAAGGCTGCTTTTGATGGAGTGGTCGGGGAATGTATCTCTGAGGAGGTAATTTTAGCTAAGATCTGAATAGATAAAGGGGCTAGACATACGAAAACTAGGGAAATCGAATTCTAGGTAGAGGGGAAAGCAAAGATGAAAGTTGCAAGGCTGAACTTATTCTAGGAATGCAAGGTTGGTACAATATAAGGAAATCTGTTAATAATATATATCATGTTAATAAATATAAGGAAAAAATTATGAAGTTCTCTCTCTAGATGCTGAGAAACCCTTTGGCAAAATTCATTACCCATTCATGATAAAGGCAATCAAGAAAATAGGAATTGAGGAATACTTTTGAACTTGATAAAGTGTCCTAGTGTTAAAGCTAGTACCTTATTTAAATGGGGAGACACTACAGGTTTTTCCATTAAGATCAGGAACAAGGCAAGCATACCCACTGTTTCCACTACTGTTCAGTATTGTGTTAGAGGTAAATTAGCTAAGTCAGTTAGATAAGAAAAATCAATAAGAGGCTTAAGAACGGGTAACAAAGAAGCAAAATGGTGTGTGTCTGTGGATCAGAGTATGCCTGGACCCCAGAGAATCAGTAACAAAACTAACTAAAACAGAAAGAGTTAAGTGAAGGAGGAGGATTTAGAATTAACCTACAAAATGTAAACAGAACATAGCGTTAGAGAAAAGCCCATTTATAATAGCAACATACAAGATTAAATACTTAAGAATAAATTTAATAAGAAAGGTGCAAAACCTATTCAAGGAAAATTTAAAACATTCCTGAAAGACCTTAAAGAAGATGTAAACAAATGGTAAAACATCGCTTGTTCTTGAATAGTTTGACTCAACATCGTAAAGATGTCAGTTGTCCCTAATTTATAAAATCAATGCAATCCTATAAAAATCCTTGCAAGTTGTTTTATCGTTACACAAACTGATTTTAAAGTTCATATGGAAAAACAAACATGCAAAATAGCTAGGAAAATTGTCAATTGACTTTAAGTAAGGGTCCAAAGGAAATTAAATGGGAAAGAGTAATCTTTTCAAAAAATGGTGTTGGGACACATGCTGGCTATCTGTGTGCAAAAAATGAAGTTGGGCCCCTATCTCACACCTTACACAAAAATTAATTCAAAAAGGATCATAAACCTAAATGTAAGAGCTATTAAAACTATAAAACTTTTAGAGGAAAACGTAGCAGTAAACCTTTGTGACCTCGGGTTAGGCAGTATTTTCTGAAATATGACACCAAAAGTACAAGTGAGGGGGCTGGCCTCGTGGCCGAGTGGTTAAGTTTGTGTGTTCTGCTTTGGCTTCGCCCGTTCGGATCCTGGGCGTGGATCTAATACCACTCATTAAGCCATGCTGAGGCAGCATCCCATAGAGCAGAGCCAGAAGTGCCTACAACTAGAATATACAACTATGTAGTGGGGTACTTTGGGGAGAAAAAGGAGAAAAAAAAAGATTGGTAATGGATGTTAGCTCAGGTGCCAATCTTAAAAAAAAAAAGTACAGATGACAAAAGAAAAAATAAATTGGACTGTATCAAAATTTAAAACTTTTTTTGCTGCACATGATATCAAGAAAGTGTAAAGACAACTCACAGAATGGGGAAAACTATTTGCAAATCACATATCTGCTAAGGGACTTGTATCCAGAATATATAAAGCACTCTTAAACCTCAATAATAAAAAGAAAAATAATTCAATTTTAAAAAATGGGCAAAGGATTTGAGTAGAATTTGTGCAAAGATATACAAATGGTCAATAAGTACATGAAAAGATGTTCAATATTATCAGTCATTAGAGAAATGCAAATCAACATTACAAGATAGTACTTCATACCTACTAAGATGGCAATAATAAGAAAGACAGAAAATAAGTATTGGTGAAGAAGTGGAAAAATTGAAACCCTCATATGCTGCTGATAGGAATGTAAAATGCTGCAGCCACTTTGAAAGTAATCTGCCAGTTCCTCAAATGGTTAAATATAGAGTCACAATACGACCCAGCAATTCCACTCGTAGATATATACCCAAGAGAATTGAAAACATAAGTTGACACACAGACTTGTGCGTGAATGTTATTAGCAGCATTATTCATAATAGCTAAAAAAGTGGAACCAGTCCTGATGTCCATAAACTGATGACAAACAAAAGTGGTATATCCATATAAAGGAATATTGATAAAAAGAAAGGAAGTACTGATATATGCTACAACATGAATGACTCTTGAAAATGTGTTAGGTGAAAGAAGCCAGTCATAAAAGATCACACACCGTATGATTCCAGTTATAGGAAATGTCCAAATAGGCACTTTTATAGACAGAAAATAGACTGATGATTTAGAGCTGGGAAAGGGATAGGAGGAGAATGGGGAATAAGTGTTAATGGGTAATTTCTTTGAGAGGGGCAAAAATGTTTAAAATTAGATTCACAACCCTGTGGATATACTATAAAGCCTCTATAATTAAAACATTGTGGCATTGACATAGACAAATAGACCAGTGGAAGAAAATAAAAAGTGCAAAATTAGACCCAAATTCATATGGAAAGTTTGTATATGAAAAGGTATATTTCAAATCACCGGGGTAAAGATGGACCTTTTTTCTTTTTTTTTTTATTGTTGTAGAGTATACTTAACATAATATTTATCATTTTAACCATTTGTAAGTGTACAATTCAGTGGCATGAAATACACTCACAATGCTGTGTCCCCATCGGTACTATTTTATACCTAAAACTTTTTCACCATCCCCACATAAACTCTGTACCCATTGAACAATCTTTCCCTTCCCCTCCCTCTGTCCCCCAGCCCTGTGCAATCTCTATTCTCCTTTCTGTCTGTATCCTTTTTATGGCTGATTAATTTCCATTTTATGTATGTACCACATTTTGCTTATCCATTCATCTGTTGATGGACACTTGGATTGTATTACCTGTGGTGATTAACTTTGGTGATTGTGAATAATGTTGCCGTGAACATTAGTGTACAAGTATCTGTTTGAATCCCTGGTTTCAGTGCTTTGGATATATAGTAGTCCCTCCTTATCTGAGGTTTTGCTTTCCGTGATTTCAGTTACCCGCAGTGAATTGCAGTCTGAAAATATTAAATGGAAAATTCCATAGATAAACAGTTCATAAGTTTTAAGTTGTGCACTGTTCTGAGTAGCGTGATGAAGTCTCACGCCATTCCACTCCATCCCACCTGGGAGATGAATCATCCCTTTGTCCAGCATATCCACACTGTATGTGCTACCCACCCATACTCAGTCACTTAGTAGCTGTCTTAGTTATCTGCAGTGCTTGTGTTCAAGTAACCCTTATTTAACTTAATAATGGCCCCTGGATCTATGAATATGACTAGTCTAGGTACCTTATATAAATGGAACCATACAGTATTTGCCTTTTTGTGATTGGTTTATTTCACTTAGCATAATGTCTTCAAGGTTCATCCATGTTGTAGCCTGTGTCAGAATTTCCTTTTTAAGGCTGCATAATATTCCATTTTAGGTATTTACCACATTTTGTTTATCCATTAATTGATTGATAGATACTCGAACTGCTTCTCCCTTTTGGCTGTTGTGAATGACGCTTCTGTGGACATGAGTGTACCAACATCTCTCTTCGAGACTCTGCTTTCAGTTCTTGTGGATATATTCTCAGAAGTGGAATTACCAGGTCATCTGGTAATTCTATTTTCAATATTTTGAGGAACTACCATACTGTTTTCCGTAGCGGCTGTGCTGTTTTACCTTCCCACCAACAGTGCCCAAGCGTTCTAATTTCTCTGTATCTTTGGCAACACTTGTTATTTCCTGTGGTCTTGTTGTTCTTAGTAGCCATCCTAAAGGGTGTGAGGCGATACCTCATTGTGGTTTTGATTTGAGTTTCCCTAATGATTAGTGATGTTGGGCACGTTTTCATATGCTTGTTGGCCACATGTATATTTTTGTTAGAGAAATGTTTATTCAAGTCCTTTGCCCATTTTTTAATCAGGTTATTTCTTGTTTTTGTTGTTGAGTTGTAGGGGTTCTTTATATATTCTGGATATTAACTCCTTATCAGATATATGATTTGCGCATATTTTCTTTCATTCTCTAGGTTGCCTTTTCACTGTGTTGATTGTATCTTTTTTTTTCTTTTGAGGAAGACTAGCCTGAGCTAACATCTACTGCCAATCCTCCTCTTTTTGCTGAGGAAGACTGGCCCTGAGCTAACATCCATGCCTATCTTCTTCTACTTTATTGTGGGATGCCTGCCACAGCATGGCTTTTTGCCAAGCGCTGCCATGTCCGCACCCGGGATCCGAACCAGTGAACCCCGGGCCACTGAAGCCGAATGCACAAACCTAACCTATGCACCAGGGGGCCGGCCCCTGTTGATTGTATCTTTTGCACAGAAATGTTAAATTTTGATGTAGTCCAGTTTACCTATTTTTACTTTTGTTGTTCTGCACTTTTGGTGTCATACCCATTAAATTGTTGCCAAATCCAATATGAAGATTTTCCCCCATGTTTTTCTCTAAGAATTTTATACTTTTAGTTTTTTTGTTTTTTAAGAGTTTATTTTTTTTCTTTTTCTCCCCAAAGCCCGCTGGTACATACTTGTATATTCTTAGTTGTGGATCCTTCTAGTTGTGGCATGTGGGAACCCCCCCTCAGCGTGACTCGAGCAGTGCCATGTCCGCGCCCAGGATTCGAACCGACGAAACACTGGGCCGCCTGCAGCGGAGCACGCGAACTTAACCACTCAGCCACGGGGCGGCCCCTATACTTTTAGTTTTTAACCTTTAGGTTTCTGATCCATTTTGAGTTAATTTTTGTCTATGGTGTGGGTTAGGTTTTAACTTCATTCTTTGGCATGTGGATATACAGTTTTCCCAGTACCATTGTTGAAAAACTATTTCCTATTGAATGATGTTGACACCCGTGTTGAAAATCAGTTGACCATATGTATGAGGGTTCATTTCTGGGCTTTCTGTTTCATTGGTCTTTATGTTTGTCCTTATGCCTGTACCATATTGTTTTAATTACTCCAGCTTTGTAGTTAATTTCAAAGTTGGGAAGTGCGAGTCCTCCAACTTTATTCTTCTTTTTCAAGATTATTTTGGTTATTCAGGGCCCCTTGCAATTCCATATGAAAATGAGCATCTGCTTTTCCATTTCTTTGAAAACTCATGTTGGAATTTTGATAGGGATTGTGTTGAATCTATAGATACGTTGGGTAATATTGACATCTTAACAATGTTAAGTCTTCTATGCATGAACACAGTTGTCTTTTCATTTATTTAAATCTTCAATTTCTTTCAGCAATATTTTCAGCATACAAGACTTTTACCTTCTTGGTTAGAGTTATTCCTAAGTATGTATTGTTTTTGATGCTATTATCACTAGAATGGCTTTCTTAATTTTCTGTTCAGATTATTCATTGCTGGTATGTAGAAACAAAACTGATTTTTGCTCTTGTCCCCTATAACTTCACTGAACTTGTTTATTAGCTCTAGTAGTTTTCTTGTAGATTCTTTGGGATTATTATTATTCATAGAATCATGTCATCTATGAATAGAAATAGTTTTCCCTCTTCCTTTACAATTTGGATGCCTTTTATTTCTTTTTCTTGTCTAAAGCTCTGGCTAGAACTTCCAGTACAATGTTGAGTAGCAGTGGTGAAAGTGGGCATCCTTGTTCCTGATCGTCGGGGAAAAGTTTTCAGGTGTTCATCATTGAACATGATGTTAGCCGTGGGTAAAGATGGAACTTTTGATAATAGTGCAGGACAAATGGGTAGCCATTTGGAAAATGATCTATTTTTATCATGGAATGAATGATGTACTTTAGCATATTGATCTGAAACCTCTCTCCCCTATTTGTTTTCCGTTTAGGAACAACGGGGTAATTGCTTTCAGTATACTAGGGAGTAAAATGAAGCTACTCACTTTCCTAATATTTATCTTATAGTTACAATATAAAATTTTGATGACAGTATAATATGGTTTAGGTCGGATTTTTTTCTGCTTTTGTAATAGAAGATTAATTATTGACTTATTTGAAATAGCTTAATTTAGAATTTAAGTGAGGGAAAAAATAAATAGAAACCTTTTCCTTTTCCACTTTACCATCTTGGAAGCAGAGGGGAGGAAAAAGGCAGAAAAAGTTGCTGTGGAGTAGTATATGCTAATAAGGGGCTGGCATTAAAGCTGCTGAAAAAGAAATCTTCCCTCTTCCTACTCTCCCCTGGGCTGCAAGGGCCCTAGGGCATCTTTGATGTGCGCACGAAGGAGCCTTCCCTCCCCTCTTACTTCCCTCTTGGAAACCTCCCACAGTCCCAGATTTGTCTTTTGGGGAGGGAGCGACCTTTTCTCTTACCCCGTTCTACCTCCTCTGAGGGCGCTCCACCTCTCTGCCCTCCGTCATATGGCTGCATGGGTCTCTCAGACGTCCTTTGTGTTGTGTGGATGTCCTCTGTTGGAGTATGAATGTCTTTTTTTTTTTTTTTTTTAGTTTTTCTTTTTATTGAGTTATTGATAGGTTACAATCTTGTGAAATTTCAATTGTACATTAATGTTTGTCAATCATGTTGTAGGTGCACCACTTCACCCTTTGTGCCCACCCCCCACCCCACCTTTCCCCTGGTATCCACTAAACTGTTCTTGGTCCATAGTTTTAAATTCCTCATATGAGTGGAGTCATACACAGATTATCTTTCTCTTGCTGGCTTATTTCACTTAACATAATTCTCTCAAGGTCCATCCATGTTATTGCAAATGGAATGATTTTGTTCTGTTTTGCAGCTGAGTAGTATTCCATTGTATATATGTACCACGTCTTCTTTATCCATTCGTCTGTTGCTGGGCACTTAGGTTGCTTCCACGTCTTGGCTATTGTAAACAGTGCTGCAATAAACATTGGGGTGCACAGGACTTTTGGGATTGCTGACTTCAGGCTCTTTGGATAAATACCCAGTAGTGGGATGGCTGGACCGTATGGTAGTTCTATTTTTAGTTTTTTGAGGAATCTCCATACTGTTTTCCATAGTGGCTGCACCAGTTTGCATTCCCACCAGCGGTGTATGAGGGTTCCTTTTTCTCCACAACCTCTCCAACATTTGTTGCTATTAGTTTTAGATATTTTTGTCATTCTAATGGGTGTAAGGTGATATCTTAGTGTAGTTTTGATTTGCATTTCCCTGATGATCAGCGATGATGAGCATCTTTTCATGTGCCTATTGGCCATCAGTATATCTTCTTTGGAGAAATGTCTGTTCATGTCTCCAGCCCATTTTTTGATTGGGTTGTTTGATGTTTTGTGGTTGAGTTGCGAGAGTTCTTTATATATTAAGGATATTAAGCCTTTGTCAGATATATGACTTGCAAATATTTTTTCCCAGTTAGTGGGTTGTTTTTTTGTTTCAATCCTGTTTTCATTTGCCTTGAAGAAGCTCTTTAATCTGATGAAGTCCCATTTGTTTATTCTTTCTATTGTTTCCCTTCTCTGAGAAGGCATGGTGTCCGAAAAGATCCTTTTAATACTGATGTCAAAGAGTGTACTGCCTACGTTTTCTTCCAGAAGCCTTATGGTTTCAGGTCTCACCTTTAGGTCTTTAATCCATTTTGAGTTTATTTTGGTGAATGGTGAAAAAGAATGGTCAATTTTCATTCTTTTACATGTGGCTTTCCAGTTTTCCCAGCACCATTTGTTGAAAAGTCTTTCTTTTCTGCATTGTATGCCCTCAGTTCCTTTGTCAAAGATAAGCTGTCCATAGATGTGTGGTTTTATTTCTGGGCTTTCAATTTTGTTCCATTGATCTGATCACCTGTTTTTGTACCAGTACCATGCTGTTTTGATTACTGTAGCTTTGTAGTATGTTTTGAAGTCAGGGATTGTGATGCCTCCCGTTTTCTTGTTTTTTCTCAGGATTGCTTTAGCAATTCGGGGTCTTTTGTTGCCCCATATGAATTTTAGGATTCTTTGTTCTAATTCTGTAAAGAATGTCATTGGGACTCTGATTGGGATGGCGTTGAATCTGGAGATTGCTTTAGGTAGAATGGACATTTTAACTATGTTTATTCTTCCAATCCATGTACATGGAATTTCTTTCCATCTCCTTATGTCGTCATCCAATTCTCTCAGAAAGGCCTTGTAATTTTCATTATATAGGTCCTTCACTTCCTTAGTTAAATTTACCCCAAGGTATTTTATTCTTTTTGTTGCGATTGTGAATGGTATTGCATTCTTGAGTTCTTTTTCTGTTGGTTCATTACTGGAGTATAGAAATGCTACTGATTTATGCAAATTGATTTTATACCCTGCAACTTTGCTGTAGTTGTTGATTACTTCTAACAGTTTTCCAATGGATTCTTTGGGGTTTTCTATATATAAGATCACGTCGTCTGCAAACAGCGAGAGTTTCACTTCCTCCCTCCCTATTTGGATTCCTTTTATTCCTTTTTCTTGCCTGATTGCTCTGGCCAGGACCTCCAGTACTATGTTAAATAAGAGTGGTGATAGAGGGCATCCTTGTCTTGTTCCTGTTTTCAGGGGGATGGGGTTCAGTTTTTGCCCATTGAGTATGATGTTGGCGATGGGTTTGTCATATATGGCCTTTATTATGTTGAGGTAGTCTCCTTCTATGCCCATCTTGTTCAGAGTTTTTATCATAAATGGTTGTTGGATCTTGTCAAATGCCTTCTCTGCATCTATTGAGATGATCATGTGGTTTTTATTCCTCAGTTTGTTGATGTGGTGTATCACGTTGATTGATTTGTGGATGTTGAACCATCCCTGTGTCCCTGGTATGAATCCCACCTGATCCTGATGTATGATTCTGTGGATGAATTGCTGAGTTCTGGTTGCCAAAATTTTGTTTAGAATTTTTGCATCTATGTTCATCAGTGATATTGGCCTGTAGTTCTCTTTTTTCATGGTGTCCTTGTCAGGTTTTGGTATCAGCATGATGTTGGCCTCATAGAATGTGTTAGGAAGTGAAGTGTTCCATCTTCCCTAATTTTTTGGAATAGCTTGAAAAGGATAGGTATTAAATCCTCTCTGAAAGTTTGGTAGAATTCCCCAGGAAAGCCATCTGGTCCTGGGGTTTTATTCTTTGGGATGTTTTTGATTGCTGTTTCAATCTCTTTCCTTGTGATTGGTCTGTTCAAATTGTCTGCCTCTTCTTGAGTGAGCTTTGGGAGATTGTAGGAGTCCAGGAATTTATCCATTTCCTCTAGGTTATCCATTCTGTTGGAATATAGTTTTTTGTAGTATTCTCTTATAATCAGTTGTATTTCTGCAGAGTCTGTTGTTATTTCTCCTCGCTCGTTTCTGATTTTGTTTATTTGAGCTTTCTCCCTTTTTTTCTTTGTAAGTCTGGCTAGTGGTTTGTCAATTTTATTTATCTTCTCAAAAAACCAGCTCTTTGTCTCATTGATCCTTTCTACTGCCTTTTTCGTTTCAATAGCATTTATTTCTGCTCTGATTTTTATTATTTCTCTCCTTCTGCTGACTTTGGGCTTCATTTGTTCTTTTTTCTCTAGTTCAGTTAGGTGTGCTTTAAGGTTGCTTATTTGGGATTTTTCTTGTTTGTTAACATGTGCCTGTATTGCGATGAATTTTCCTCTTAATACAGCTTTTGCTGTATCCCATATGAGTTGGTATGGCATGCTATCATTTTCATTTGTTTCCAGGTATTTTTTAATTTCTTCTTTAATTTCTTCAATGATCCATTGCTTGTTCAGTAGTGTGTTGTTTAGTCTCCACATCTTTGTGCCTTTCTCAGCTTTTTTCTTGTAATTAATTTCTAGCCTTATAGCACTATGATCTGAGAAGATGCTTGTTATTATTTCAATTTTTTTAAATTTGTAGAGGCTTGTCTTGTTTCCCAACATATGGTCTATCCTAGAGAATGTTCCATGTGCACTTGAGAAGAATGTGTATCCAGCTCCTTCAGGGTGGAATGATCTATATATGTCTATTAAGTCCAATTGTTTTAGTTTTTCATTCAGCTCCACTATTTCCTTGTTGCTTTTCTGTCTGGATGATCTGTCCATTGATGTGAGTGGGGTGTTGATGTCCCCTACTATTATTGTGTTGTTTTTAACATCTTCCTTTAGGTCTGTTAATAGTTGCTTTATGAATCTTGGTGCTCCTGTGTTGGGTGCATAGATATTTATAAGCGTTATTTCTTCTTGATGAAGTGTCCCTTTGATCATTATATATTGTCCCTCTGTGTCTCTCTTTACCTGTCTTATTTTGAAATCCACTTGGTCTGATATGAGAATTGCAACACCTGCCTTTTTTTCCTTGCTATTTGCTTGAAGTATTGTCCTCCACCCCTTCACCCTGAGTCTGTGTTTGTCCTTGGGGCTGAAGTGTGTTTCCTGGAGGCAACAAATTGTTGGATCTTGTTCTTTAATCCATTTTGCCACTCTGTGTCTTTTTATTGGAGAGTTCAATCCATTCACATTGAGAGTGATTATTGATGCATGTGGACTTAATGCTGTCAATCTGTTGCTTATTATCTTGTTTTCCTGTGTTTCTTTACCTGTGTGCTTTAGACTACCCATTTAATACTGCAGTTTCTTATGCTGGGTTTCTTAGATTTTTCCTTATCTATGATTTGTGACTCTGTTCTGTACTTTATTTTAGTGTCTACCTTGAAGTTTGTATTTAGAATCTCGTGTATAATATAGTATATTCTCTGGTGGTCTCTTACTTGACCAATACTGATTTAGACCCTTTGCTCTTCCCCTCCTAAATAATTATTTTCATTTTTTATTCCAACTCGTCTTAATTAATTTGTAGTTAGAGTGCTAAGATCGTCCTTGTTCTGGTAGTTTCCTTATTTTTACCCTAATGCTATAGTTGAATATTTGCTATCCTGTTCTGGTTCTATCCATCGGTCTCCCTAGTCTGTGGATTGTGTCCCCTTTCTCCCTTTTTTCTTTTTTCAAGTATGAGAGCCTTCTTGAGGATTTCTTGTAATGGAGGGCTTTTAGTTACAAATTCCCTTAACTTTTGTTTGTCTGGGAAAGATTTAATTTCTCCCTCATATCTGAAGGAAATTCTTGCTGGATAGAGTATTCTTGGCTGAAGGTTTTTATCCTTTAAAGCTTTGAATATATCACTCCATTCTCTCCTAGCTTGTAGGGTTTCTGTAGAGAAATCCGCTGACAGTCTGATAGGGGCTCCTTTATAGGTTATTCTCTTTTTTTTTCTTACTTCCCTGAGTATTCTTTCCTTATCATTCCTATTTGCCAACTTTACTATTATGTGCCGTGTGGTGGGTCTTTGTACATTGACAAATCTAGGAGATCTAAAACCCTCCTCTACACACATTTCTCCGTTGATCCCTAGATTTGGGAAATTCTCTTCAATAATTTCATTAAGCACACTTTCTGCTCCATTTTCCTTTTCCATATTCTCAGGAATTCCTATGATCCTTATGTTCTTACTCCTCATTGAATCCATTATCTCTCGGAGATTTTCCTCATTTTTTTTAATTCTTAGTTCTCTTTCTTCCTCTGTCTGGCGCCATTCAGCCTGTCTCTCCTCGATTATGCTGATTTGCTCCTCTAGGTTGTCTACACGGGCATTCAGGGAATCCGTATTCTGTTTTATCTGGTCCATTGTGTTTTTCATCTCAAGTAATTCTGTTCTATTCTTCTTTACGATTTCAATCTCTTTTGTGAAGTAACTCCAGAACTCGGCTTGTTTCTCTGTCTTTCTCTCTACCTCATTGAGTTTTTTGATTATAGCTGCTCTGAATTCATTATCACTTAGTTTACCTAATTCCAAGTCCTCAGGACTTAATTCTGTGTTTTTATTGTTTTCCTTCTGGTCTGGGGCTTTTATAAATTGCCGGATGGTAGAGGAGCGGTTTTTTCTCATGGTGGTAGAATTCAGTTGCAGTTACAGCCTGTGGCCACTAGATGGGGGTCGAGAGCGGCGTGTCAGCTCTCCGCCTTCGGGGCAAGATGGCTGCGCCCACTGGTTTTGGTAGGGGGGAGGGGCTGTTACACGCCCCGGTCTGGGTTCAGATCAGTTCTGTTCTCTGGTCTCCCAAGGCCCTTTATTTATAGGGTCCCCGCAGACGGAAGCTTCCCCCCCCCCCCCTCCGTCAGCGGGTCTCCACTGAATCAGCGGCTGGAGTCCTGTATGATCCCCCAGTCGCGCGGCCCCTCCCCCGCTCCTTCCTGACCCGCGCCGCAGCGATTGCAGACTCTAGGGGAGGGAGCGATGTTCTCTCCTGCCATTCCGGCGCCTCCGAAGGTGTAAAGCTAGCTTTATGATCTCCTCCTCCTTGGTATAGTAGGTCTCTAACGAGCTGGCATTATGTTTATTGTCTGAAATTCAGTTCTTCCAATCTTTTGTTGTATTTTGGAGGAGAGAGAATCCCAGGTCAGCTCACCCCGCCATTTTGCTCCACCCACCAGTCATGAATGTGTTTTTCATTGTATGGTGGAGAGGAGAGAATGCTGGGAGAATTCCCTCTGCCACGATGCTGACGTCACTCTTAACGTATATTATTTTTATTCATCTACACCAAAATTTGTATGAAGGCAAGAGAAGTAAAATAGAGAGGCAAAAGAAGATAAATTCTTTAGTTAATAAGAATGTAGAAAACATAAAGAGGTCATGAAGTAGCAGTCACTTAGAGCACATGAGACAGAGAAGAGAAAGATCTAAAAATACTTCTGTCAGAGAACATAAGAAACAGGTGTTTATCAACCCATTATGGGAGAATTTTTTTCCAACGTTAAATTTATCAGAGATCTTCATTTGATCATACTGAAAAAATTGGTAGGTATTGAGTTCCTGGATTTAAAAGCATAACTCGTATTTTAGTTCAAAAGTATTTCTTCCTTGGTAGATGCTTATAAAATTACTGGAAATTTTATTCCTATTGGAAAGGCAAAAGACCTAAAAGTAACATCCACCTGTCAGAAACTGATGACAGCAGAGCACGGTGATAAAAACATGTACCCCCCACATGCAGTTGGTGTTTGAACAGTTTTAACTTGACCAGGATTGCTAAAGTTGATGTCAGGTCTGTTTTCAGCTTGGTTGTTTAGTATTCTTAATGATATTATGCTCTTCGTTTTATTTGATGATTGAGTTTTTATTATTTATTTTCTCCACAGAAGTGAACGATACCATATCTCTGAAAGATTTGCGAATACTTTTTTTATATGAATTTAAATTAGGACATAGTGCAGCCATGGCAAGTAGAAACATCAATTCTGTCTTTGGAGAAGGCTCTGTTAGTGAAAGGACTGTCCGGTGGTGGTTTGAAAAATTTCGTTCTGGTGAGCTGAGTCTGAAAAATGAGCCTCGAGGGAGACCCAAATGTGTTTTAAATCAAGATCAGTTGAGAGCCATGGTGGAAGCTAACCCCAAAACAGCAATTCGAGGCCTTGCAGCTGACTTAGGAGTTTCTGCTACAACAATTTCTCGACACCTGGCTGCAATAGGAAAGGTGAAAAAATGGGACAGGTGGGTAGGTACCACACCAGTTGAGGGATGATCATCAACTGAGATGGTTAGAGATATGCTCATCCCTTAAGATTTGCAAGAGCAGAGATCTATTTTGGAGAGAATCATAAGCTTTGACAAAAAATGAAATTGAAAGTGATCTGGACAATGGTTGGATGTTGATGAAATTACCAAACATATTAAAACCATCATTGCAACAAAAAAAAGGTTCTGGTAGCTGTATGATGGGCTGCAAAAAGGATATTTCATTACAGCTTTTTAACCCCGATAAAACAAACAGTAGCATCTTATTGTCAAGAAGATGAAATTATGTATCAAAAACTGATCTAAAAGCTTTCTGCATTGGTTAGCTGACATGGACCTATGCTTTTTTATGACAACATTTAATCACAGAAATAACAAACCACCATAGGGAAGTTAACTGAATTGGGCTAAGAAATTTTGCTACATCCATCATACTCACCTGACCTTTTTTCAGCAGATTACCACCTTTTCATCATTTGGAACTCTTTCTGAGAAACAGAATGTTCTCCCATTAAGAAGGAGTAATTGGAGGATTTGAATAAGTTTTTTTCTTTTTTCTTTTTTTGGTGAGGAAGATTCGCCCTGACCTAACATTGGTTGCCAATCCTCCTGTTTTTGCTGGAGGAAGCTTGCCCCTGAGCTAACATCTGTGCCAGACTTACTGTGTTTTGTATGTGGGATG